>NC_048448.1:39148171-39476505 GCF_004353265.1 Vitis riparia
CAGAGACGTCAAATCAAATCACATTAGGGCACTGGAAAACGGAGACTAGAACATCAAAGACCTAAAATTCACAAAATCTTTTTTCTTCTCTCTTCCTAACTTTTTCTCCGCACCCAAACAGAACATAAGCACAAGATAAAAGCGCACAAAACAAAACTCCGAATTAACATGCCTCGTGCAGTTTTACTCTTCAAAAAAACGGCGTCAATTTAAATCAATTCAGGACACCGGCATAATGGATACAGAAAAGTAAAAACTAAATAAGAAAAAAAAGAAACAAAAAAAACTTTCTCTTCTCCTTTCTTTGCTTCTCCTGACATTTTCTTAGAAACCAAACGCATAAGTATAAAAAAAATAAAAAATAAAAAAAAGATACAGAGGAACAGAAGGCATTTTCTTCACCTTTTGATGGACCGAACCAGATCGAGAGAAGCTGGATTCCGCATTCTGTCCAGAAAATCATAGAACGTTAACGGCTGAGACGAGGACGCATCCATGAATCGAAACCCTAACCCTAGGCTGTAGAACTCTTTTTCTCTCTAGAATGGAGGCAGTTTCTCTCCCTAGAGATCCTCAGGGAGAAAATTCAAGGACGAAGGAGAAAGAGCTAGAAGACCCGAAGAAGGGAAATAAGAATGTTAGGTTCCGCACGTGACCGCACGTGCCTTTCCCCCAACACCAACCAACCCACCTCACTTCTTTTGCAAGAAAAATCTAATGAAATTTGAACGATTTAATAATGGAACAAACATATGGGACTCTGCTCCAAAAAAATGAGATGAAATACCAAAAAAATGAAACCTCATATGAAATAAAAAATATGAAAATTTATATTTATATATCAATTAAATTCAATTAAAAAGAAGTGAGACTTTATCAAACTTTTTATTTACTTTAAAAAAATAAAAAATAAAAAATAAAAAGATAAAAAGAATTTGTGGGTATGTTTAGAAATTGATAGTGAAAATAATTTTAACATAGAAAATATTTTTCTAATTTCAGAATGGGTTAACCAAATTTTGAATTAAAAATAGTTTTTTAAGAATTTATTTTGAAAATGTAATGTTTTTTAAAAATAAATGTGAGATTTTTTTAGTTATTTTTTATAAAGTGTTCTAAAAAATAATTGAAAATATGGAAATATCATAACTAAAAACATAGTATCTTTGTAAGTAATAATAATAATAATATTTGACGTCATAAAATGTTGTCCAACTTCCAACAATTAAGGTAAAGCCAATTCCATTTCCATACTAAAGAGTGAATTGCCAACAAACGCTGTTGTGGAATGATTTTGGGTAGGCCAACATTGGGCTTGGGCCTAACTTTGGGTTGGCCATCCAAAATTTCACAAAACTTTGAGTCCAATTAAGGTTTTGTTTAATAAGTAAAACAATTCTAAAAAATTGTTTTTGAAAACCGTGTTTTAATGCTTTGTAAAATAAAAATTTATTTAGGAATCTAAAACGTTTTTAACCTATTTTCTACGTTTTTAAATATATTTTAGAAATAACTTTTATATATATAATTATTTTTTAAAACAACTTTACAACTAAAAACGTTTTTTGAAAATACATTTTCTTCTGTTTTTAAGAATAAAAAACTATTTTTCAAATTTGTGGTTGTGTTTTTCAAAGAACCATCAATCAAGTGCTTATCCAAGAAGCACTTGATTTTTCAATGTTTTATTAAAAAAAAATGCATTTTTAAGTTGAAAGTGTTTTTTAACGGACTTTTTACCTACGGGAATCTAACCTATCAACCCAAAATAAAAATATATATATATATAAAAAATAAAAAATAAAAATTGATGATTGAACACATCAAATTAGAGGAGATGAGTGGGGTGGGTAGCCCAAGTTATAGCATTATTGTTCACCATCATCAACGAAATCCACGAATCTATTATGATCAAATTCTCCACTTCTTTGCAAATTTTCAATGTCAAATGGTATAATATGGCTATTTTTTAACCTTCATTTTTTCCTTTTTCCTCTGAGAACAAGAACACAACTAAACAAGTCCATATTTTTCACATAACAATTATGTAACAAAGAGAAATAACAGGGCCTCTGCCTCATGGGTCCTCCTCTTCGAACAAGTCCAGTAATGCAAGTGCCTGCAGTAATACAATTCAAAACATCAAAACCAGCCCAAGAAGGCTTACCTCAGAGTGTCTCAGTATAAACCAAAAAAAGAGATAAAAGTAAACAGCCAAATCCTAGTTTAAAATTCACTTTTTCGGTACAAAATTTACCTCAGGCACAGAGAGCTGCAATCTGAACTTGGGGCCATCATAGTGGTACAAAATGGGCCTAAATGCATCCTCGTCTAGTGGTTTGCATTTCTTCTTGGTTCGAATTCTAACCTGAAATCATTCCATTATTATCACCCTTCATTCACTGTAAGTCTTTCAAAAAATTGAAAATTGGTGAAAATATTTGGATGGGTGAATGGATAAATTTTCCTACCTGGGCTGGAAATCTGGATTCTCCTCTGCACTTCTTGTCTTCCCATGCTGTTGGGTCTATATTTGAGCCCCCAAAGCTCATGGCCTTTGGTTTTTTCACATTAAATATGGTTAGATTCTAGGGCCTATTTGCAAACTATTATCAAAAACACTTTTATATTTTTTTTTTAGAGTAAAAAAAAATAGTTTTTTAACTTTAAAATATGTTTCACAAATTTTAGATTGAAAATAGTTTTGAGAATTTGTTTTAAAAATAAGATTATTTTTTGAAAATACATTAAGTTGATTTTATGTGTTTTCTATAAAGCAATTTGGAAAAAAGAATCACATTGTGAACTTTATATTGTATGTGGAATAGTTCATATTTGAGCTTTCAAAATAAATCTTTCCTATCAATCATGCTAAACACTTTTCAAACACATGGATGGTAACTCGTGGGGTTTTGATTGGACTGCTCAAATTAAGGGACGTTGAATTTAGTTTAAGTTTTAGAGCTCATCTTATAGTGATTTTGGGAAAGCATTAAAAGTATTTTTGAAAAAAAAAAATTAGGTATTTTGATAAAATTTGGAAAACACTTTTGAAAATCTAAAAAGTCACTTGTGTAATTGAAAATTTACTTATAATATTTTTTGAAAAAACACTTTATAAATAAAGTGTTTTTTATAAAAATGCTTTTAAATAAAACATTTTGACTAAAAATGCTTCAAGTAAAAATACTAACATACACACTCTTAATTCGAGATGCTCAACAAGTCGAGGTCTACTCGATTGAATTACATTATGATTGATCTAATTAATTGGCTAATTTGAGTTGTATAAGATTGATGTAGTTGATTTTATCTATGATATTTTTAACTTTAGTTTATACCCAAATTAAAATAGTAAATAAGAGAATAATTCAAAAGATAAATTTCTTTTTCAAAATGAAAAAAAAAATGATAATAGTTACACTCTTGACAATTTTTTTTCTTAAAATTATTTAAAATAGCATATAAGATGAATATTATAATACATGATGATATAAATTATAAATATTATAAAAATATTATATCAAAATTTTCGAATAATTTTTATCAAATATCTGCATTAAAAATAATTACCAAGTCTGTATCCTATAATTAACCTACCCTTTGAAAAGAGAAAAGTCGATAATGTTCAAAAACTCCTTCAATTATTCAGAAAATTGTCAAGGAGGCCACAAATTAAGTTCGAATTTAGTAAGATACAGTATAAATTAACATTTCTCCATCCATGATTGGAAATGGGGGGAAATCAACCCCATTTTCCTGAGAAAATTGCAGAAAGTAAGAAGAAAGGTACCTGGTATACCCCATGCAACTGATGGGCTGTGTAGTTATAGAGGAAAAGTGGTAGTCCTGGGGTTATTGCCCTAACTGAGTCCTTATACTTCTGTGGCAGCCCTGGAAAGAAAAACGAAGCATTAGTTGGAGGAGAAAAATCAGGTGTGTTGCAAATTTTGCATTGAAACTAGTTTTTAAAGAATTTTTATTGAAAACAAGTTGTTTTTTAAAACAAATTTAAGGTGTTTTCGGTTTTTTAAGTGTTGTGAGAAATAAATAAAAATAAAAAATTAATATTTTGAGAACTTTTGTCATCAAGAGAAATCACCAAAGAGCTGGCGGCGAAGATCCTCTTGCATGGTGTCATTGTTGCACACAAAGATGTAGCCCCCAAGGGCCTCATTTCTGGGAAGCATCTCAGATGGGGGCAGTGTCCTGTACCACCTATCAGGCTGGTGAAGATGGAAGTAATGCTGAAGTTTTGTGTCCCAATTCCTCATTGGTTCGTCGATGGGCCGTGTCAGTCGATGGTGATCGTCGTCCGGCCACTGCGTTTGGCCGTTGTGTGCTACCCTGGTGGCCGGAATCCGCCATGTCTGGTACTGACTTGCAGCAGTAGCACCCATGATCAGCTGGTGCGCCATGGGGAGAGAGGCATTGAGAGGGGTGGTACTTATAACTTTAGGCACATTTTTTTGTGGGGTACCCTACAAAAATGGGGAACCTTTTTGGAGTTTGGATTTGAATCAAAGAGACCGCCAATTCTATCCATAAAGGAAGGGTATGGCTCTTAATTTGATTTTGAATTTGGGCTTTTCTCATTGTCCTCATGATTAGTTTTTGTTCATGGAATCTAGCCCAATATCCCCATTTGGTCAATCTATTGCTTTACTTTAGGGCTAAAGAAATAATGGCCCTTAATTTGGGCTAGAATAAGCTTTATTTAGTATTTATGTTAAAATTATATCGTTATCCATGAAAATATTGATATCATTGATGGTTGGATTTTACGGAAATATCTATAAAAATCTTGGTATTGAAGGAAATTTTCATGAAAATTTAAAAGTCGTGAAAAGTTTAATGGATAATTCAATTTTATGGAAATATCCATATAAATATTGACGTGGAAGGAAATTTTTATAAAAATTTGAAAGTCATTAAAATGGTCAGATTTTATGAAAATATTGATAAAAATATTAATATTTTGAAGGAAATTTCTATTAAAAAAAAAAATTAGACTTCATGAAAAGTTCCACCAAGGTTCGATTTTATGAAAATATTGATATTAAATAAAATTTCCATAAAAAAATTAAAAGTTATGAAAATCCATTAAAATGCATACCTTTTTTTTTAAAAAAAAAAAAACTTTGATAAGTGATAAATCGACTAATAATATACATACTAACCTAAATTCTTTTAAAAAAATATTATAAATATGAATTGGAAAATAAAATAAAAATATGTTTGTTAGCCATGTCATGAAATAAAGCTTATAGATGATATTTATAGAGGAGGATAATCAAATATTAGTGAAATATTTGTATCATGTTTTCATCTTTGGCTGCAATTAGGATGATTAGGTCCAACCCAAGTTATCAATTTGACCCCAATGAAATCTTATGATGAAGAAATTCTGAAAGAAAATTGCACAGAAATTAATGAAAAATATCTAATTAATGTTTTATCTAGTTCACATACGAGCTGATTTAAAATGTCTAGAAGACGACATTATGATTTTTTTTTTCTAATTTTTATTTGTTAAAAGTATAATTAATTTGCTCTTGTGGCTACAAATTTTGGTGTAGGTGGGCTTCAATTTGTACTAGAAAACTTGGGCCCATTAGATTTGTGATAACATGAAGCATGCAGAGATTGAAAACATCTCCCTGCATAGGGAATTAGTATTCTTTATTTACGTCGTCATTACTACATAGTATTCTTTACCTGCAAGAATGGCCTACATTATCCTTTTCTTCTTCAACCAAGTAGCAACCTCCATGAAAATGAACAAGAAATTCACGATCCAAATAAGCCATACTGCCTTCTCCACCAGAGCAACCTTCAACAATAAAAGGAAAAAAAAACATCAGAACCAAGAAAAGAATGAATCAAAGAATGTGAGAATGAAAGAAAAATGAAGAAGGGGAAACCTCATGCCAGATGATGATGATGATCATCATCATCATCACTGTCCAGGGAGTCTAACAACTCGATAACGAACACAAACAGATTAACAGCAAGAAGAAGAGCGAGGCAGTGATAGAGTAGCTTCAAGAGAGCAAATTCACTGAGACGAACTCCTCTTTCATTCTCTTCTCGTTCCACCTCCTCTCTAAAGATTAGCACGAAGCTATTTCCCATTTTCAGTATCTGTTTCTTGGTCAACACAAATTATTTTCACTCACTTCCGGGGCAACCAAACAAAGGACCACAGAATAAAGATAACTTTGCTTCTCCAACATTTTCTTGGCAACCAAACAAAGCATTTTGCGGGGCATAATAGTTGAAGAATGTAATTCAAACTTGGAACAGAGAATCAAGAAAGAATTTACTTGATAAAAAATGAGATGATGATAAAATTTTCTTGGAAACCAAACATGGGTATTAGAATTCCAATGGTTCACAGAAATCTTAACGTACCCACGCCAAACATACAATTCGACTCTTTTCGCCATCAACAGAACTGAATTACAAAGACAAGAAGGTATTAAGAAAGATCTTGGCAAAGAGATGAATTTGAGAATGCTTGCACCAAAAGAAAAAAGGAAAAGGTTATCACAGTTTTTCAAGAAAATGTAAAATTGTTGCATTTTCTTGGCAAACAAACAAAGAAAACGGACTTGGTCGCACACAAATTATAATTCAAAAAGATCAATTTAATGATAATTTATTTCACTAAAAATTTTAATGTTTACGGTAAGCTAAGAATTTTGAGATAATAATAATTTTTTGTTCTTTTCTTATGATCTTGTAGACCAAATCTAATCGCAAAGAAATTAATAGATGGTAAGTTCATCAAATCATCATAATGAAGTGTTGCTAAAAAAAATAAAAAATAAAAATGTTATAAGATGAGTATTGGAGGATACTATATTAAAGAACTCTTAATGGCCATTTTTGATATATCTAAACAATAATTTTGATTCCTTCCTAGGATAAAGTTGCTGGATTTTTATTGCAAATAAATTCAATACAAATCTACGTAGTTATATTTTCAAAAATCATCAGAAAAAAAAAAATCTTCATTATGATCTAAGCTAGACTGCACACATTATATTTTCATTTAAGTTTGACTCTTTTCGAAGGATTTGATAGCAAAATTCAATTTCAAAAGAAATTAATAAATAATGTCTGCCAAAATCATTATAATGAAGTGTCATGTGTCAAAAAATAAATTTGTGTAACAAATGAATGTCAGAGGATACAACATTAAAGAACTTTTAATGGTCATTTTTATATACTCAAAAAATAAAATGACAATAAAGAACTTTTAACATTCTGCTTCAAATGATAGGATTGTCGAAATTTGTTAATATAAATGTAATTATATTCCTTAAAATCTTCATAATGAGTTTTCATATGAAAAATATCTATTTGCTTCCTAATTTGTGTTAGACCATAAAACATTAAATTTCTATCAATGATCAATTTTTATATAGCGATAAATTTGATTCTCTCAAATGATTGGGTTAATCCCTTATTGCAAAAAAATTCAATAAATAGTCATGTTCATCAAAATCATCATAATGAATTATCGTGTGAAAAATAAATAAAGTTGTTAACAAATGAGTGTTAGACGATACTCTATTAAAGAACTTTCAACTGTCATTTTTTTATAAAGTCAAACAAAAACATTTCTCTGAAACCGATTTTGATTAAAAAGAAAAATAATATAGATATAGTTATATTCCCCAAAATCAGCATCATTAATTTTCATATAAAAGAAAAAATCAATTTACTTCAAGATGTGAGCTTGAATACAAAACATTAAATTTTTATCAATTACCAATTTTTATATAGCAATAAATGTGATTCTTTTGAATAATTAGGTTTAACCAAACGCAAAGAAATTTAATAAGTAGTTATGTTTGACAAAATCGTCATAATGAAGGGTTGTGAAAAAAAATGCTAACAAATGAGTGTTGAATGATGTTACATTATAGAACTTTTAAATTGTCATTTTTGATATAGCTAAACAACTATTTTAGTTATTTCGAATGATAGGACTTAAGGTTTAGGGTTTAAAATTTGAGGTTTAGAATTTTGAGTTTAGACACTTTAATATACATATAAGATTACTCAATATCCAAGTTAGATTTCATTGATTAGATAAGCTCTAAATGTGTAAAATGTATTATTTTTTGTATTTTTCTTTAGCATTGTTTTGGCCTGTTAGTGTCTTTGATTCACCATATATACTTTTGTGCACTCTTTTGCTAGGTGCTTTTAATAGAATCAATCTTTGCCAATCCAAAAATTAGCATAAGGAGAAATTTGAAGAACCACAAATTGATAACAAAACCAACCCATTTCAATTTGATTTCAAGTTCACTCTCCATCAGCTAAGTAATAATTTACTCATCAATCATTTAAGCAAAGCTTAAATGAACATTGCAGGTTACGCCTATCAGATTTGAACAAGCCCAGGTGCACCAGTCATTGGAAAAATGAGAAACATGCATAGAAAAGTTTTTATCATGCATGAATTGCACGTAATGAGAGTTTTATAAATCACAAATCACTATCCACGCCTCTTTCGTATTAGACAAAAGGTATATATAAAGATGCAAAACACCTGCAATCATATTAAAAATCATAGTCTCAATTTACATTCAGTGCATGCCTTCACCGGAGCTTTATTTGCAGCACGATATAGTCACTCTGAGCACCAACCTTCATGAAAAGAACAAAAATTCAAAATCCAAAATCAAAAAAAAAAAAAAATTGTTTTGCTTCAAAAGAATATGCCGGAACTAAAAAAAGGAAGAATGGATCTCATGCGCAGTTGGAAACAAGCATCAAAGTCGAAACTCGAAAGTCATAACTACCCGCAACATGACCACCTTATGTGCATCTGCCTTCTTGTCCAGCTAAATGACGCCAGAAAATACAAGTATAAAGATTCAAAACATGTTCATCATCATATTAGCAATCTGCATCAAATTCCATTCAATTCAGTATAAAGATTCAAAACATCTTCATTATTCAGACTAGAAATCTGCCCCAAATTTCATTCAACCATAGCTTGTCCCTGTTCAGTTGATGATAAGTCTCATGGGAATGGAAAGGAAGGAAAAAAAATGGAGTGAAACCATTGCTTTATTTACATCACAATATAGTAATCTTTTTCTGCTTTATTTCATGTTTGGCGGACCCTTTCAAAATCCAAAATCCAAAAAAAGGCAGTTCTGCTTTTCCCTCTCCTTCTCCACCCGAGCAGCCTTTAATAAAACGGGGAAAAAACATCAAAATCCTGAAAATAAGAAATTTAAAAAAATGCCCGAACTAAAGAAAAATGAAAAAATGGATACCTCAGTCCACATGATTCTCATCATCTCTGCGAGGAGGATTCCTAAAGTAATAGTCCCGCAACCGGTCAACCAGATACGGCACAAGAACAAATCCACAGACTAGAAACAACAACCCAAATGGTCCAAGTTTATTGAGCTGAGCCAGACGAATTTCTCTTTCTATTCGTTGCATAGCCAAATGGCGCTCTAGGTCTTGTTCCAGCACCTCTCTTACAGCTCGAGTGAAGTTATTCCCCATTTTCAGTAACTGTTCATTGGTCAACAAAAATTATTTTCACTGAGTTTCACGGCAACGAAACAGAAGCAAACAAAATACAGATATCTGTTTGTTTGGTTGCCAAAAAACTTAACTTTTCGGCCCAAATATAAGATATAATGCTTTGGATTCCTTAACAGCCAAACAGACATTAGGTAGATAGGAAATCGTAAATCAAACAGAGATGCACGATACGAAGGGATCTTGGTTTTGAAAATGATTTAAGTAGAGCGTAATTTCGTACCTTTCAATTTTCTGAAATTAATTTTCACTGAAGCCAAACAAAGCATTTGCGAAGTACAACAAATGCAATGCAAAATTAGAACAGAGAATCTACAAAGATTTTACTTGAAAAAATAATATGAAATTAAAAGAACTAGCAACCAATTTACAAATCTAAAGGATCTAGACAAGTAAAGAGGTTAGAATAAGAGTGAAGATTGCCAAGAAAATTTCTCCACAGCCACAGCAACAACAGTGCTTACTCAACTCTTCCAAAGAACTGGACTACGAAGACTGCAAGTATTAGGGAAGATCTAGGCAATGAGATGAGATCGAGATTCACCAGAAAAAAAGCAAGGAAAATTTTTAATAGTTTTCCAAGAAAATGTAAAATTGATGCATCTTCTCGGCAAGCAAACAAGGAAATCGAAGGAAACGATCCTCATGCCAAGAAAGTGACAGGTTCTTGAATTTTCTTAGCAACCAAACGGGTTAAACAGTTAGTTCTAGAAGATTCAAGTTACTGTATACTCACCGAACAATGAACTCTCACGTCCTGCGATGCACTCTGTTCCGAACTGAATTAACTAAAATAATGCAAGAGGCGGGAACCTGACTCTTTTGTATTTGGGGCTGACCCTCAGCTCGGGTCTTGACTTGGGCTACTCAGCCCAAACCCGGCTTTGGATCGTGTTCGACGGGCCCATCTTTGACATGATAACACTGTTCAAGTTTTGGAATTGAAAATGACGATGGTAGAAGAATATGTGTCATTAAAAATTAATTTAACATAAAAATAAAATATTTTAAAAAAATTAAAAGTATAATAATGACAACAATATAAAGAAAATTATATTTTTATTTCAGTGATCTAAAAGTATAATAATGAGTTACCCTGAGTCGGACCAACTGAACTACCCTCGGAGTTACAACTTGAATATCTTCTTGTTACTCCTCAAAAATTAATTAGCATATTTTAACCATTATCAAAACCTCTCATTATCTTATGTTTGCAAATAGCTTAAATTAAAAAATACGCAACCACAGGAGATTTTTAAAAACAAAAAACAATAAAGAAAAAAAATGAAAAGACAATCAAATATAATTTTTGATATTGACTCATTTTCATAATTTGCTGTAGAAATGACATATGTGAATCTTCAACTAAACCCTGAATCCTATACTAGATGTATTAGTCCATCTGCTAGAAGGATATGAGATGCTATTTATAACGAGAATTATCTTAATTGTAAATTCTCATTCTTCTTCTATAACATAATGGATAATGTTGTTTTTTATTTCTAGTTACGAATGTATTTAATTTATTTTTTTAGTTATTTCGATTTATTTTTTTAGTTATTTTATTTATTTATTCGTCATTTCAATTTAGTTGTTTTTAGAAATAGTTATTTGTATGATATTTTGGAAAACAAAAATTTGTTTAGAAACCTAAAATATTTTTAACCTATTTTTAATATTTTAAAATATGTTTTAAAAATAATTTTTATTTTTTAATTATTCTACATATCTATATAATTAATTTTTAAAACAATTCTTAAAAAAAAAAAACAATATAAAATAACTAAAAAATGTTCTCAAAAAACACTAAAAAATAGAAAATAAAAAACAATTTTTGATTCATATTTGGCCAAACTTGAAGTTGCATTTTGTCCTATACATGTGCAATTATCGATGCCTTGACATTGACCTACACAATTGAGACACTGAGTTATTTTATAGTTAATATTCGATTTCTTGGATGAAATTGTTCCTAAACCAATTGTGCTTATAGGAACTCCATTGGGAGTTTGCTTGTGTAATCGCTGCCTCAATCCTCAACCCTAAAACCCTATTAATATACAAAATCTAATTAGCTATTATTTGGATATAAATCTAATAAAATCATTCGTTATCATATTTTTATTTAAAGGGAATATATGTATAAAGAAAATTATTGTTAATATTAACATCAAATTAATTAGGTGCATAAAAAAGGGGTTAGATGAGTAATTTAGAAGCATGGATGATGTGGTTAAATTTTTGCATATATTTTTAGTGGGAATCATGTAATAATGCATCATTTAAAAAAAAAAAAAACTTTTTGTAGAACTTTGACTTTTTAATTTCAAAAAATATGTGTTTTGGAGAAAATAACCCTCAAAACATGTATTGAAACAGTAAAATTAATCAATATTTCAAACTTACTGTCAAGTCCTCTTCTCTGGTATCTCCGTCAACTACCATTTTTTTTGTTTGCTTTCTTCCTTTTTCTTTTTAATTATTTTAACAAGACAAATGAGTTATCATTACTATTATTATTAAAAAGAAAAAAAAAAAAAACATAAATTTGACACATGAGAATCACCATACCACAAGATTTTTCTTTTTATTTTTCCCCACTATAATATCCCTATCTTCTTTTTTGCTTTTGTTTTTTAAAATATGTTATCTTTATGAAATCTTTTTAATTTCAAATTTTTAATATTTCATATTTTTATATTTATTAATTTTAATTCTTAATGGACATTTTTAAATATAAAATAATAATATATAATATAAAAATAAATATATGATAAATAAATTTAGAGATTTAGAATATAAAATTTTCTATATATGTGATAAATAAAATATTTATTTATTTTATAAATATTATTATATTGTCATATTATTTTATTATTGATATTTTTAAATTTTTAAATTTTCATGTGAAAATCATAATTAATGATTATGGTTTTAGCTTTTTATTTATAAATTTAACGACCCAAATCACAATTGAGATTTAGGATATAATTTTTTTTCTTTGCTAAAATGTTTAATATTTTTAATTAAAGAAGATGAAAATTTGGTTGTGATTCTAACATTTTGTTTTATTAAAATTTTTAATTTTTAATTTTTCATAAAAAGTTGTATTTAATAATTTATATTAATTTTTTTTAATTTTATTAAAAATTAAAATTTTTGTATACCAACATTGCGCATTGATGAATATAACCATAAAAAAAAAGTATAATTTTTTTTAATGAAAAAGTAACACTAAAGCGGGTTACTTTTAACACACTTTCATGATACTTTTAATATATTGTAGTGTTATTTTATTTATGAAAGAGTGATATTTTCTTTTTCGAAAGTTATGTTTATTAATGTGCAATTTCATTGTATAAAATTTTTTAATTTTTAATAAATTTAAAATAAATTTAACATAAATGATTAAATACAATTTTTATGAAAAATATATTTTAATTTTATTTTATTTGGATAATTTTTTTTTTAATAAAGCAAAATGTTAGAACCACAACTAAGTTTTTATCTTTTTTAAATAAAAATATTGAATGTTTTAATTACAAAAAAAGGTTAAAATTGCATTCAAGTAAGAATTGTAAACAAAAAGTTAAAAAATTATGATAATTGATTTTGATTTTCATATGAAAATTTAACAATTTAAAAAAAAATAGAAACAATAAAATAATATGATAAAGGTATTTTTATTTAATCTACAATAAGATTTATTAAATAAATAAATATTTTACTTAATATGATATATAAAATCTTATATTCTAAACCTCTTTGAATATTAATTTTTTCTCATTAATTATTTATTATATATTATTATTGTTATTATTATTATTATTATTATAATATGTTTAAAGTATCTCTAAATAATTAAAATCAATAACTATGAAAAGGTGAAAGAGTGAAAAAAAATGAAATTTGAAAAAGGGTTGATTATTTTTTAGGTAAAATGAAGAAAAAAGAAAAATAATGTGACAAGTTGACTAGCCACGTGTCAACCTTAAAAGTAATTGACATTTTTGACTTGTCAATGTTAAGAAAAAAAAAAAAAAAACAAATGAGTAAATCGACTTAGGAAGAAAAGAATAAAGGACAATTTTAGACTTTTAATGAAGTTATTATTTGAATGCATGCTTTTATGAAATTACTTTTTAAAAGTTTTTAAAAATTCTATATTTTATAAACAATGTACCTTTGCATAGTTTACCCATTTTTTTATTACTTGGTTTTCTTTGTAATTTTCCTAAATGGCCTTTTTTTTATAATAATCTTTAAAGCTTGATGAATTTATCATTAGTCCTTTTAAAGTTGTTTTAATATCCAATGCAATCGGTAAAATATCTATAAGGATTTGTTTATTATTTTTAGGAATTTTAATCTTATAGTTTCAGTATATATTTAAAACTTAAATACTCTTATTAGATAATTTTATGTTAAAAGATAAAATTTTATTCTTTAAAATATATATTGCTATTTTAATTCCAGCTTGAAAAACACAACCTACCTCATGGATAATAATAATTTCCAAAATAAAATTAAAGAAAAAAAGAACTACCATGCTAGATATGTGATGTTTTTATTTTATTTTTATTTTTTTAAATCTAAAAATATAAATTAATCCAATATTTATAAATTTAATTTTTTTTAATTTTACTTAAATATTTTTACTATTTGACTTATTTTTATTGATTACTTGTACAAGAAATATATCAAAATAATATTTTTATAAAACAACAATTGCTTTTATATCGAAATATGTGGAGGATTTTGATTCATTATAAAGAATATTTTTATAAACTATAAATTGTTTTTAGATTGAAATATGTGGGGGATTTGATTCATTATTTTACCTTTATTAAATAAGAAAGTGAAGATTCATGATGATGTTCGAATTCTAATCCGAGTTGGCAATTCGTCTTGCAGAACAACCTTAGTCATCACAAAATCATAATGCTTTGTTGGAGTCCTGGTAGCTGAAACATTAAGACTATGTTTGATTTTAGGAAAATTTAAGAAAAAAAAAATTGAAAAAAGAAGTAGAAGAAAACAAAAAAAATGAGGAAAAATAAAAAATAGATTTAAAATTAATAAATTATTTTTATATGCTTTTTTCGAATTCATTTCACTTATTTTATTTATTATATAAAAATTAAATAATTTTAAAATATATAAAATTTTAAATAATTTTAATTATATTAAATTTTCTTCAAAAGAATTTATGGTGAAACCAAATGCGATAATTTTTTTTAATATTATTATTTTTTAATATTTTATGGAACCAAACATAATGTCATTGGGAAAGTAATATTATATTGTTTTATGAAAAAAATGATTTGCACTAGATAAATTACAGTCATGACATAATTAAAACTTTAAAGCTTAAAGAAAAGAGTACTTGTCAGACTATTCAATGAATAAATTCACGAGAGACGGGGTTAATTAGGAAATAAAAAGAAATATATACTCCTAAAATTAGAAAACGTTATTGTGAATTTTTCATTGCGAGAGATTGGAAAGAGAGAGGAGAGCGAGAGAACGCTCTCCGGATTCGAGCGTAGTCGGCGAGGGAGATTATGCCGTTTTCGTTTCCGGTAATCTCTCTATTTACTCCGGTTCTGATTTCGTCCCCGTCGATTGCGCTGCTTCTTTCTGAATTGGATTTTTATGGGAGGGCTCGGGCTTGACTTCTGGTTTAGAATATATAAAGATTGAATATGGGAAGGTTTAGATTGATAAATTTGAGATTATTTAAGGACTAATCGATTAAAAAGATGAAATCACCGTCACTTTGAAAAATTAATATTTCACTTTTTTTCAATTTAAAAAACCGCCATTTCAAGTTCAAAAATAGAAATGGTTAGTTTTATAAATTTAGCATCTTTTCATTCTTTTAATCAATTAATTAATCCATTATTTAATCCCGTGATGAAATACGCAACTGAAATCTGATTTTATTTTCAAAATATATCGTACAAATTATATTTGATTGATCTACAGTCTTTCACAGTCCAAGAAGGATTCGAGACTGACGGCCAACTATCACAGCCTTTCCAACAGCATTGGTGAAGAAAGAAGCAAGTCTGATAGCGCAAGAGTAAGTGCAATTATGGAGTCCTCTACTCCTCATTCATCTGACTTTTTTTCCCTCTTCAGTTTTTCAATGGAA
Organism: Vitis riparia; assembly: GCF_004353265.1. Classification (NCBI taxonomy): domain Eukaryota; kingdom Viridiplantae; phylum Streptophyta; class Magnoliopsida; order Vitales; family Vitaceae; genus Vitis; species Vitis riparia. The sequence continues at coordinate 39,163,911 of NC_048448.1, forward strand.
TTTTCAACTTTTTCTTGTTACTCCTAGTCGACTTGGGAGCCAACAATGATTTGGTTGAGTTGCATGATTCCAATCGGAGTTGGCAATAAATTCAAGATTGAATCGCAACTTGTGTAGTGGAATCGTCTTGGCCATGGCTGAATCAGAATGTCTTGGCCGGTAGTTGGAACATTGATTGTTTCGCGGGCCTTTTTTCTAGTTGAAATTCAGAAACCAAACCCAAAACCCCGTCTTTCTGCGGATCTCTGTAGGGCTGTTTATCTTTGCAGGAGAGACTTGAAGAATTAAAAAATAGAAATGTCAGGGGCAAGTGTTGGGTCTCAACTGGATGGGGACAGATCGAATTTCTCACGCACTTTCAAGTATCTAATGGGTTGGTTGTTATTATTGTCGTTATTATTATTATTATTTTCCTGCATTGTTTGCATTGCTACAACAAAAGATTGATGCTGTATATTTTATTTTTTATTTTCTTAAACTTTCCCAGCTGCGCAGTTGTTTTCACGGATAATAACATATGCATTCAATACATGGGTCCTGAGGCAACTCACTAAAGAGGAGTTTGCAGTAAGAATTTCCCATTGTATCTTTGTTATTTTGCATCTCTCTCTCTCTCTCTCTCTCTCTCTCTTCCCTATTAATGATGAATTTTGATTTCTGGATCGTTGCAATTTTCCCTCACAAAAGGAGTGAATTTCTTGTTGGATTTTTGTCTGAACAAATCATTGGCCATGTTTGAAATTTTCAATTCTTCTGAATTGAGTGTGATTTCTTTTTGATCATCAAATGCTTGAAACTGGAAATTGTATTGGGGATTACATTAATTCTCGAAAGATTCCCTGGGTATCCTTGGTATGGAGGATGTTTAGCGGACTATTTCTGAGATTCTGGATTATCATCTTGGAGGATAAGGCTCCTGCTACCTTTTAGGACTGAAGAATCAATTGGACTTCTATTTCGTCAAATATTTGTTGACAACAGATATCAGAGGAATAGAAACATTCCTTATGAGCTTAAGTCTTTGCCATAATTCTAATGCTATTGAGTAATGAAGGAAGAGACGATCTATAATGTCACCATTGCCCAAGCTATTTGTTTGTCATAAGCCATGCAAAGGCCATGCAAAAACCCTAAACCTTTAAATCTGGAAAGACTTTGTGCAATAACTTTCCCTGGACAATGATGTGACCATTTGACCAAGTGTTAGCATCCTAACCATTAGAGTGCAGCCCATAAATGATTCTTGCTAGGAAATCTTGTTAGTCACATGCCCAAAAGGCCTTTATTCCTGAAGGCAACCTATTAAATCCCCAAACTCCTTCACTTTCTGGTTTGCTCATTTGATTCCTATTTATCAAGTGGTCTTTCTAACCCTCCCCATGACCTCACCACTAGAAATTCCTTTGGATTCTCTAAATATGCTCCTCTAACTTGACTTTGTTCTACAACATTGATAAAAAGTAAGTAGAAATGTGGGCCAAACAAGGCTAAAACATGGTAAGCCTCCATTGGGGATAAATAAGCTCTTTTCTACCCATCCTATATTTTGGAAACTTTTGCCAAAACTAGGTTAAAAAATTATGGGGTCATGGGATTTCCATCGAAGGGGAGTCCTATGTAGCATAGAGGCTGCTTAGAGGTCAAACAACCTGATGTGGTAGCAAACAAGTCAAGGTTACTAGGACTAACATTAATCTCTAAGGATAGTTGTTCTTGTTAAGATTAACCTTAAACCTATTCACCCATCATGAGAAGAGTGAGCTGGATGTTTGAAATATCCTTTACCTTGGCTCTAGAGAAGAAAATAGTACCATTAGTAAATTGGAAATGGGTCTGCCTTAAACCCCCTTATTATTTTTTCTATCCTCTACTCTGTCTCTTATATTAATCATTTTACTTGGGAAACAAAACTGGGAGGGGGGTTGGTATTAGTGTTAGCCTGATATATATGCTAGGCTCATTACCAAATAATTTAAAACTTTTGGGTTAATTGGGTGGCTGAATGAGAGGGATCCATTCTTCAAGGATGATTGATGGAGATAGAGTTAATTCTCCTGACTTTAGAGATTGATTACCTTTGAGAATGATTCGTGGAGATAAAATATACTCTTGTGAATTTGGAGATTGACCTATTGCCTCATTCTTTGACCACCTAAATGAAATGGTACTCAAGACAAAGAATCCATTAAGCTTCAAACTGAAAAGAGGTGTGTTAGAGAATCAAGCTCTTGCATATTGAAGGAGTAAAGTGATTGGATCTTTTCCTTGGCATCTACCTGAGGCTGATATTGTCTTGTGGGCAGTAAAGGAGTATGGATTTCAATTTAGAGTTTAGTCATCTAGGTTTGTGGTCATGCTGCCCTCCATTAGCACACATGGAGATTAACTCTAGGAGATCTTAGGTAGATGTGCTGATCACCATTTCAGCAGCTCTAGGACAATTTTGAAAGGTCCAGATGTGCTTTGGCACAGGGGTTTCCTGGTGCAATGATGCTTGTTTGTCGAATAGAAGCCATTCCCACCTTTCATGACCTTTGCTTTGTAAAGTTAACAACTTAATTGCTTGTGTTTCTGCAAAGCTTTAACTGGTTATGTTAATAAATTTTCTTTTACAAATTGTTATTGTACTATTCTTTTATTTTGAATTCTTTTTTTGCTTTGTGAGTTTTTGTGCTTCAATTGATAGTAACATTTATTTCCTGTTCAAATGCAGAATGTAATGGATTTTGATCTTATCACCATCTTTGCCTTGGTTATTATTAGGGAGGGATTTCAACGTGCTTGCATTCGGGATAATATTAGTTGGTACTTCCTCTTGCTAATCTTAACGGTATATATGTTCCTATTATTTGTTATGATTTTTCTGAAAGCATTTACTCTAGATTTTATAGCATTTTCATACTATTTTCCCTAGTTGAAAATCAAAGTGTTGATGTGGATTAAAGAATAAGACTTATGATTGCCCTTCTATAATTTGTTTCTTTGATTTGTTATAAGCTATGGAGTTAATCAACAATAGTAAGTAATAGCGTAATTTGTTCCAATGTATGGTAAGCTACTTGGCGCCAACCATCAGTTTGATTACATTGCAATATTGCATTCAGTTCAACCTAGGCGATGATAAAATATTGATTCATATCCGACCTATAATTTGATCTTCTTTTGTATGAATTTTATTCTCTGTTTTCTGATTCAGAATATACTGCATCTAGATTTTAGTTGTTTGTTTTATTTTTTTATTTCTTATATTTATTTTTTGTGCATGCATATAACATAGATGACATTATTTTGTTGCAGTTCTTGTTTATCAGAGGGTGAACGAGCAGCAAAACTATTGAAAATAACATGGGTGATTTTCCCATTTGGAGTAGTTGCGACAATTGCAGCATGCCTTGTGATCTTTTGTTCCCAAGCTCTGAGTTATTCTGATCCTTGCGCAAAAGCTATTTTGATATATGGTAATCTTTGTTCTAGTTCCAATTTTTTACATGCTGTTATTAAGCTACGTGCTTTTTCTGTGTTTGAAGGTTGTCTGCTTGTAATTGTATTACCCGTGGCAAGTGGATGTAGTCTCTACAGAGTTTATTTGAAAACATGGAAAGAGGCTAAGTAGCCTACCATATAACAAATATTGTGGGCAACTCTTTTTGAGTAAGGATCAATTGTACTTAATAGTAATAGTTACTATTATTGTTGGTATTATTGTCGTTGATGATGTAAATATATTTAGTAAGAGAGTTGGTGAATAGAAAGTAGACAAAAGAGGGAGGGTGCATATGGGCCTTCCATGCTTCTCTAAATGATGCATAAAACCCACCTTGAGACTATGTTTGGTATGTGGGAATGGGGAATGAAAATGAATATTTTGTTTCTATTTTGTTTCCATTCCTATTTCTCCTTGAATAGGAATGAATTTAGTGATTTCAATTCTTGTATTTGGATGCACTAGGAATGCAAGATTAGAATGATTATTTGTTTCCATTTCAACATTTAATAACAATGAGAGTATAAATGAAAAAAATAAATTGATAATAATACCCTTACATTTAGTTTAAAATATTTTTTATTTTTATTTTAAAAGAATTTCTTCTCGACTAAATAATAAGATTAAAAAAAATAATATTTAATTAATAAACAAAAATTAATCATAAAAAATCTTAAAAGCCTAATGGAATTGTAGGGATAAAATGGTAGTTTTGAGATATTATATATTATTTCCTATACCAAGGGAATCAAAATACAGAGTTGTGGGAGTGGGGAAATAATCCGATTTTGGGAAGATCTATAGTGGGATGACCAACCTTTGTGTTAACAATCCCCAAGGCTCTATAGAGTTATCTCAGTGAAAAATCTCACTATCACAACTGTCCTTGGTAATTCGTATTTGCTCTCTTGGAATTTTAACTTTCATTGCAATCTCACTGATACAGTAATTGAAATTCTTGAAAGACTCATGCCTTCCCTTAATTTAGTGCACTTGTCTCCGTCTGTTATAGATTCAAAAGCTTGGTCTTTATCCTCCTCAAGTCTATTCACAATAATTTTTTTTTCTTAGTTTTGTCCAATTTCTCAAATCATATCCTGTTCTTTTTGGGCAATTTTTTTTTTTTTTTTTGGAAATTAAAAGCCCCTTCAAAGGACAAGGCCTTTGCTTGATTAGTAGCACATAGGACGGTAAACATCAATGATATAGTACATTTGAGAAGACCTTACAAATCTCTTAGTCCTTATTGGTGCATTTTATGCAAAGAAAACGGAGAATTGATCGATTATCTTTTTCTACATTGTTCATTAACTTTGGGGTTATGACACAAACTCTTCAGTCTAGCAAGGATGGATTAGGTTCCGCTTAGGAGTATTGGAGATATGATGATTATTATTTTTTTTTTTAGAGGATTGAGGAATTCAATCAAAGGCAAGACTCGTTGGCAAATTGCTTGCCTCACTTTATGTGGATTATGTGGCCAGAGAGAAATGTTAGGATTTTTTAGAAAAAATGGAGATTAGGAGAGGTGTTGTGGGATTCATTTCACTTCTACTCCTCTCTATGGGCCTCTTGTATTGTCGCTTTTAAAGGAGTTCCACTTAATGTTATTCAACTCTGTTGGCTTTCGGTTTGTGATTCAAAAGTTTGAGATGGTTGGTGGATTCATTTATGCATAGTTTTTTTTTAAATAGGGGGTGTCTAGTCTTATTTTGATCAAGATTTGTATTTTGAGGGAAGGACCTTTATTATTATTATTATTTTTGATAGGAGGGAAGGTCCTTTATTATTACCAATATATGTTTTGTTTCTGATAAAAAAAAAAAAAAAAAACCTACTCTTGGAGATCATTTGAAATCCCACTTGTGAGTGGGATTTCATTCCTATTGGAATCATTTTTTATTCCATTTCCATTGTCATTTAAGTTATCCTAATATAGGAATGAATGATAAAAGGAATGAAACGTCCATTCCCACTCTTCATTCCCTTGTGTCAAAACATGGCCTAAGGGTTTGTTTGTTTGGTCGTAATGAAATGGCAAAATGGGATTCCCATTGTTTTGGTGTTTATTCTTATGTGTAAGAACAAACTTTTCGCACCATTACTTTCTATATATGTGATTTCCATTCCTCTGCACCCCTTAGGTATTCTTTCCTCTTCCAAGTAGGGAAAAACACAAATTAAGTGGTAAATTACCCAAAAAAGTAAGGATTAAAAAAAAAAAAAAAAAACTCGTTCTTATAATATTTCTTGTTTCATTTTATTTTGTTTGGTGCCAAAATGAGGATTTTCTGTTTAGTTTCCAGAAGCTTTTATTGTTTAAATTTTATATTTTTGTACTTTTTTGGTGAATGAGAAAGTTCATTATTTTTATTAATTATCAAGACACTAGTGGAAAAGAAAGATTTTTTTTTCTCTCAATGTCATGTTTTATGTAGATTTTTGGGTGATAAAAAGTGAGGTTTTTCTGTTTTGTTATAGAGAAAGTGGTGGAAAGGAATAGAAAAGTGATCAATTTTTTATTTTTCTAAATTCATGTTTTGCATTATCGTGGCTGATGAAAAAGTGAAAATTTTGGTTTTTGAGAAACTGAAGAAAAGGATGAGAATTGATTTTTTTTCCCCAATATTTTTGTGTTATTTTTGTTTATAAGAAAGTGAATATTATTTTGGTTGATAATAGAGTGGAAACATTTTGTTTGATTGTGGGAAAACTGAAGTAAATGTTGAAAAGGGTACCATTGGAAATATATTTCTTTCGTGATTGAATATTACTGCTCCCAAATCTGAAATGAAACGAAAAGTTATTCCTATCTTTTGAAAGCCATTCTGGTCACCAGAAAGGGCCTAAACTAGTAATTTGTTGATACTCCTTTAACCAATATGTAAAGCCATTTGTAATTTGTTATTCCTTTAACCAATATGTATTAGAACTCAAAGCCATTTGTAAAGCCTTTTAACTTGTCTCTTCTTCTGTTTGTTCTTCTTTTTCTTCTTCCTTTTTTTTTAAGGAGGGAAAACTTCTATTAGGACCAAACTACTCGTCATATTGTGCCTATTACTGATCCACCTTGAAAGTTCATGATACTGTGTTTTTTGAGAATAAAACCATAGATAGCACGCATAAAACATCATCTGAAGAACTGTGCCATTCAGATCTCATTCTGATTTAAGTGGAAATGGGTCAGTCTTCTATTTCACTTTAAAGGTTATTATTGAAGTCCATTCTTTCTATGTTGCAGGTTGTGCATGTCTTTTGGAGCTACTAGCCGAACCCCTGCATATTTTTTTCAAGAACTTGCATTTCCTTAAGCTGCGGTTAATTGTCGAAACTGCAGCAACATTTTTTCGTTGTCTAACTACCTATATTTTGATTGTCAAGCAAACTGGCATGGTAAAAGAATTCTGATTGAACTATGTGTCATCAAACTTTATGGCTCTCATTGTTACATACTTGAACCTTAGGACTGGAATTATTGCAAAGCTGGTTTGACAATTTATAAATCTTCAATGACTTCTTGATTTTGTGTTGAAATAGGGTGAGTTTCCTTTTTCCCTCTAGATATAGGCCTAAATGCACCTTGGAATAGGATAATTTCCAACGCAAATGAATTAGTGAGTAAGTTATGGGGGAAAATCAATTCAGATGGTTTACTAAATCAAACTGTTTTTTCATACACTTTTAGAAACAGGGACTGGTAGATGGTGGGTCCCAATCTTTCTCTTTTTTCTTTTTCATTCTTTCTTTTTAAAAGATTTTTTCAATGTTTGGATTGCATGATTTTCGCAATAAATTTTGTCATAGCATAGTTTTACTGGTAATTGGACTTTTTTTTTTTGTATTTTTTTTTTCATTTGACATGGCAATCATTATCTGTAATATTGAAAATCAGATGGTTATTATTGAAACTGAAACTGATTTTGGTACACATAATTTACTAACTAGGAGTTATCAGATGTGTCCCATAATTTATTTTGTTCTCTGCTTCTCTATCTTATTGTCTGAGTTAAACTTTTGAACTCAACTTTAGGGGCTTGGCACTCCTGTTTGGTTTTTGATGATATATAGGGCTTTGTAAAAATTCTCTTTGTCTGAGGTGATGAACTAAATGACGAAATAAGCTTAGTTGCTGAGTATCAATAATCCACTGATTGCTTGCAGGAGAAAGGGATCGTTTTAGCCATTTCGCAAGTTGCTTATGGAGCTTGCTTGTTCTTCGGTTATTTGGGCTATTTCTTTTATTGCCACTTTAAAAATTCTGGTCTTTTCCCCTTAAGGTATAATTTCTTTGCTGTTGTGCATCATTTTCTATTGATCCATGAATATGATCTGATTGTTAGACACTGAAAGAGGAGAAGGATATCCGCTATTTTATTTTCTTTTTTCCATGTATTTCTATGTTCTGCTCTTTTCTCTTTTCTGTGATAGATTTTATCATGATCATGTATGTCCTTCAATTAATAGACCATAAAAAAGGAATGAAAATGTTTTAGTTGATATGGAGTTATTAAACTGTGGTTGAAGGGCTAAATTCTCATGTGTGTATATAATACTTCAGATGTTGGACACAACCATATATGCATGTCTGAGACCACTACTTTGTTTTCTTCCCTCCCTTGATAAAGGAATTAAGTTAGATAGTGACAAAAAGTGTGCAATCCATGTACTTGGGAAATGTTTTGTGAACAATCTCAGAATGAGATTATGCATAAAAACAAAAGAAAATACCACTCTTTATTCTGAAGTAAAACCTATACCACTAATGGGATCCACATGGAAGCACCTCATGTTGAAAAAACCACCTGTTTCTAAAGACTACAGAGAGTGCAACATAGCTTCTTTAATCTTAAGATTGGAGAGACCAACCATTCAGAGGTCCTCTGATGCATCTCTTTCTAGTTGTGCTAGGGCAAACAAAGGGGTTTGTTCTTCACACCTATCTCTTATTTTTCTTAATAGTTTTTCCATGGTAACTATGAAGTGCATCTTTGAAAGAAAGAGGAAGCAGCTAAAAAATCTGAGGTAATATACCATAGCTCCTAAACAATTATGATATTGGATTGACAAATGATTCCTCATTCTTCTTATGTAGAGACAATGGTGTCTACATAAAAACTTTCTCACACAGTTCAACACCCATTCAGCCTTTCAAGGAGTGGTAGACTCGAGTGAAAAATGGACCACCTAATGGATTAATTGGTGCGTCTTCATAGCTAAGTTTTTAGTGCTTGTTAATGGTAGCACTTTCAGGTTCTTTTTTTTTGGAGCTCACGGGGGTTGAGACTCGGGGACCTGCTCTTGTCATATATATTCATGTTGGCCCTAGAGGCGTTGAGCCATCTTTTGGTGAGGGCTAGGGAGGGTGGTTATTTGTTGGGCTTCATGGTGAGGGGCAAGGGCAGTGAGGGAGTGGAGGTGTCACACCTTTTGTTTATACATTGGTCTTTTGTGAGGATACTCAATGTTAGATGGTTCATTTATGTTGGCTACTCATGTGGTTTGAAGTAATTTCAAGGCTGAAAATAAACTTGGAAAAGGCTGAAAGGATCCTAATAACGGGGCTAGCTAGTGTGGAAGAGTTATTGATGAAGTTGAGTTGCAGCGTGGGAGAGCTTCCTTCTACCTACCTAGGTTTGACTTTGAGTGCTTCTTTCAGATAAGTTTTGGCATGGGATGGGGTGGAGAGAGGTTTTACAAAGGATTATCAAAAGATTATTAATGTGGAAGAGGCAATATATCATTATGGGACGAGACTCATGTTGATTTGAGTTAAACTATCTATTACCTATTTACTACATGTCCTTATTTGTAAATCCTAGAAATGTAAGGTTAAGATTAGAGAAGATTCAAAGAAATTTCCTATGAAGAGGTGGGGCTTTGGAGAACAAGCCACATCTTCTAAGATGGGCAATTGTTTGCATGAATAGGGGTAAAAGGGGAAGAGGGGGGTAGGCATTAGAAGCCTTTCATCTCTTAGTTAGACTCTTCTTAAAAAGCGGAGTTGGAGATTGGCTTCTTAAGGGGAAGTTTTTTGGACGCAAGTCATCAGAGGGAAGTATGGGAAGGAGGAAGGGGGATGACGGTCTTGCGAAGTGAGAGATAGGTATGAGGTTGGAGTTTGGATAGTTATCAGGAAAGGATGGAACTTTTTTTAATAGTAGGGTCACATTTGAAGTGGCTAATGGATTAAGAGTGAAGTTTTAGAAGGACGCATGGTGTGGGGAGGAGCCTTTGCGTGTGTCCATTCCTTCCTTATATGCTTTAGGTTTGTTCTTGGGTGGTGGATGATAGTCATGCAAAGTGAGAGATAAGTATGAGGTTGGAGTTTGGACAATTATTAGGAAAGGTTGGAACCTTTTTAATAGTAGGGTTGCGTTTGAAGTGGCTAATGGATTGAGAGTGAAGTTTCAAAAGGACACATGGTGTTGGGAGGAGCCTTTGTGTGTGTCCATTCCTTATATGCTTTAGCTTTGTTGAAAGACACTTGGGTGATGGATTTATAAGATGAGACAAGTGTGGAGGTTATTGGAATCTGTGTTTCTCTAGGCACTTAAATGATTCGGAGTTGGGCACTATTGGGACTTTTCTCTCAACATTGCAAAATAAGTCGGTGAGGAGGAAAAATATCAATAGGATGATTTGGAAGGAGTTGAAGAATGGGGTTTCTTTTCAGTGAGATCCCTTTATTATGCTTTAGAGTTGAGGAGTTCAATCCCCTTCCCATCGGGCATCATTTGGAATTTTTGGGTTTCAAATAAAATGACCCTTTTTGCTTGAAAAGCCAGTTGGGAAAAAGTATTGGCATTAGATCAGCTCCAAAGATGAGGGTGGTTGTTGGTGAACATATGTCAGCTGTGCAAAATTGAAGGAGAATCATTTAATTGCATTTTTCTTCATCTCATCAAATCAAGGGTTTTATGGTAGTTGTTTTTCCTGTTTGGTGTAGTTTGGGTGCTCCCTTGCATGGTTAAAGATATTCTTCTAAGTTAGCATGACTCCTCTACAAGGAGAAAATAGAAGGTTTTGGAGCAACTAAACTAAACATTTTTTGGACATTGCAGGAGAGAAATTGAAAAGTGTTTGGAAATGAGGAACAATATGATTATAAGTTGTAATGGTTGTTCCTAAGTAATCTGTTAGCTTAGGTTTGGATGTGCATAAAAGTAGGCTCAATGCCTTTGATTGATTCAGTAGATTGGCTGGGATCTCTTCAAGAGAGAGAGAGAGTTGCTTTTTGTTTCTCTCTTTTGTGGCTTTGCCTCTTTGTACCTGTTTTACATGATCTATGTATTCTAGTGTTCATCTTTCCTTTTCCATATATATACAACTTTTATTGCCTATCAAAGAAAAAAAAAGGGAAATAAAAAGCCACTCGGTCATCCCCTTTGATCTTCCATCCCCCAGCTCCCCACCAAGCAATTTGTCTACCCATGTGTCGACCACATTTAACTCTCTACCTACACCGAATCACCAACCACTTCACTTATCTTCATCCATGAACTTAGGCTCTTTTGAAGTGAAGCTTCCTTGGTGAAACTATCTATTTGCTTAATTATTTCTGATTTCAGCATCGGCCACCTTTCATCACCTTCAGTTCATCCATGAACAGTTTTGGACTCTTTCCAGCTGTAACAACTAAAAAGTGGTCCAGAACCATGCAAGTAACTTTCCACCCAACTTAATCTGCCTTGAGTTGCTGCTGCTCCTTTCCATGATCTTCCCTGTGACACCACCATTGGCAGTGGAGGTCATGGTGTTAAAAAGTCTTGGAATGTAAAGCAATCTAGCACGTTCTGGTTTCAACACTCTGTTGACTAAGAAGTGCTCAAGTTGAATAGAATATGTGGTTCTAATAATGCAAAAAGATGACTTGTGAAGGATGGGGCATCCTTTGAAACCCTTCTATGCATTTTCTAAAATCTCCATTCTACCAGAAAAAAGAAAAAAAAAAAAACCCCAACTCTAATACTTCTCTAATCCTAATCTTCCTTTTCTTTTATGTCTTTTTGATCAGCAGTATTCATGGAGCAAGATCATGACCGTTAAGGATGGTTTTCCCGTTTGTCTTTACCATTAGCAACTGCCATGGAGCAAGACCATGGCTGCTGAGGTTGGGCAGATCATGGAAGGGTGCCATGTGAGTAGCCATGGTTAGATTAATGTTAGGCTTTTTCCTCCTTTTTTTTCTATTTCCTTTATGATTTTGGTATTCAAAGGGTAAAACTGACTTTTCATAACAAAGCTTCTCTATTTCAATTATTTTTACATGCAGGCACATTTGACCAATGAGTGGATATGAGCTATTTTGCAAAATAACTTTTATACCTAGCACCCTTTATCATAGTTCTTCCTTTCAAATATGAATGTTTTGGCTATGTGTGCCCCCTCTGAAATGCATGGCCGGAAGTGCATCAGGTTGATGTTGCAAGGGGTCACTGTTATCCTCGACATGGTGCACTAAACATTTGGATTCCTCCATCCAAAAGCTGCCTAGTAGTCTATTCTCCAATCCTGCTCATGGAAGTCTATTCATCTCCTTTACCCACACAGGACCTCAGCTTTAGTAGCCTGTAAACCAAAAATTTCACTTCCCAACAGAGGCTTGTGTTCTGCCCAAATAGAGATCACAAATGATCGTACCCAACAAGAAATCGCCCAAAATGTTGACAACATCTTCTTTTACAAGCATTCTTGCCCGCCTAAGATTTATTCTCCATGTCGTAGCCTCATCAATGGCCACAAAACTACTACAAAAATATTGACCAACCATAAAAAGATCTCTACACCATCAGTGGATGGGAGAACTGTCGATTTTGATCTCAAAAAAACATGTTCCTACTTTGTGGCAACCAAACAGAGTCCCTCAACCTTCTAATACCTAGTATTTACCCTTAAAATATTGCTGTTCCATCTGAAGAATTCACTTGAAAGTGGTAGTGGAAGGTAAAATGTAAAGAAAGTAAGCTCCTTGTGTGGCAAACTCCTTCACCACCTACCCATATTTTAGGAGGATGATGACTAGGACTTCACAGTCCCAGCATCTGGAGCAGGGCCTAGCAGGTCCACCAAGCAGCTCTTCAACTGCAAGGCTCTATCCAGGCAGGATTCAAGCATGAGACCATGTTTACACTCATTGCCTTGCCCCAGATGTCTTGTAAGCCAAACCCTAATTATTTGAACTCCCTTGTCACCTTGGTGAAGCTTCAATAGCCTAGGGTGGGGCCTCCCTGCGTAGATGAATCTCCCTCTAACTTTCTTTTTTAGTTTTTGGACCACTTTCCCTTGATATTCAAAGCTTCTGATGTCCAACCAAGGGTACCCCATCCTTTAAGAAAATTAAGATGTATCTTTTACCTTTGTCGCAAAATGTTTTAAAAGGAGTTAGCACCCTTCATTCTTTCCCAACTCCAATCTGTACAACCAACCCCTTCTATAAGGCTGCAGATAAGAGGTTCCTGATTGTTCCATCTACAATCTTTCAAAAACCTTAACTAACCACCCAACCCGTCTTTGCCCAGATTAATTTATCTGGAGACCTCTAGAAGGCATGGTAATAACAAATCACACATCTTGAAGTAAAAAATGGTGTGTATGAGGTGGCAGCCAGATATGTTCAACATTTACAGTGTAATATCTTCTCTTGATATTGAACTTGTTCACCTTTCTGAGCACTAGATATTTGTCTTTCCAATAATCCCACTGGCCACCAAGTGCGGAGTTCCTTTAGGTAATAGTTTTGGTGAAGTGCCTTCCAGATCCTAGACTTCTCTGACAGTAGTCTAGACACTCTGGTACTTCCTTACTCGACCCACTTCCTCCTGAATGTAAATGGTGTTCCCTAATGGCTGGTTACAATTTTGTAGTTGATTACAAAAATATCGCTTTTATTATCCTCATCACTTTTGTCATTATTATTGTTATCATTATTGAATAATTAAATTATTCAGTAATAGTTTGTTCTTTTTGCATTTTTTGAAGTGAATGTGATCTGATTTCAAAGTTTGGCTCTCCAAAATTTTCTGTATTTTGAATTTTCGATCTTATGTGTGTGTTAGAAGACTTGATAATTGGCAGCTCTAAATCTTTGAAGTGAATGTGATCTGATTTCATAGTTTGGCTCTTCAAAATTTTCCATATTGTGAATTTTTCGATCTTATTCATGTGTTAAAAGACTTTATAATTGGCAGCTCTAGTGGAAATGGTATATGAGCATGGTCAAACCATTCTGTGGTCTCAAAAGTTCATAACTGTCTAATTGGGACCTTTAGGGACTGTCTTCAAGTTGTAAAGGTTTTTGATGATTCAAATATAGAAGTGAAATGGAGAGGATAACAAGACTCTTGACCATTATGCTGTTTACATAAATTAAATTTACAATAAGAACCCAATGTCACAAGCACTTATGCTGGGTCCTGTGGATACAATACTCTCAACACTAACTACTTAAGCTTGTAAACTGGTTGGATCTGGATGGAATCAGGGATGATATGATCTGATCTGATCTGCTATACGAACAATTAATCTGGTCCTGTCTGATAACCTGATGGATCGACAAAGTACAAGTTCAAATTCAAAATGATTATCATTAATTTGATAATGTTTTTGATGATTCAAATATACAAGTGAAATGGAGAGAATAACAGGACTCTCGACCATTATCCTGTTCACATAAATTAAATTTACAATAAGAACCCAATGTCACAAGTACTTATGCTGAGTCCTATGGACACAATACTCTCAACACTAACTACTCATGCTTGTAAACTGGTCAGATCTGGATGGAATGATGGATGATATGATCTGATCTGCTATTCAAACAACTAATCAGATCCTACGTGATAACCTGATGGATCAACAAAGTACAAGTTCAAATTTGAAATGGTTATCATTCATTGGATATCTGATTTAATAATTTGGTATGTTCCGAGAATATTACAAGCAAATAATGGATATTAATCATGCCATTGTCATTTTATGTATAAATCCAGTACTATAACGCTCACTTTATTTTAGAAAATAGGCCTCTGATACATCCCATTCAGTTTCTTGGTTAATGAATCACCTGCATTCCTTTTATTATTGGATTTGTATATGCAATCTCCCATAATAAATATAAACGTTTGGAACAAATAGGGATGGAAATTCAATTCATAGGCTTGCTGCTTACCCAAACACTTCAAGGTTTGGATTTGCTTTATGTTAGTCAAAATCATCTGTGGTTCCACCCCTGGTTCTTTTACAAATTATTCATCAGATTGCTTTTATGTGTTTTCTTATCGGTAATGTTTCAAAAATTACTCATGTTGTTTTTTCAATTACTTTATAATGACTTGCTTATTGCAGTTTTTATATTTATATCAGTGTGTGTTGGGAAATAACACATAATTTTACAGAGTAGGAAGCATGATGGACTATGATGGGAAGCTCTTAGTAATGTGTATGTGGTTCTCCTTTATAAAGTGCATTTTTCAAAGAGGAGAAAAGATGGTCCTTCTATGGTTTTTAACACCACATAGCAAAGCAGCATATGGGTTTGTAGACAGATTAGGCAAGTATTTGGTGAAATTATCCCATGCCTTAGATTTATTACTTTTGATTAGAATAGTAGTGTTTACTTTTAGTAACTTTGATTGATTTTGATTTGGTACTATCTTAATTGAGAAGGACACAATAATTTATTCTATTTCTTTTTCTGAGATACTTGCTTAGATAAATGAGTTGTCCCTTTTCAGGTAGCTTGGTGGTGAGGTTGGTGTTTTCTCCTTTTGAAGAAATTTCATATGCTACTTTTGCAAGAGGTGCATCAGGTTTTTGTTTCTCCATCCTTTTTTGTTCTGTTTCTTGGATGTACAAAACCTATGAACTTTTCATTGCAGTTTTAATTGTTTATTTTATTTAGCTCTACTTTGTCAGCTAGCCAATATTTCTTATCAGTAAATGAAGACATAGGTGTGGTGATTCCTGATCCAACCTGTAAAGAACTTTAGGCCAATCAGCTTGCTTGGGGGTTTGTATAAACTTTTAGCCAAAGTCCTAGCTAATAGGCTAAAAAAAGTGCTGGATAAGGTGGTTTCAGTCGACCAAAATGCTTTTGTGAGAGGGAGGCAGATTTTGGATGCTTCCCTAGTAGCTAATGAGGTGATTGATTATTGGTATAAAAGAAAAGAGAAAGGCTTGTTATGCAAGTTGGACATCGAAAAAGCCTATGATAGCGTCAATTGGAAATTTCTTATGAAGGTTCTTCGGAAGATGGGGTTTGGGGCTCGTTGGATGGAATGGATGTGGTGGTGTATTTCTACTGCTAAATTCTCTATTTTAATCAACGGGGTTCCAGCTGGGTTTTTTTCAAACTCAAAGGGGTTGAGGCAAGGAGACCCCCTCTCTCCTTACCTTTTCGTATTGGGAATGGAAGTGCTTAGTAATATAATTAGACGGGCTGGTGAGGGGGGTTTTATAAGCCCATTCTCTGATTTCAGGATGTAAGATGAGGGGGAGAGGGGGGGAAGAGCTGTCTGTTAGTCATCTTCTCTTTGCTGACGACACTCTCATTTTTTGCAAAGCTGAAAGAGAACAATTGACCTATTTGAGTTGGATTTTAGCTTGGTTTGAGGCTGCATCTGGCCTTAAAATTAACCTAGCTAAGAGTGCTGTTTTTCCGGTGGGGGAAGTGGATGAGGCGGAGGAGCTGGCGGCTGAGCTAGGCTGCAGTTTGGGGGCTCTTCCCACTGTGTACCTAGGGCTGCCCCTTGGAGCCCGTCACAAAAATTCCTCTTCTTGGGATGGGGTGGAGGAGAGAATGAGAAGACGACTAACTCAGTGGAAAAGGCAATATATATCGAAGGGGGGAAGAATTACTCTCATAAAGAGCACTTTGGCCAACATACCCATCTACCTCCTTTCCCTTATTCGTATTCCTAAGGCTGTGGCAAGAAGGATTGAAAAGATTCAAAGAGATTTTTTGTGGGGGGGAGGAAGATTAGAGGGAAAAGCTCACTTGATTAATTGGAAGGTGGTGTGTAGGCCTAAGGAGGAGGGGGGTTTAGGCATCCGAAAGATAGATGTATGGAACAAAACTCTTTTGGGTAAATGGGTTTGGAGATATGCCTATGAAAAGGATAACCTTTGGAAAATGGTGATAGGGATGAAATATGGTCAAGAGGAATGTGGGTGGAGGACTAAGGAAGTTAGTGGGCCTTATGGGATGGGGTTATGGAGGGAGATCATGAAGGAGGCGGACTGGTGTTGGGAGAGCATGGCTTTTAAGGTGGGGAATGGGACTAGAGTTTTGTTTTGGACGGACAAGTGGTGTGGCAATGAGGCGTTTTCTCAAACCTATCCTCAGTTATTTACCTTGGCGGGCCATAAGAATGCTAAAGTCTGTGAAGTGTGGGATTCTAGTATGGGTCAAGGAGGTTGGAATCTCAGATTGGTTAGAGATCTCAATGATTGGGAGATGGAGCAGATAGGTGGCTTGTTGTATCTTCTGAAGGATTTCAGGATAGCTCCTGAGGAGGACTCTGTGAGCTGGAAGCGGGAAGGCAATGGTGTGTTTGGGGCCAAAGGGGCCTACATAAGTTTGAGTGGCCCCTCAGCCGGTGCTTTTCCAAATAGACGCATTTGGTTGGATAAAGTTCCAACAAAGGTGTCTTTTTTTGCTTGGGAGGCATCATGGGGGAAGATCCTCACCTTGGACAAGCTTCAAAGAAGGGGATGGCAGCTCCCTAATCGGTGCTACCTATGCGGATGCGAAGAGGAGAATGCAAATCATATTTTATTACATTGTATAGTGGTTAAAACTATTTGGGAAATCTCCCTTGCCATTTTTGGAGTTCAATGGGTATTCCCAGAGTCAGTTATAGAGGTGTTACGTAGTTGGGGGGGTTCTTTTGTGGGGAAAAAAAGAAAAAAGATATGGAATTCCATCCCGTTGTGCATATTTTGGACGGTTTGGAAAGAAAGGAATAGGATAGTATTCAGGGGAGGGTCCTTAGATATTCAGAAATTTAAGAATTCTTTTGTATGTAACTTGTGGAGTTGGGCTAGGGTGTACATTGGTGAGGAAACTCACACTCTGTTAGGCTTTTTGGAATGGCTTGGGACCACTTGAGGGTGGGTGAGGTTGGTCAGATTTTTTTGTTTTTCCAGCCTTGATTGGGGTTGGTCAGTATACTCCCTGTATACATGTGGCTTTTTAGCCTTTTCTATTATATATGATTGCTCATTTATCAAAAAAAATTGTATGGTTGCAAGAGCATAACTAATCTATACAGTGGTTTTTTTTCTAGGTCTGTGAACCAATCCTTATGAATAATGACATTACCAAAATGGTCTAAAAGCAACCTTCACCCCTTTTGAAGCCAGAAATTCTTCTCTTTTTCTTGGATATGGAGGCTTCAATTGAAATTTGAAAGAACTCTGGCTCTCTAAGTAAGCTTTTCTCAATATGCTTTACACAACGCTGTTGTAGTTGGTATGACAAGTGACATGAACATTGTGAAACATTAGAATTAGTAGTGGAACTTCATAGCTTTTTCAGTAAGAGCTTCAAGAGGGAAACACTGAAAGGATGGAAGTCTTGGTTTGCTGTGGAGGCGAAGGCCTTTGAGATCTCCATTGAGGAGGTTTCTGGTAAGCTGAGAGGTGTTATTGTGGAGAGGGGAAGAGGATTTTTCAATTGGATCAAGTTTGGGGAGGCGAGTCTAAGATGCTTGCTTGGAGGAGTAGAGGCTTGTTGTAGGGAAGAGGATTCATCAGTTTGCAATAAGGTGTGAAAGGAAAATTGAAGGGCCTACAAGCTTCAGAGGTGTGTTAATGGAGCAGGGAGCTTTATCCTTTGCTCAGTCTATGATGTGGAGGCAAAGAGATTTAACCTAATTTTCCCAGAAGGAAGAGGATTGCCGGGGGGCTGGTCCACTTTGGCCAGGAAGCTTCGTTCCTTGGGGGTGCGGCTTATGCCACTTCCTATGGGGCAATCTAGTTTTGTGGGGAAGAAGGGGCCGATGGAAGACAGCAGAGGGTCCCTTATGGAGGAAGAATTTTTTGTGGTGAAGGTTGCAAGTTCGCAAAAGGATATCGGTGGAAAAGTGTGGGTCCAACTAGATGAGACAGGAGTGAAGGGGTGAGAACTCCTTTGGAATCTTTGTTTGGTGGGGAAGTGGGGGAAAGTATCTAGCTTGGAACTTTGGTTACCTACATTGAGGAAGTGGGTGAACAGAAGTTGGGATGTAAAGAAAAGGGCTAGAGTTTCTTCCTTGGGAACTTCTTTTTGCTATTTCGAGTTCGAGAATGAAGAGAATTTGGACTAGTCCTATCAAGGGGTTCAAGGAATTTTGAAGATAAACTTTTTGGACCTGGTGAGATGGAATCCTAAAGTTGGTTGTTTGAGGAAGGGAAGGGCAGTGAGAGAGGAGTGGGTGAGATTAGTAGGACTTCCTCTGAATGACTCCTCAAGAACTTGCAGGTGAGTATCAAAACCTTCAATCGGTCTATCAACTAACAGGAAGGAATTGTTAGCATGGTCTCAACTGGTCTGAACCTTCTTGAAGGGGAAAGGCAAACTGGGCCACTTGACCAATCCAAGGCCTAACCATGATGATCACAAATTCAATTTCAGGATGTGAAAGTTTCCATGGTAATGTCTTGGCTATGAAACACCATGCAACCCAAGATTTGTGTAACTTGTATGTTTTTTACCACAGCAAAGGAAGTCTAGAGAGCAGTGCGACAGACTTATTCAAAGGTCTAAGATGCTTCACAGATCTATGGGATCAAGATGAAAATTTTAGGAACCAAACAAGGTACTGTGTCAATAATAGAATATTATAACACAATGAAAAGATTGTGGCGGGAATTAGATCATTATCAGAACTTCAAAATGATAATGCCATGCTGAAGATGAAGTACCTACGAAGTCAAGGAGATCATACTGTTTTTATCAAGCACTAAACAAATGGAAAGTCATGGCTTTAATCGTTTATGTAGTTGCAACTGAGGATGATTTAGAAGAGATTGAATGGCTTAAAGAATGTCTTGCTAGGGAATTTGACATTAAAGATTTAGGGAGGTTGAGGTACTTCTTGGGTATTGGGGTTGATCATATTCAAATAAGGGTATCTTTATTTTATAGCAAAACATGATCTCCTAAAGGAAACTGGGACATTAGGTAGTAATTCAATCAATACTCCCATTAAACAGAATCGTAGACCTGTGGATGACAACAATGAGGCAGCAGTGGACCAAGGTATGTATCAAAGACTAGTGGGAAAACTGCTTTATTATCACATGGTAAGCTTGATATAGCGTGAAAAAAGTAGTGTGGACAGTTGGTTCATGCATTCACCAAAGAATAGCCATCTAGAGGTAGTCAATAGGAGTCTTAG
Organism: Vitis riparia; assembly: GCF_004353265.1. Taxonomy (NCBI): domain Eukaryota; kingdom Viridiplantae; phylum Streptophyta; class Magnoliopsida; order Vitales; family Vitaceae; genus Vitis; species Vitis riparia. The sequence continues at coordinate 39,183,774 of NC_048448.1, forward strand.
ATATTTGAAACTCAGTTTTGAAAAGGGCATTTTGTTTAAAAAGAATATGGAACTGAATTTGGAAGTATACACTAATGCAAACCGGGCGAGGTCAATTATAGACCAAGATCTACCCCAGGTTACTGCACATTCCTAGGAGGATACCTAGTTACTTGGAGAAGCAAAAAGAAAGGTGTTGTGGCTAGGTCAAGCGCAAAGGCAAAATTCTGGATTATAGCACAATGAATATGTGAACTTCTTTGATTAAAACTCATTCTTGATGATCTCAAGATTAAATGGGAAAGAACAATGAAGTTGTACTATACAAACAGTCACCTATTAACATTGCGAATAATCCCATCCGACATGATCATAGAAAGTACATATAGATTGATAGACACTTCACCAAAGAGAAATTGGACAGTAGCCTAATTTACACTCCTTATGTTTAAACAGAAGGACAGATAGCAGATGTCTAAGGGACTTTGAAGTTGGATTTTTCAGATAATTACTATGAAGTTAGGAATGGAAAACAATTATGCACCAACTTGAGGGGGAGGGTTAACTAATTAGCCTATATGACCCTTATTTAATAGGGAAATAATGGTTGGTATTTGGCCTCTTAATAGGAAAATCAATAGTTGTTGTATATATCAATTTTTAGGAAGTCAAAATTAGAATTTTCATGAATTTTGGGACAAATTTGTATTTCATTGTATAATTGCCTATAAGATGTACAATTTTTTCCTCAAATGAATATACGATTATTCTCACATGTACTTACACTACCATTTAATTTCAAAAATTTAAGTTGTTAGGAAATAAGTCCACAATGTATGTATATCAAGTCTACTTGAACAAGTTCAAACATCCGTATTCTTTTTTCCTCTCGACTAAACCATGGAAAGTACAAGTCAAACCCCTGCAAGGACGAGATTCAAGATTCTTAGTTTGGTGGGAAGAATGCAGTTGTTTACTTGAAATCGAATATCTGCCTACTTCGGCACATGCTCTACTAGACTGGCGCCCTTTTCTTGTCTCTTACCTTGGCTTCAACCTAACCTAATACCCTCATTAAAGAATCAATGGTTCAACCAAGGTATCCTACCTCCAATTGCAAAATTTGGTAATCATTTGCACTACAAAAACTACAAAGAACAATTTTCATTTATATAATTACTACTTAAACACTTCAGATGTTTCTCCACATTGATTTATTTAATGAAAGCACATCTATAAAGGAGAATGGACAAACATTGAGAAGAAATTAATTTCACTGGATTCTCTTCATGTGTCATCAGACAATTTAGGGTGGTGCAAAGCAACAATTTGAGAGCTCAATCAAAATATGGGAGCATGTATAAAATAAATTTGCTTGAAATCATAGAATTGTGACAATGGAGAGGAAACAATACCAAGGTCATACAAATACACAGGTCTGAAAGTACCACAAAAGTTGGTAATGCCTCTTCATAGGGTTCACAATGTGTCAACTTTAGATGAGATTAACTTGGTTCAAGCAAATGAGTTACCATGTATATGACCAACCTGGTCATTGATTGGGATGAAAATCTTAATCTTGAAGAATCCCATTAAACATTGTTTCAGCCCAAACCAACCCAGCTAACCCATAAGTTATTTTATAAATTTATCATCCAGGCATTAAGAACACTAGAAAACCCTAGTGCTTTATGTAGGAACCGCTTCACAATGTTCATTTTTTTTTTTAATAAGTAAGAAATTGTATTGAGAAATGCCAAAAGCTCACAAGAGTACGTGGGCCGTATACAAGGAAAATCAAGCAAAAACAAAACAGAGGATACCAAAAAATACTCCCTCTCTCATCCACAACCCAACCAATCTATGAAATCAACCAAATGTGAATATCCTTCATCATATATACATTCTAACCCACACAAAGAAATTGTTAAGGAAAATATTTTTTAGCCATTGATCTAACAATTCTTCACAATCAAAGTATCTCCCATTTCTTTCCTTCCAAATCGTTAAGAAAATACAAGATGGAGCAGTTGTCCAAGCCTTAATATGCCTTCTATCTACAAAAGAATCATGCCAACCTATGAGAGTCTCCCAAACGGACTCTATTATAACCCATTGAATACTAAAAATAAAGAACACTAGCTATCATAAAAGTCTCGCCTTATCACAATGAAGGAGGATATAATCAATGGATTCTGACTTCTTTTTGCACAAGACACACCTATTTAGAAAGGAATTGCTCCATGACACCCACCTCCCAATCATTTAGGTTCCTAATGAAATGGAAATTCCAATTTCCTCCTTCCTATGTTCCCAAAAATCAGCTACCACGCCTCTTCAGAATTAGATAAGGCAAACAAGGACTGGAAACTCTCACATAAGGGTTCCTCACTACAACACCTATCTTTCCAAAACTTCACCCTACTCCTATTACCCACCACAAAGGAAATCTTTGAGTTAAAAAAGTCCAACTACTTCCCGATCTACTTCTAAACCCTACTCCATAGGAATCTCTCACCACTCCTAACCTCCATCCTCCTTCTTCCTCCCAAGCTTTCCCTTTGTGATTTTCTTCCATAGCGAATCTCTTTCACTAGAGAAACGCCAACACCATTTGCAAAGAAGGGCCTTATTAAGCAAAGAAAGAGAACGAACAACTAGCCCTCCTTTTGATTTTGCTTCACAAACAGTTAACCACTTGACTAAGTGTATTTTGTTGTCTAATGCCCCTCCTCCCCATAGAAACTCTTTTTGTATCTTCTCTAATCTCAATCTTACATTTCTTGGAATGGTGAACAAAGACATACTCTAGAACTAGCTAGAGTACTACGAAGTAAAGTGAGTCTTCCCCCATTGGAGAGATGTTGTCTCTTCCATAACGAAAGCATCTTACAAAACCGTTCTTTAATCCCATCCTTGTATGAGGCCCCCAGTGGAAGCCTAAGGTAAGAAGAAGGTAGTTTTCTCACCTTACACCCGATTTCACAAGCCAACTCTTCCAAGTATTCCACCTCCCCCACTAGAATCATCTCACTCTTATCCAAGTTAATCTTCAACCCCGACATAACTTCAAACCACTAGAGCAACCAACACAAGAAAGTGACTTGTTCTTGAGAGGCCTTACAAAAAACGATAGTGTCATCGGCAAAAAGGAGATAAGAAATCTCCTCACCCCCACCCCCTTCTTCCCTTGATCTAGAGACCTCAAATAAAACCACCTTCCCATGCCTTCAAAATCAATCTACTAAGGGCCTCCATAGCAATCACAAACAGGTAGGGAGAAATAAGATTCCCTTGTCTCAATTCCCTTGAGCTTTGATAAAAAAAACTGGTCAGGGAGTCGTTAATTAAAATAGAGAAGTTGGCTGAAGATATACACCATTTTATTCAATTTATCTATTTTTGCCCGAACCCCATGTTGCCAAGAATTGTTAACAAAAAGGCCCAATTCACATGATCAAAAGCCTTCTCAATGTCAAGTTTGCATATTAACCCACTACCTCTCTTCTTTAGTACTGAATAAATTGTCTCATTTGCTACAAACACTGCATCCAAAATTTGTCTTCCCTCCACAAAGGCGTTTTGAAACTTGGAGACCACTTTACCCATCACTTTCTTGAGTCTATTGGCCAATACTTTTTTCAACAACTTATAAAGATCTCCAACCAAACATATTGGCCTAAAATCCTTTTGTTCAGTGCTCATGATGGAACTCATTAAAAAAATTCAGCACTTTTCCTTTCACAAACTCCCAATTGAAATGTCAAAAAGTCATCAAAAAACCATTCGGACTTGGAGCTTTGTCACCATTCAACTTCAATAACACATCCCAGACTTCTTCCTTTGTGAAAACCCCCTCTAATTTCCTGGCCTCTCAATCTTCCAACACCTCAAAGGATACAGCATCAACTCCAAGCCTCTAGCCCCATCTTCAAAGAGAAGGGTTTTAAAGGCACCCACCACTCCCTCTTTCAGCTCTCTATCTCCCGTAAGCCACTTCCCGTGCATTTTGATCTTGGCAAGGAAGTTACTTCTTTTGTGCGCATTAGCCATCTTATGGAAGAACTTAGAGTTTCTATTCCCTTAAGCCAAATTTCTCTCAATTTTTGTCTCTAAGATGCTTCTTCCATCAAAGCCCATTTTTGGTAATCCTACCTTGCAGAATTCCTTGCTTTTGCCTTACCAATAGACAAAACTCTTTCCCTTTCCTTAGTGTCCCAAAAGCCTATTTGATTAAAAGCCTCCTCCTTCCTCTTTCAGCCACATTCTCAAACCTGAATGGACTAGGCCCCTTTCTAAACCCCCTCCCTCAAACAAAAGAGGGGAACGATCAATAAAAGGCTTTGGTAAGTCTGGTTAATCACCTCTGAACTTTTTGACATGGTTGACTACAAAAGAATTTAGGTGGTTTTACAAATCAGGGTGGTTTTTCATCACTAACAGAAAATAACCATCAGTTGTAGAAGTTCTTGAACCTGAATGATTATTCAGAAAAACACTTAATGCTTTGATACCATGTGGTCATATGTGAGAATAATTGTATTTTGATTTGATGAAAAATGGTATATCTTATTGGCAACTATACAATAAAAACTGAAACAAATTAACTCCTAGAAATCTGTCCCAAAAATCATCGGATTTCTAGTTTTGACATCCTAATTCATATTGATATATACTACAATTATTGACTTTCCTATTAAGATGCTGAATAACAACCATTATTTCCCTATTAAATAAGGGTCATAGACGCTAATTGGTCAATGGGTAGCTTAACATGGTATCAAACCTAAATATTGTGAAGGTCAAAAGATTGAGCCTCACCAGTTGTTTATTTACCCTATTTATTAAGCCTAGGTGCAAGCTCTAAGAAGCTTGCCTGTGAGAGGGGGTGGCGGTTGTTTATGGTTAAGGCCTAAGCAAGCTTGATATATCTCATGGACCATTACCTAACTGCACAAGTTTTTAGGATTATCAGTAGCTTACCAAAGTAGTAAAAATTAAAGCTTTCTTGTGATTTTATAAATGAACTTTATGTTTCCTTATGTTTGTTGAGTCTCTTTTTGTGTCCTTTTTTGACTCTAAAGTTGGAGTCTAATGCTAGTGGCAAAATTGTGTATTAAACTTTACAACTTGTTTTTCATATTTGTATTGCACATCATCCTATATTCACATGCCAATTGAGAAGTTTTGCCCTTCTCTTTCAAAGTTAATTTAAAAATTTTTCTTTCCATGCAAAGTGGAACCTCATTATTTTATGAATCTAATTTGTTTAGGCATGGGTTGGCTATGTACTAAATCATGCATGATTTATTTATTTTTATAAGTAATTAATCTTATCTAGGTTTCTTAGCAGGTAAAGACCCACAAAAGGGCATATGGTTGGGAAGCTCCCTCACAGAGGCTTTGAAGCTTGTTTTGTTAGTTGGTATGGTTTGAATCTATTATACATATCTTTCTAATATTCTATGTTCATACTTCAAAATATTTAGTTGTTAGTTCCATTTATGCTTAAGGGGTGTTGAATACTATGAAGTACCGGATAGTGTAATAAATAAATAGATAAATATATCCTTGAGATATGAAATAAAATAGTACATACAAGATGTTAGGATACTAATTAAAATCTTTTCTCTTGCCTCTCTTAATCCTATCTTGTCTCTTTTATCCCTAAATCTTTTCCACAAACTCTTCTCCTCATTGTCTCTCTTTTCTCTCGTATCCACTTTTTTCTCCATTATCCTTACATAAAGGATCACATATCCCCACTCATGTTATGTTGTGTTGATAGGGACACATTTGAAGATGTAGAGTGCATGCATTTTAGGTGCTAACATGTAAAGCTAGTGGAACCCTCCTTATTGCTCTAAAATCTATCAATATCGTGGCTCGTTTTTAATGATAATATTTTTTAGTGAATTTTAGTACCATAGTGGACTTTAATTGTGAACAAGATAGAAAATGGTGTATGATGTAATCAAGGTGGGAAGACCTGTCATATTTTCTAGAGATTGAATTGTAAATTCATCCTTACAAAATTGTAATCAGGTCCTTCTCTCTTTCTCTCTCTCTCTCTCTCTCTCTCTCTCCACATGCACACACACATGCATAGCAAATTTTGCATGCAAAATTTGAATCCTGTAATACCAAAAACTATCAGCATCACCTCACCAATTGTCTATATGGGGTAGGACTTCAAATCGCAATGAACAACCTAGATTACACTAGCAAGTGTGAGTGACATAGAAAGAATTGGGTGGAAGAGCAGAGGGGTGTTATGAGGGTCTCCTTCGACTTTCTTGTGCTAGAAGTGAAATGTATTTATACAAATATTTTTTCTAACTAATGAAAAGTGTCTCAAATTGGTTGCTGATATCTTGTTTGTAATGGATGCTTTTGTAGTTCTTGTTGTGTATATGTGCCTTGCCTCCTGTCCTTTTTAATATAATCTTGCTGACTTACTAAAGAATAACTGTCGAGTGTGATATGGTTGAAATCATGAGAAAATGGGGGTTGCTCAGAAAAATACAAGCCTAGGTAGATCAGCATGGGAAAATACGATCCATGTTGGTGATCTAACTAATTGGGATAAGGCTTTGGTAAGTTGAATTGTAATCATGTTATGGTGATGGTAAGACCATATTTATTTTGTGCATTTTGTTTTCTTCTAATTATATTTTCAGTTGGTATAAATTCATGACATTAAGAGAGTTCCATCCTTTTAACAAGCCTTCAGACTGTAGCATTCACTGGTTTTCATTCCTTTTTCATTTTTCTTTTTTGGGTTTCAATTTTCATGTTATTTGTGACTTCTTTTAGGTTTTGTGGTCATGACATTTGGTCCAAGCTACTCTTACTCGCTCATCAGAATGTATGATCGGAGATGGATTGATGGAGAAGCTCCTAAAGCCCTCCAATACTATTGCCTTTATGTCTTTCTTTTGGCTGTGAATGGTTAGTAATCTTTTGTTTATCATGTTTTTCTTTTACTGTTAAAAGATAAGCATGTAGTTTATGTATCAGGGGAAAAAACACTATAAATGTAACTGACCATAGTGCTGACCTTTCTTTCGTTCTCATTATCCCTCTTGGAAGTGAAAAAGACTCCTGGTATTATGGAAGAAACTATGAAAACAATCTTTGTTTTGATTGTTAGTATCATGCAAATTTTTCACTACATTATATTTTGCTTCCTTTTGGATAACCATAAGTTCTTTGATGATACTACTGTCTTCAATACTACTTTTGTCAGGTCATGTCACTGGAGTTCTAAAATTTTTGTCCTCTGATTTTGAATCAGGAACAGTTGAAGCATTTATGTATTCTGTTGCAACCGAAGAACAACTCCAGCGTGCAAATGTCTTATCATTTATATTCTCTATGATTTACCTCGGTCAGAATGCACTACTGAGACAATCTGCTGGTGCGGTTGGTTTGGTGGTTGCAAATTCTTTAAGTATCCTTTCAGATTTTGTGCATTTTCCCTGTAGCCCTTCCCTAATTCTCATGTAGGACAGAAATTGCAGTGTGGAGTGCTGTTGTTGAACACAGCACAATACAGATACACATGGAATGTCTGACACACTAACCTTCCCTACCTAACATTCTTAATTATTCTTTTCTTACATGCATATTTTATAATGTGTGTAGTACCTGCACAGTATATCACATCACTGGACTGAAGGTGGCTCTATAAGGGAGACAGTTTTTAGTCTCCTGAACACAATGATTTGTCATTCACAGAGAGGAGTGATGGAGGTTTTTTTTGGGGTTTGGGGTGGGGTTTTGGATTGTGATCCTTGTATAATTACAAATCTGTTAGTTTTAATGGAGTTGCAGAATCAGTTATTTATTGTTTCTTGACTGTTAAAAAGCTATAACCTTGAGGATTGCATACTCGATCAACTTCATTAATCGTTATTTCCAGGTGTGCACTTGTCCCAGTTACTTTGCTTCAACAGCTATCAGAACTTGATTTAGCCATAATTTAAATTTTGCACGTCTGGATTCTGATTTGGGTCTTCTCCCCACTTCCCATTCAGGGTTCTCCCTCGTTTTCTTTTCTGAGCTGCTTGCCATCAGGTTGGACATATCTGTTGTTGTCGGGTGTGATAACTCGAATTTCTGAGAGAAAATTTCTGGACCCAGAAAACTTCCGGCAAACATTCTTCATTCATTTCTCTATCGGATTGACCTGCTTCTGCATGTCTTCCATTATCATGTAAGTGATATACTATGTTCAGTTCCTTGTAGAGCTTGTTACTGTTTTTAGAAGCTGCTTTTATCTGTTTAAATGTAGTTCTGATCTATCATATTCATTCATGTTCATGGTTGTTTTATTAGCTTTGACATAGCAAAAAAATACTCATAACGCTGTGGTTTTTTTTCCCTATCAATAGCTATCGCCGAGAGAGGCCTCTCATCAACAAAATTATCGGTTTTCATGACCACTCAGACTAAGTAGGAATGGACTTTGTCCTCACCCCCTTGAAGGTAATCCTAGTCTATCTTCACCTATTCATATGTCTATGCAGATTTGATTCATTAAGTACTTTTCTCATGCAGACGAAACAATAGGAGGAAGGGATAGCAGCCATGGAACCAAACTATAATCACGGTGGAGTTTTTTCATGTTCCTTGTTAATAGTTGGGCTCCTAATTTCATGTTTTCTCCATCGTAATCTTAACCTTTTTTTAATGCTCAAGGAGCACTTAATTGGTTTCCTTTTGGCATATACATCATCTATTGCTTATTAGAAAAAGTTTAGTCTATGGTGGTGTGTTTCATGTTGCATCAACTTTGATAATATGAATGGGTTCGAAAAATTTGATGGTCATTTGCTAACGAAAAATTTCAACAAATCAAAATGTTTGATTTATTGAATTCACTCCATCGACACCTTTGTTAGTTTTTGAGAGGAGGTTTGGACGAGTCTTGATTTAATAGAGCACTTTTAATTAGTCAAATACTTAATTTTCATTTTTGGAAGCTTCTTTCGCATGAAGAGAGATTTACATCCCGACAAAAGCACTTTCAAATGGGCTTTTGGTGAGGTATAATTTATATTATTTAATGATAAGACATTTAAATTAGATCTCGTTTATTATTTTTCGTTTCTAAAAATAAAAAATAAAAATAAATTTTATATAATAAAATAGAAACTTTTATACAAACAATATAGATAGAAAATTTATTTATTTTGGTTGATATCCATTTAGTTAGATTAAATCTCGCCCTTCCTTTTATGTTCGCATCCCCACCTTCCATTTTAATAAATCCAATGTTTGGTTCCCAAAAAATTTGGGAGAAAATGTAAAGAAAATAAAATAAAAAGAAAAAGTAGGAAAAAATAAAAATCAAAAAGAAATAAAATATAAATTTAAAATTAATAAATTATTTCTATTTGATATTTTAAATTTATTTTACTTATTTTAACTCATCCATATATATTAAAGATTATTATTATTTTGATTAAACTCTTATTTATGTGATATTAAAAATATATATTTCAATAACAAAAATATATATATATTAAAACTTATTAAAAATAATAATAGATTATTATTTTATTTATCAATAAATTAATAATCTTAAACAACATATAATATTATTTGTACTTGTAACATATAAATTTATCTTTTAACATATGAGTATATAAAATTTGTATATTAAGGATTATTTTTTTCAATTAATAATCTTATTAATAAGATATTAAAAATATATGAAAATTCTATATATTTAAACTTAAGTCTAATATTTTGATAACTTTTTTAAAACAATAATAAGTTATTATTTCATTTATCAATAAATTAAATTACTCTGTAGCATAGCAAAGGAATTAATGATCAATTAATTTGTGGAAGTGCGTTGAATTGATTTTTTCTCTCTCACTATTTTGGCCCAAAACCCTAGAATGCATTCAAAGGAAAGTTGGCTTGGGGGCATGCAAGGGTTTCCTATCAATTGTTTGGAATTTATTTATTTTTAAATTATGGACCTACATATTAATATCTATCATCAGTCTATCAAATATATTTTTTTACTTTTAAATAAATTACAAATTTTTTAAATTTGGGATTTTATATTTATGGTTTTAAATTTCTAAATTTTGATTTAAATTTTCTAAATTTTGATTTAAATAAGCTTATTCATTTAAAATATATTGAACTCTGTATCATCTTATTAATTTACTATTATTTTTTAGGAATCAAACCTAACCCAAATCCTTTTTTATTTTTATTTTTCCTTTAGGTAATTTTCATCCCATTTCCTTTTTTTCTTAAATTTTTTGAGAACTAAAAATAACCTTTAACATTCAAATAAATTCTCTTCATGCAAATGAAAACACACGAATTTGCATTTATTTTTGTGGGTCAAACCCCAAAATCACAACCAAAGGACCATGCAATTAAATCTTAATATCTTGTACAATCATGTGAATAGGTATATGACAATTGAGATTTGTCAACTCCCCCACAAAGAAAAATAATAATAAAAGAAAAAAAAAAGAAAAAAAAGAAAAGAAAACGTAGAAATGAATCAAGAAAATTAATCTGATCAAGCCTCTCATGGTCATCTCCACATGTACAGAGCCCCTCCAACTGTACTTATTAGGACTAGTCTCTTATTAATAATAATATTAATATTATTAAATATTATAATTATAATAAAATCCAATTAATAAATATTAGTGTGAATAATGGATATATAAAATATGAGCCGTCCAATCCAATGTGAAAATCCCAAGAAGGTATAGTAGCTGTTTTTTGCAAGCCTTGCTTTGGGAACAATCAAATATCCATTATTTTTATTATTTCTTATTTTCTTGGGATCATTTATTTCTTTTAATATTTTGAATAGACTAGTTCAATTGCATTTGACAATGGGTGGTTCTAAGCGTTTCACAAGCGCGTGGATCCTAATAATTAAAAATGCTTATTCATTTACATTATAAAATTTAATTTATTATTATAAATAATATTAAAAATAGTAATTAATGACCTTAATGATATTATTTAGGGCGTTTACTTTTTTCCTTAAATTATTCATATTATTTGTATTTGGTCAATTTTTACTTTACATATTTTAAAAAATAATAGCATTTGAAATGAAAATATTTTTTTTTTATTTTTTAATATTGACTAGTAATTTGTAAAAATAATAATTGAAATAAATAAAGAGAGATAATATTTTTATATGTTTATATGAAGTAAACCCCATGAAAACATTTTATAGATATTTTTAAAATGCGTTTGATAGTAATTTTACGAAGTATTTTTAATATTTGAAGGAAAAATTTTTTAAAGTGTTAAAAACACTACAAACACTTCCTAAAATTACTATCAAATACATATTTAAAATACATTTGAGAATGACTCTGGAAAACGTTTATAATATTTTTAAAGTTTGAATGATAAAAAATCACTACCACAATAATTAGTCGGAGGAAGTGCTTCTAATCTTTCTTCGTAGTATGTGCTATAACTTTAACAACAATTCCAAAGAAAATTGAAACACAAAAATTCAACTTGAATTATTAAGTAATGTATTTGGAAAAAATCTCAATGTACTTGGAAAAAGAATATGCATGCTATTAGGTCTTCCAAGAAAACTTGTTTAATAGACTCGTGATAATTTAGGGTTTATTTAGTAAGGTAGTGTTTATTTTTTGGTTGAATAGAAAAATTCAAAATATTTGATTTTTTCTATTAAGGTAAAAGTAATTTGTTGACATTGTTCAATATAACTAAAGTGAACTTGTTATCAATAGGTTTACTTTAATTATGTTGGACGATGTCAATAGGTTACTTTTACTTGAATATAAAAAACTAAATATTTTGAATTTTTTCTATTCGACCGAAAAACAAACATCACCTAAGTTTTTGTAATATATTTTTAGGAAATCGGTTTTTAAGAATTGTTTTCAAATATATGTTTTATTTGTTTGTAGAAGCAAAATTTTATTTAATAACTCAAACATAAAAAACAGTTTTCAATACTTACTATTCATAAAAGAAGTTTTTGACATATTCTTTATTTTCTTCATTAACATGTTTCAAAATTATTCTTAAAAATCATCTTATTTTTCAAAATAAATTCTCAAAAGTTTTTTTTTTAATTTAAAAATTGTGAAATATATTTTTTGAGTTGAAAGATTATCTTTTATTCTAAAGATCAAATAATTGAGTTTAAGAACACTTTCTAAATTAGTCCTTATGTTGTTGTGTTTTATATGTTTTTATTTCTTTTTTTAAGTTTTAGCTAAAAATTGAAGTTTAAATTAAAGTTATAATTTTAAATTTTTAATAGATAAATAATATTTTTCCAATTTTTATATTAAGTTCTTTCTTGTAAAAAAAGTTTTAATTAACAAAATTATCTTTATACTTCCATGGAGAGTGCACCCACGCTCCATGGAAGCACGTGGAAATAGCACCGAGCTAGGGTAAACTACACCAGAAATTCCCCCAGAGTCTCCTTCCTTATACTTCCTTTTTACGATAGCTTTAACCTTCCCCGCCGGCGTAGTCACCGCCCGTCAACTTCCTCACACCACCATTCTTGCTCCACACTCTTCACATATATAACTCCATTCCATCTCCCCACGCAGAAATGATTGCTCAAAAAATCAAACTGAATTTAATTCAAAGTAAAGAAAAAAAGGGTGGTATCTAGTGTTTGTTGTTGATTCAACTCCACAGAGTTTGATCAGTTAGATAGTTGTTGGCAATGACTTCATCCAGCGGCGGCGTTCCTCCTGGGTTCCGGTTCCACCCGACGGACGAAGAGCTTCTGCACTACTACTTGAAGAAGAAGGTGTCCTATCAGAAGTTTGATATGGAGGTGATCAGAGAGGTTGATTTGAATAAGATGGAGCCATGGGAACTCCAAGGTAAGAAACATATAGTTTAAGACTAACCCATGTTTAATTTACTTGTAAATATTGAGTTGATATTGGAGTTGGGTCTTGGTAAGTTGAAAACTTGGAAATAGTTTGTTTGTTTGCCAAGAATGTGAAGGAAAAAGGGTAATAATATGATCCAAGCTAATAAATACATGGTTTAAGATTAACCCATGTTTAATTTGCTTCTAAATATTAAGTTGGTATTGGAGTTGAGCCTTGGTAAGTTGGAAATAGTTTGTTTGTTTGTTTGTTTGTTTGCCAAGAAAGTAAAGGAAAAAGGGTAATAAGGTGCTCCAAGGTAATAATTATATGGTTTAAGATTAACCCATGTTGAATGTATTTGTAAATTATGAGATGATATTAGAGTTGGGTCTTGGTAAGTTGGAAATAATCTGTTTGGTTGCCAAGAAATTAAAGGGAAAAGGGTAATAAGGTGGAGCCATGGGAACTCCAAGGTGATAAATGTATAGTTTAAGCTCGACCCATATGTAATTTACTTGTAAATATTGAGTTGATGTTAGAGTTGGGCCCTGGTAAGTTGGAAATAATCTGTTTGATTTCCAAGAAATTAAAGGAAAAAAGGTTGATAAGGTGGTGTCATGGGAACTCTAAGGTGATAAATATGTGGTTTAAGGTTAACTGGTATTTAATTTACTTGTAAATATTAGTTGATAATTGGAGTTGGATCTTGGTAAGTAGGAAATAGCCTGTTTGGTTGTCGAGAAAATTAAGGAAAAAGGTAAAAAAATTGGGTAACATACAATGAATGTTGGTTGAACTTGCATGCATGCACACAAATAGAAAATGAAATTAGTTGAGAGCTCCAATAAGCACTTGTTACTAGGATTTGGAATTTGATACAAATATTTTGGTGGATTTATTATGAAATAGAGAGTAATTTAATAATATCTTGTGATGAAGAAATTCTGAATGGAAATTGCACAGAAATTAATGAAATCCAATTAATGTTTTATCTACTTCACATATGAGCTAATTTATAAATGTCTAGAAGACGAAATTATGTTTTTTTTTTTTTTTTTTTTTTTTCTAATTTTTTTTTTTATTTGTTAAAGGTATAATTAATTTGCTCTTATGGCCATAAATTTCGGTGCAGTTGGGCTTCAATTTGGGCTAGAAAAGTCAGGCCCATTAGATTTATGCTAACCTGAGGGAGTGGTTAGACCCAACCACAGCCCTAAGCTACTTTGAGCTTAATAAATTAAAGTTTATTAAATACAATTTTAATGACTAAATAATTAAATTTCATTTCTTATCATATTATATGAATTTGAGTCTATATCCAAATTCTAAAACCATGTTTAGTATTTAGAAAGTATTAAAGAAAATATAAGAAAAGAACGTATTAACATGGAAAATTTGAGGAAAAATAGAAGAAAATAAAAAAATAAAAAATAGATTTAAAGTTAATAAATTATTTTTATATTATTATTTAAATTCATTTAATTTAGTTATCCTCTTTTGTGTAAAGATAAAATAATTTAAAAAGTATAAGTTTTTAATTAATTTTATAAATCATATATGTTTTTTTTTTTTAATATTCTTTTATAGTAAACCAAACCTGAGAAACCCATTTTTCTTAGTATCTTTTTTAATTTTCTTTCCTTTCCTGAGTATTTATGAGGAATCGCACATAACCTCTAGGAGTCAAACATATTAGTATTTCCATTTTTCTTAGACCATATTTGGACGTTGGAAAGTTAGACGGAAAATGCAGGGGAAAAAAATAAAGAGGAAAGTAGAAGGAAAAGAAAAGTGAAAAAAGAAAAACTTTTTACTTATTTAACTTTTTTATATAAATATTAAATAATTCTAAAATATATAAATTTCTTAATAATTTTAACAGTTTTTTCCAGTGTTTTTCATCAGCCAAACATATCCCTAGTATTTATTGGCAATACTTTTGTTGATGAATTATTATTTTGATGTTGTAACTTAGTTGATTTTGTGTATATGTATGCAGAGAGATGTAGGATTGGGTCCACACCACAAAATGAGTGGTACTTCTTCAGCCACAAGGATAGGAAGTATCCAACAGGGTCAAGGACTAATAGAGCCACAAATGCAGGGTTTTGGAAGGCAACAGGGAGGGACAAATGCATAAGAAATAGCTTCAAGAAAATTGGAATGAGGAAAACCCTTGTTTTCTACAGAGGAAGGGCCCCTCATGGCCAAAAGACTGATTGGATCATGCATGAGTATAGGCTTGAAGATGCTGATGATTCTCCAGGAAACCCTAGTGTAAGTTTTACAATATGCTTAAGGGGGGCCATAATATTTTCCATGAGGTTAATCTACATAGTTTCCAAATGGGTTTTTACTTTCTAACTTGTATGTATGTGCAGGAGGATGGATGGGTGGTGTGCAGGGTTTTCAAGAAGAAGAACCTATTCAAGCTTGGAACCGAAGGCGGAGGAAGCAGCAGCGCCAGCATGGCCGGCTCAGACCAACAACTCAACATTAACACATCATCCACCACCGACCATCCCCGACCCTTCACCCACAGAGACACCCAATACTTACCACGCCCACAATCCTTGCCCTTCCACTACTCCCACATCCCCACCCCTCAATACTCCCACAATCTCCAATCCCAAACCCTTCTCCCTCCCCACAAGCCCATTGCCTACGACTTTTCACCTCTCCCTTCCGACTCCCCCGTCATGATCAAGCAGCTCATGTCCAACCCCCGAGACTGTGAGAGCGCCGGCAGTGAGAGCCTCCGGTACCAGCCCTGCGAGCCGGGGATGGAGGTGAATACATGTGAGCCGGGGGCTCATCATCATCAGCATATGGTGGGTCCCGGGAGAGAAGAAAGCTTGAGTGAGTGGAGCATGCTTGATAGGTTGGTGACCTCTCATCTTAGCCATGAGGATTCATCGTCGAAGGGAGTGAGGTTTGAGGATGGGAATGGTTCGTCGGTTCAGCAAATGAATCAGCTGTCCTTGCGTGGAGAAATGGACTTCTGGGGGTATGGGAAGTAGGGAAGTCGCAGGAGGGTGGCTATGGATCTCTTCCTTGATTGGCATATTGATACTAAGTAGATGCATGGATTGGAGCCTATAATACAAAATGGGTTCTAACCATTTACCATCTGAATTGTTATAGTAATTGAAAGATTTATTGTTTGTTGCGTTGGACTTACGCATTCTATTGAACTTATCCATTATTCATTTCATGTGACTTTTCATACCTTTGGTATGTTTGGTTCCGGGATCCATGAAGAAAGAAATTAATATTAAAAAAAATGATTTTATTATATTTAATTTAATATAAAATAATTAAATATAATTAAAAGTAGTTAAGAATTTATACCTTTTCAAATTATTTAGTTTTTATATCTCTATGAACAAGAAAAATAAGTTAAAAGGAGTTGGAATGTAAATGTAAAACTTATTTATTAATTTCAAATTTATTTTTGAGTTAAATACATTTTTACTCCTCAACATCTTTTACATTTTCTCTTCTCATATTCCAAATTCAATATTTTATCCCTCCAAATTGTTGAAGAACAATATTTTGCCTTTAATTACAATCTCTCTATAAAATTATAAAAGATATCACTCTTTTTTGCACATGGACTTGAACACTATTTATCAACTTTGAATAAGTAACTTTTAAGTGGAATTTCTTAAATATCTTTAAAATATAGTAGTATACCAATTTTGATTTTTGGTTTAAAATAAATGTTCACATGACTATTTGCAATTTTTACATACTGTTGTGAAGTTTGACAACAACAAAATTAGCCAATAAATATTTTTTATGTTGCCTTTTAGCTTTAAAAATAAGCGGGGAAAAAATTATTAAGAAAAAGAGGGCCCAAAATGGTATAAGGTTTTCTTCCACTTATCTTTTTTGGATTAATTCCATGTGCATGCGTGGAGTAGAGCTTACCACCCAAGATGACTAACGATGCTAAAGAACTATATATCTAAATTATTATTGAAATTGAAGATCATCTTTCAATTGATCCAGTTATTCATTTCTAAGTATCTCTTTGTGTATAGACTTCTTCTCAACATTGAATGCATTTGATAAATTTATTTGTGACAAATTTGAACAGAAAAAAAATGTAGACAGGAATAAATAGAAGAGAAGGGAAAAATAAAGAAAATAATAATATAAAACTATCAAATATTAATGCACTTTTCCCAAATTTACCTCAATTTTTTTTTTTTAAGAAAAGAGGGTGGAAATTTTTAGACATTTTCATTTTATTTTTCTTGGAATTTTTTTTTTTTACCTTTTTCCTCCATATTAAACATAAGAAAATAATTTTATATGATAGTATTTTTTTTCTTTTCTTCTGATTTTCTAACAACCAAGCGTAACATAAATAAAGAAACACTTGAAAGAAAAACAAAACAAAAAGCCAAAGCCAATACACTTTATATGTTTACATAATAGATCATTTTCTCTTCTTTTTCCACCCGAGCCTTCAATGAAAAATGGAAGGAAAAAAAAAATCCAGAAATGAGTGAATGAAAGAAAATGCCAAAATTAAATAAAAATGAGAGATTTTAATACACATGTTCATTCTCATAGGTTTGGTCTTTATTGAATTGGGGTAAGAATGATGTGATTATCTTAATGTTGCAATTTGCTCAAATGACCCTCCCTTGGGTTAGGAGCAATAAGCATTTAGAATCTCTTCGAGCAATTACACTTGTGCACTAGTGGAGTGTTAAAGATTTTAGAAAAGTCTAAAAACATCCACGCATCTCTACACAAGGGTAGAAGACAAGGGAAGTGTATGGGGTATTATAGAGAATTATATAAATTGTGCCTATAGTTTTTGTAAAAAGAATTCTAGATAATTTTAGAGTAGGAGGGAACCTTTGTGGTTCCAAAGAGTTTTTTGGGTGCCTATAAATAGGGGATGACCTTATTTTGCCAGACACCAAACAAGTTGAGAGCTTCCTTGTAAAATGTTCTAGTGCATTACAAACTTCATTTCTTTAAGTATTGTCTTTGTCGCATTTTCTAACTTTTGAGTCATGTAGCATTGCTTAGCATAGCGAGTTAAGAGGAAGGTGAAGCTAACTTAGCAACATCAAAGAGTCTCAGTGAATTTTCACTCTTGAAGCTACTGTATCTGGGAACCAATTTCAAGTCTAACGAATCTTGACATTAAAAGGTAAAATATACTCTTAAAGATCACCCTCAGTTTGCCAAGAAAATTTCTTGACAACTAATCAAAGAGAAGATCATCGACCAAATGTTGTTTAGAGAAATTTCAATTCACAGCAACAGTATTGATTCAACTCTTCCCTTGGTTGAAAGATGTGTTGTCTAGGCAAGCAAGCAGAGAGAAAAAAAAGTTGTCTGCACACGAAGTAGAAAGCAAAGATGGTCATGCCAAGAAAATGAGAGATTCTTGCATTTTCTTTAAGAGCCAAACAAGGGTAGATTGTGAAGTGTAGAAGATTTGAGTTGCGTATACTCACTGAACACTGAACACTGAACACGGCCTGAGATTCAACTCTGTTATCATTATCATGCAAGAGGCAGGGACCGAGACTTTAATATTTGGGGCTTGTCTCTCTGTTCAGTCCGTCACTTGGGCTTCTCAGCTTAGCCCATAAACAAAGCAGGTGGAGCCCATATATGTAAACGTGTTGGAGGAAAATTAATTTTTATGATTGATTTTGAATTAATTTGGATAGCAAACGAGTTTTTGGGTTATATGACAACATATTAACAGTGAGTAGCATCCGAAGGTGGTTAATTTCTCGGTCCCATTTGGATTATACTCAAGCCTAAACACCCATTTGCCCGTTAGTAACATGTTAGTAACATTGAAATGGTAGCAATTGTTGACTCAATGAGGTCCAAGATAGTTAAAAAACCCTAAAGGACTAATAAACATTTTACAAAAATAATTAAAATTAGATTGATTTAAAAATTTAACATTTGTCACAATATGATCTAAATAATTGTAAAAGCATGTCTTGCAATTAGTTTATTATAATGTTAAGAATTATTATTATTATTTTTTAAAAAAACACTACCATAATCCTTTTTATACTAGTACCAATTTTTAATAATGAATTGGTTTTTTGTGTTATAATTTTGAGTTGTATTATAAGTTGGTCAAGTGATTCAAATTTGAATTAAAACTAAAAATATATTTGATAGTGTTTTAGAAAACACTTCTTGTATAAAAAGTATTTTTTTTAAATGAGATATTTGACAAAATTTAGAAAACACTTATAAAAAATTAAAAAAAAAATCACTTATAGTTTTTACTGGAGAAACACTTGAAAGGTAATTCTTTTAAAAACTTTTCAAAAGAAAATAGTTGCTTTAAAATACTTGTATAAAAATAATATGAAACGTAGTCTAGGTTAAATAACAACATATCCACAGATACTTTAACCATGGTGACATGGGCTTGGTGCGGAGACTTGTCGGGTTCAGTAAAAGCTAGGTGGTTAGTAATACATGAAGCAAAAAATACATGCAGTACAAAGATTGGAAACATCTACATTTTCATATTAGAAGTATCAAGGTATAGAGACGTTGTATTCTTTATTGACATCATCACTATATAGTATTCTTTATTTGCATACTAAAATGGCTAGAATGACATACATTCCCCCTTTTCTTCTTCAACAGAAAATGAACAAAAATTTAGAACCCAGAAAAAGCCATATTGCCTTTTCACCAGTGAGACTTCTTTTTTCTCCACTAGAGTAACCTTCAATAAAAGAAAAAGATATCAAAACCCAAAAAAGAAACTATTAGAGCTTGGTGACCCCCTTTTTTTTTGGTCCAACCCAAAATCTTCATGGTGCGATATATATGGTGAAGAAAAAATTATGGATTCCTTTTTTGCTTTATTTATTTTTCTCTCCTATATATATATATATATATGGGATGATGTATAGGTTTTCAAGGATTTTATTGTAACCGCTTGATATTCTCAATTTCTATATCAATTTTTGACATAATGGATTATTTTTCTCCTCTGTTTGTGGTTTTTCCTATCTAGGGTTTTTCACGTAAATCTGTGTGTGTTCTTATTTTTCTTGTTGTCTATTCTTGTTTTCATAACAAACTAGTATCAAAGCGAGGTTTGATTTTCTCGACAATGTCACGTAACCTGACATTTGCTATGGTAGGTTAAAATGTGGGTTGTGCTTGTGTAGATGGATTTGGATGATGCACTATTAGGATTTGATAAGATGCCCTCGTCATGGACACAGGAGGAAAACCAACATAAGGATCAAAAGACTATTTCAAATTCATCTTCATCTGTCAAATCAAATTCTATAGGATGTTCTAAAGGAGAAAACTACTGCTGCATTATGGTTAAAGTTGGAGCAATTGTGCATGATGAAAAGTCTAACTAGCAAGTTGCATCTGAAGCAGCGATTGTATTCTCACCGTATGGCAAATGGTATGTCTTTAGAAGATCACTTAACTGTCTTTAAGGAAATTGTTTCTGATTTAGAGACCATGGAGGTTAAGTATGATGAAGAAAATTTAGGGTTGATTTTATTATGTTTGTTGTCATCTTCATATGCGACTTTCAGAGATACTATTTTGTATAGTTGTGACACCCTTACCTTGGAAGAAGTTTTTGATGCTTTATTTTCTAAGGAGAAGATGAAGCGACTTGTGATTAGATCTGAGGCTCAAGTAGAAGACCTTGTATTCGAGGGAGGACACAGGAAAGAAATTTTGGTGGTGATGCGAAGGGCAGATTGAAATCCAGAAATAAAGACAAAACCTATATGTACTGTAAGAAAAAGGGGCACACCAAATTTGGATGCTATAAGTTGCAGAATAAGAATAAGAGAGTTGTTGCAAATCAAAAAGGAAAACAATAAGAAAAATCCATTGAAGCCAGTGTTGTAGAAGATGAGTATAGTGATGAAGAACTCCTTCTTGTTTCTGATGGCTACTCCAAACCTTGCGAGGATTGAATTTTTTATTCAGGTTGCACGTTCATATGTGTCTTAATCGGAATTGGTTTTCAACATATGAAATAGTGTCCAAAGGTGTTGTGTTAAAGGGAAATAATGCATCTTGTAAGATAACTGGTATTGGAACGGTCATAATCAAAATATTTGATGGGATTGTCAAGACACTTGGTGATGTGAGACATGTTCCATATCTAAGAAGGAATCTTATCTCGTTAAGTACTCTTGATTATTGGGATCAAGCCTTAGAAAGTATGACATTATGTAACGGATATAGATTTATTTATAAATTTATTTATTTATGTTTATAAATTTCCCATTTATTATCCATTTTGCATTAATTAGTTATTTGAGCATACACGCCCCATATCACTTGTATTGCACATGACTTAGGTGTATTAGGAGTTGTATAAAATATATAAGTCATGAGTTCTTTGCAGAGTGATGAGTAGTTCACAATTGATTCATGGAATTGGGCAATCAATCAATTCATGGAATTGGGCCACTACTTTCTAATTGAAAGGATGACTTATTTTGGTCGGTAGGATAACTATTTTTCTCATGATGAGTGTACTAGTGTATGTGATGCATATTGGATGAAACCTATGATCAACCATGATGGAAGACTATTAATTATCATGATTCATTAAGCTACTTGTTAGGACATTGAGTTTTGTTTAAATATTGATAATTTTTTTTCAATTTATGTTTAATCATAGAAGCACATAGCTTGGCTTAATAACAAGAAAAAGTGGAGAAGGATGCAACACTAAACAAAATTGAAGATAAGGAGTGTACGTGAGGAGTGATTGTCGAGTATGGTGATGGGGAACAAACCGATGGCAGCAGGCTTGGTGATGTTTGGCTTGGGATTTGGATTTGATGGGGGAGGGATCTTGGTGGAGGGTTTCACAAAATGTTTTGGCTGGCCATGTATGGCCATGCATAGGTGGGGTCCCGTGGTGCAAAATAGCAAAGTGAATCATTGCTGAACTTCAATGTGACTAATTGAGGCGAATTCCCGTCTTGTTGAGTACGTGGCGCATTTATGTCTTGCTTAAGTGCCTGAACCTGCTCCTTCATTAACTGGTGCCAAGGGCTTCTGCAAAGTGACCAACGCATGCATCAAAATCTTCCCAATATAATCTACGTATAATTGCATTTGTTCCTTCGCCAGGCTAAAAATTGGTCAACGTGACATGTCCATTCATGTCCAGTAAGACACTTCCAGGTTTCAAATCCCTATGTCTTATTCCATTTGCATGAAGATGAGAAACTGCAGAAACAATCTCAGCAGGATATATACGTGTTAAGTCCTCTCTGGGAAGATCGTGGTTGTAAAGCCAAAACCTCGACTTCCATATCCAGTAGCGGCACTTGGAGGTTGACCCATCGATCTAGAAACACCAGCATCACCCGGAACATTCCAAGGACCTGTAACTCCATAGGCTGCATTTGAACCATAACCTGAAGCACCACTTCCAGAAGGAGTTCTACTGCCCCAATGGTTTTTCATAGCACCAGGTGGGCCACTCACATTACCAGCACTAGGAGCATTCGGTGCTTTTCTGAAAACTTCACAAATGTGTTTTTCATCATCTTTCAGAACAGACACTGGAGTTTTCTGCTACAGCCGTCCCTTGCACAATAAGAATTATCTTGCAGCCTTTCATCATCATCCAAGCTCTTGGTAGGACCAATGTCGAACCCCCTCATTTGCATCTTCTGAACATCATCTTTGCTAAGCTCTTCCATACCCAAAGTGGCAATAATATCCTGAAGATTCTTATAATTCTGGAGAACTTTCTGAACCACTACAAGAGAATATATTTATAGCTGCGGCCAAAACCCGCAGCCAAAAGGTAAACAAAAGCGTGAATGTAATCTACAGGTGCAGATGCAGAAGACCGCAGCTAAGCGTCACCATAGGGAGCGCAGATAAATCTAATAGCTGCGGCCTCGTGCAATTGCGCGAGCATAATGTTCAAGTCACAGGTGAGCCAACATTTTTCCACCATTTTTCAGTGTTTTAACTTTTTTAATATTTAAAAAGTAAAATTTTTTATATATTAAAAAAAAATTAAATACACTTCCTAAAATCACTCTGCTGCTCCTTTTGCCCACGGCCATAAGGTTGCTACACACATATGATCTGGATTTTGTAGTGGTTGAAACTATGCATCCTCGTATAGCCATGGGAACTGAAAAGGAAAGCAAAATAATATTTAATTGTGAATTCTTTCAATCCGGAGTCTTTATATAATTCCACACGGAAATTTAATGTTTCATATAAACACCATACATTGTGACACTAGTTGGCATCCTTGTTGCATGCTCAACATGATTGAATTCCATAGGAGCCTCCACATTCCTTCCAAAGATTAAACTTCCAACCTGTATGAGATCATGAATTTAGAATAATTCATCTCCTAAATCTGGGCAGAATTGCATCAAAACAGTCCCATACTAAGTCGATGATGGTATCATCAACTCTTGTTCAATCTAAATTGTCTAATGTTTCTAAAGGAAAGGTTTAGTTTGTACCATAGACATTAATAGATCGGTAGCCATAGGAAGATAATGCATACCAAACGACCATATACAGCTGAGCTTTCCAGTCAATTCATTTCATCATCATAAATCAATGTAACTGTAAACAAGTAAATTTTCCAGGCGGATTGATAGTTTCTTGATTATTTCAAACTTCCCGATGCCAGCTAAAAGAAATACAATTCACGCACCATTTGAGGTTAACATTCTAGATAAAAGTCTTTCCTCAAGAGACCATCGGCTCAGGACTGGATGATGATAAAATGTCCAACTTACACTAATTTGTTTCAAATGGCCAGAGAAGATAGGCAAAGATTGGGATAGTGACTGCTCATCACCGATATCAGCAAAAACAGAATCAAACCAAGAAAATCGTACGGGTTCAGAAGCTAAAACATGAAGGCTTGCAATGGTGGAGAATTATTCAAGGGGTATGCAATAGAATAAAGGAATTTATTAAGATCGTAAAGTAAAAAGTAGAAATCTTTATGGATAAGTTGGATAAATAAAAACTGAAAAAGATGAAAGATGAAGAACAGTTAGGATTTGTTTAGAATTCTTCCACAAATCAGGTTTTTTATTTTTTCTCAATAACAAATTAGTAGTATGTTAAATCATATATTTTGAGAAAATAAATAAAACATATTTAATACTTATATTTATTATTATTATTTTTCTTCTTATCCTAACCTATTTTTCATTTCTTCAATGAAATAAATTATTTTTTTTTTTTAAATTACATAAAACTTTTTACTTTTTACTTTTTATAATTGTAATAGTGATTTTCATTCATTTTGATATATTTAAATCTTTTAAATTTTTATATTTAATTAAATAATAGTGAATTAATAATAACACTTATTATATTATAGTTATCGAATAAAATGTTTCATCACTCTGTTTAAACAAATTTAAATTTTATTAAGAAAAATATTACATTATTTTTAAAATATTAAGATTTTGATATAAAATTTATCAAACTAATGAATTTTTTTATTGAGATTTTAATTCTTTTGATTTTTTAAAAATAGTTTTAGAATAAAACTTGTTTTTCCTTTATATTACTTTTTTTAGTTGATTGAATAATTTGATATATTATATATATTTTTAAATAAAATTATTTAATTTAATTTGGATTCTATTTTCTATTTTTACAAACAAAAAATAATAATAAGTTTTATAAAATATAGAATGGTTTTTAAAAACGAATTAAAAATATAATTTTTAAAAATAATTTTGAACAACATAATATAAGTCAATAATTTTCTTCATAAGAATATTTAAATTTAATATAAATTTTTTATTTTGAAAATATATTGTATTAAAACCAATCATTAATTTTTTATTTACTCTTCACCTTTTTTAAAAAAAAATTCCAAAAGTTTCTTAAAGTTATAAATTTCATTCTCTTTAAAACCACACTATTAATATAATTAATGTTATAAAAAATTATCATTAAAAGTTTGAAAACTTTTTAAATTTCCCATTCATTATAAATTTTATTCTCTTTAAAGTTTAAAAATTTTTCTCTTTTTTTTTGTCATTTTTAGGGATGGCAACGGGGAGGGTTCGAAACGGATTGCCCCCATTCCAACCCTGTCCCGTTAATTTGAAACAATTTTATCCCCGTCCCATTTAAAAAATTAAATGGGGCGGGGCGGGGCGGTGGGTAAGGGTCTCCAAAAAGCCCGTGGCCTGCGGCCCGGCATGGCCCGAGCCCATACCTAGATGGGCCAGGCCATGGGCCCCAAATTAGGTCCGGCCCGGCGGGCTGGCCCGCCCAAAGGCCCGCTCATAGGCCTGCCACTAAAAATATATATATATATATAAAAAAAATCATACAACATTTCTAATATATATATAACTAATGCAAAATAATTACACAAAAGAGGGTTAGCTCAGTTGGTGGCTAGCTCTCCTTATGGATTCATAAGGAAAAGGGTTCTAATCCCCTTCCCTTCAAAACTAAAAAATACTTCAATTTTTACCCAGCCTGGCCCGCCCCGGGCTGGGGCCATGGGCCTTACTCCTCCGGGCCGGCCCGTTTAACTTTTTATTTTAATTTCTTTTTTTAAAAATTACTTTAAAATTTTTTAATTATATCAAAATAAATATGTTTTATAAATAATTAAATTATTATATTTTTTATTAAAAATATTTTATTATTATCTATATATTAAAAGTAGTAAAATAAAAATTAAATTAAATTAATTTTAAATTCTAAATTAAATTTTATATATAATCGGGGCGAGACAGGCAATACTCGAACCCGCCTCAGGTTTTTAAAAAAATTCTCAAATCCATCCCAAACCTATTTATTAAAATAAAACCCCATCCCATTAGGAGCGGGACGGGTATCCGAAAAGACCCGCCCCATTGCCATCCTTAGTCATTTTATATTTTTTTCAAAATTTTCACTTCTAACTATTTTGGGTTTTGTTTGAGAATTCTATCTGTTTGAAATTTTTCTCTTTTCCAAAGATTTTTTTAAATCCACAAATTTCTTGCTCAAAATAATTCATATTTGTTTTTTTTTTCTTTTTTTCATTAAAAAACTCTTATGTAAAAGACAAAAAAAAGTATTTAAACATATATAAAATAATTAACACAATTTTTTTTTTCAAATTTGGTGTCAAAGAAATAAACAATGTATTTAATTTAAAATTGGTATACCGTTATGGCCAATCATCAAGGTGATATTTATTTTTTTAATCTAAGAAAGTTGATTAAAAAATAATTTTATTATCATAAAATTTGGTCCCCAAGTTTGGTTTCATGTTTAATTTAATTATTTGATTTCAAATATCTACTTGATTTCTATACAAGACTTTAAGGAATAAATTTATATATTAATTTTTTTATTGAACTTTTTTCATATTCTCTCACTTGCTTTGGTACATGTACTCTGGCTAGTATTCATAGACGTCTCAACTTTCATGCTTAACTTTGATACCATTTAATAGAAAATTATGATTAAAGTATATATATATATATATATATATATATTTTGAGTATTATAAAAGTTATAAATCATATTTGAATAAGATTATTATTTTACTTTTCAAAATTCTATAAATAATAAAATATGCTTGTTTATTAAATAGTAAAGGATAAATTAAATTAAGTATAGTTATATTCATTATGATTAATTAATTTAATAAGAAATACTTAATTACTTATTATAAAATATCTTCTTTTTTTTCAAAATATTAATATTAGAACATATGCATGGACATATGGTAACCCTTCTAATTTCAATATTTTTAAGAACAAATATAGAAAATAAATAATAAATTTATTGAATTATTATAAGACTTAATTTCAATTTTAAACCAAATTAAACATTAATAAAAATAAATATAAGAGATAAACAAATAATTTATTAATTTATTATAAAACTTATTTTTAATTTTGATATAGATAGTAGGTTATTAAATTACAATTTGAAATATTAAAATTTTTAAACAATAAATAAAATTTAATCTTATCTTCTCTTCAATAAAATAAATATGATTTTACTTATTAATATAATAATTTAATAAATATAAATATTTTTTAAATCAAATATATTTAAACACAACCATAGGTGGAAATTAATTTTTTTATAATTTTTTATTAAATAACTAGAATAAAATTTAAACATTAAAAAATACGCTACCTTTGACATGTGGGAAGATGGGAAGTTCGGATGAAACTTCTGGAAACCTCTGTCGGAAAAAGAAAAGAAAAGAAATAAATAAATAAAGAAGAAGAAAATAAACTTTCAAAGTAAGAAATCAAAAAATCAAAGTTGACTAATCCCATTTGTGAATCAAATTTGGTAGTAATTAACTTAGTACATAGAAGTGCGTGAAAGTATTGAAAAGTAAGAATATTCCGTTAACGAAAGGATGGGAAAGTCACATGGTACCTTTATTTTGTCTGTGACGATGCTGGTCGCCACAAATTTCCACAAATTTTCAACGTTTGTCCCTCTCATTTTTCTTTTAAATATTGGGTTTTTGGTAAATTTTCAACGTTTCCCTTAACGAAAGTATGGAAAACTCTTAAGTATCAACGTGGAATGACGTTAGTGGATGAAATAGTCTGTATTTTTTTTAAAAAAAAACAAAACTGTAAGTGGTAGACCTCGAGAGACCTGTACGGAGATGACGTGGCCGTTTGATTGGCTTTGTTACATCGGAGAAAAGAGGTCATGGATTGGGATTGTCCTTTTTAGGGAAAAGAATAATATTATTTGTCAAAATTTTAATAAAATGTCAATTTAAATATTATTTTATTAATATTATAAAAATTAACTATTGCCTGTTAACTTTCAAAAATTCAAAATTAAGTATATTTTATATAAACTTTAAGTCCTTAATAATAGGAATGACACGTGTCCAATGCGCAAAGGTTAGCATGCTCCCAACTTGTAGTTAAATTGATTTCACTTATTGTATCTAATTATTAAATCATTATGTTACCAACTTATTGAGAATTTTGTCTGTTTCCATAGATTGGTTGGTAAATTGGGAGAATCGTGCTCCAGGTCAGATGGGCCTGTCCTGTCACCAGTGCCCTACACGTGTTCATATCTCAACGGACAAGAGGCTTCTTCTCGTCGACGGCTGCCTTGAAGGTTATACACATAATATAAACCCATGAGGCTCACTCCTCACCAGCCACCAGTGCTTGAATTAACAGTCGATAGGGTGAGAGAAAAACAGAGGGATGGAGGCACGGCAGAAGCCAGGTGAGGAAATGGCCACAAAGCCTCCCATCTTCAAACCCAAAAATACAGGGAGTCTCATCCCTAAAAAGAGGAAGCTTGTGAAGACGATGATGCTGGAGTACGTGCTGGATTCCATTGCTACCCTGCTCCCAAATTGCTGCGAAGAGCACCGCCCCATCAAGGGTGGTGGAGGGGCTGAACCACCCAAACCCACCGCAGACAAGAATAAGAAAAAGATCTTCCCTCTCCAACCATGATACGTTTCTCTATCTATTTGTAGCTGTAACTTGTGATCCACCCACTGTTCTACTTGTTTATGGTTTATGTGTATTATCCCAACCCACTGTTCTATGATGGGGTGGGTTGGGATGAGGTGTGTAATGTGTATCTTTCAGTTTTCAGCATCATTTTCCGGCTTCTTTATGTTTTTTTTGTTTGGATGATTCCATTGAATTATGGTTTCTGTGTGGCTCTGAGGCTATCCTCTCTGTTCACACCTCGTTCTTTTTCCTCTCCCCTGTTACAAACTCAAATCCGAAAACCACCGGCTTATACCGGATTCTTTTCACCGGTTCCACCCAGAAGGGGTCACGATTGCCCATGTCCAAAAAAGTTGCCGGAATACCTTTTTATTCCGAGGCCTGTTCATGGGCTCTTAGGTCATCCTCTCTGTTCAGAACTCGTTCTTTTTCCTCTCCCCTGTTACAAACTCAAATCCGAAACCCACCGGCTTAGACCGGATTCTTTTCACCGGTTCCACTCAGAAGCGGTCACAATTGGCCACTTCCAAAAAAGTTTCCGACAAACCATCTTTTACCCGCCGAGTTGCCGGATTTTTTCATTGGTTCATTTTGGCAGTGCGTGGCATTACAGAGATTTTATTTTACATTTTTTTTGGGGGGTTGGCCGTTTTCATCTTTCATTGTTTTTTAATTTTATTTTTAAAATTTTTTATTACACTTTTCAAGTCCAGGCTCTTAATTCAAATTAATAATTTAACACCGTACCAATATTTTCTCTCTCAGATTTTAAAAGTAAATATAATTTTTATCTAAAATATAAATAAAGGATTTTATTTTCACTATGTTGTGTATTATGAGTAATTTAATATAATATTTGGGTGTTAAAAAGTTTGAAGAAACAAATTAGAAGACAAAAAATGGTGAATAAAATTTCTTTTAATTTGTTATCCAGATAAATAAAATTAAATGGTAAAGAAAAGAAAAGAACTTTCCCAAAATTAAATTTTGCCAAATTTTTTTTTCAAACTTTTCAACCTAATTTGTATTAGACATTCTAATAGTTTTATTAATATTTAATTGCATACTTACCTTATCCAAATCCAAATCTCTACATTGATCTTGACACCAA
Organism: Vitis riparia; assembly: GCF_004353265.1. Taxonomy (NCBI): domain Eukaryota; kingdom Viridiplantae; phylum Streptophyta; class Magnoliopsida; order Vitales; family Vitaceae; genus Vitis; species Vitis riparia. The sequence continues at coordinate 39,213,239 of NC_048448.1, forward strand.
TTAAACACAAGTCACCTCTGACGAGTGACGACAAAAACAAAATTATACACAAATACTTAAAAAAATAATAAAAAAAAAAATAAAAATAAAATAAAAACGTGATACCTTCTCCACGTCCTTCAAATAGAGTGGAATGATTTTCTTTATTATTATTTTCCCCTTTTTTTTTTTTTTTTTTTTTTTTTTTTAACATCATTCAAAAAGAATCAAAACCCAAAATTCTCTAAATGCGGGCCGAGTGGACCGCCACCACTACCAGCCGGTCCATGTCCAACCTTTGTGTTTTTTTTGCCTTTTTCAACATAGATTGACTTAGGGTAGTAAAATTTTGAACATTTATAAAATTTCAGCTCCAGTTACATATGTAGGTGGTGTTTTTGTTTTAATTCTAAATAGGACTTTAATATTTAAAGTGTTAAGTATTATATCGTTGGTTTTATAATATTTTATTTTTATTAAGCATTGAAAGGTAAATAAATAAATAAATATATATGTTATTTTTTAATTTAGAAAATTTTAAAATATTTGGTTTTTTCTATTTAACAAAAACTTTATAATAAGTACTAAAAAAATAAAAAAACCAAATGACCTAAAGCTTAAAAACAAATTACTTTTAACAATTTATTTTTTTCTTTTTTAACCCAAACTAACTTAATTATTTATACCAAAATTTTGATTTATAAGAGATTAGTGTAAGTTTTAATTTCTCTCAAACAAAAATTTTGATTTTTTTTTTCATAGTACGGAGTGGTTAGCTAATCCTTTTAAATTTGATTCTCAAGTCTCAACGATCTTAGATTTTATATTAAAAACTTAGAACATTGTGTTTTGAGATGGATGTAAAAAATTCTAAATAATTTTATTATTTATATTAAATTATTGAAGCAGTTGATGTAGTATTTAGATATATTCATTTTTAAATATGTTTTAAAAAATAAAAATATATATCATAAAAAGGAATTTATTTTAGTTAAAGGATAACAAGACAAAATTTATATGATAAATGAGATTATATTATGTCATTTCTTTTTAGGTTGCATACATGATTTTCAATTTTAAAATGCAAATCAAGCCCATACTCTTTTTGTTGTCAATGTGACATGATAGTAGTGATTGAAATAAAAAATCTCGAAAGAGATGATCTCTGCGTTGGATGGTGGCTAGATGACGTGGGCATGTGTTTTTTCTTCCTTTTTTTTCCTTGGATTTATACGTCATGTTTCTAATTTCTTCCTCAATTTTTTATAATGGAAAAACATAGCCAAAAACCTTAGGATGGGTCAAACACGTTGTGGACCCCGCATTTCAACTCATGCGTTTCCCACTCGATGGCGAGCTTGATTTTTATTTAATTTGAAAAATGATTTTTATTGTTTGAAAAATGACTTGGAGTCGCCACTTATTTTTGTTTTATTTTTAAAAGGGTAAACAAAATAAAAAAGAAAAACTCTAAGTGTGACTCCTTATTTTGGAAAAGGTGGTCTGTGAAAAACCGGGTCGGGTTCGGGGGTCAGGTTACTCATCGGGAAGGTACGATAAAGGCCGTACTAAGTCCCTAAAGTCGGGTCTCTACTAATAAAATGAAGCAATCATGGCAATTGATGAGGGAATCAATGAATACTCAGAGTGATCATGTACATGTGAGAATCTAAACATGCATATAGAAAATGACCCGAGCGGATGTGGATGCGTACCTGGGCAGTAATCCATAAAGCGCTATCAAGAAGTGAGGTTAGTGCACAATTAAGGAATAATTTCGAACATGTCATAAAGCAGAATAAAATCAATCATGTATGACAATTAAATCAAACAAACAATCAATCAATCATAAGGAAATCACATATGTTGGGCCCCCACCAAAGCCCGATCCATCTTGCACGAATTAATCTCACAAATTCCATTATTCTAGAATTATGAAAATTGCATTCATGCTTATGTAAAATCAAAAGGAACAAAAGATTATTCGAAACCCGAATGGAATTAAAAATAGTTAGAGAGGAAACTGGATTTTTGAAATTTATTTGAAAATTGAAGTTTTGGAAATTAAATTTAAGAGTTGGAATTTTGGGAATTGAATTAGAAAGAAATTTAGAATTTTGGGAATTGGAAATTAAGTTTAGAAGTTGGAATTTTAAAAAATGGTTTAAAATGGAATTTCAGAATAAATAAATAAGATAATAATAATTAAATGGACTAATGTGAATATTGAAATTTTAGAATTAGAAATTAAATCGGAAGTTGGAAATTTTAATGAATTGTTTACGAATGGAATTTTAGAATAAATAAGTAAAAATAATAATAATTAAATAGATTAATGTGAATGTTGGGATTTTTGGAATTGGAAATTAAAATCGGAAGTCGAAAATTTTAATGAATTGTTTAAAATGAAATTTTAGAATAAATAAATAAAATAATAATTAAATAGATTAATGTGAATATCGGAATTTTCAGAAATAGAAATTTGATTCGGAAATCGGAAGTTTTAAATGAATTGTTTAAAATGGAATTTTAGAATAAATAAATAAAGTAATAATAATTAAATAGATTAATGTGAATATTGGAATTTTTAGAAATAGAAATTTAATTCGAAAATGGAAAGTTTAAATTAATTGTTTAAAATGGAATTTTAGAAAAAATAAATAAAGTAATAATAATTAAATAGATTAATGTGAATATTGGAATTTTCAAAAATAGAAATTTAATTCGGAAATCGGAAGTTTTAAATGAATTGTTTAAAATGGAATTTTAGAATAAATAAATAAAGTAATAATAATTAAAACAACAATAACACAATACTAATAATAAATAAAACCCCTACTCCTCTATGCTGACATCTTTGGCTCACACGTGGCTCCATTAAAACTCCCTTAAAAAAATAAAAAAATAAAATAAAAAAAACTTTTCTTCCACACTTTCTTCCTGCAACTCCCCACTAACCCATTCTCAGAAAATGCCTCAAGCTTCAGTTCTTGAACACAAACACCAATGACCCCTTCTCACAACCAAAATATTAAAATAGCCTAATTTTTCTGCAAATCTCATACCGAGCATCCACGTTTTCCTCCACAAAACTCCCCAAATCAAAACCCACAAAAACCCTTTTCAAATCATCAAACAAATGCACCAGCATCAAGGCCTAAATCACCCTTCCCACCCAAAACAAACGAAAAAGCCAAACGAAATCCAAAAACAGAATACATTATTAAGCCCAAAAACCCTAAACCGACACAACCTACGGGATAAAATCGTCATGAGCTTATTCCATGGAAGCCCGAAACCCGAAAGCGCACCAACCACATTCAAGATCCTTCCATCATCCGCAAAGAAGAATTTATTAGGAGACAAAAACCCAAAAATTTCTTTATGGGTTATCCCAATGAGAATAATGAAGAGAAACAAAAACCAGAAATGAAAAAAAAAATTTCGTGGCCATACCTGGGCTTCTTCCCGCAAATCTCTCCCAGCTTTTCCACCTTTTTTTCCTCTTCCCTCATCCCCCCTTCCCTTCTCTAAAATATCTCATTTTTTGAAGCCCCTCTCTGCTCCACCGTTTCTTGTCCCGGGAGCATGTCACCATTGTCCACCAACCACCATGGCAAACCATTCCCTTGGCCACCTGTCCATGTATGCTAATCTTCAAGGCATGAAGGGGTCCCCCCCTCCCATTTCAAAAAAACAACTTCCCCCGGGTGATCTCCACAAAAGGGGGTCTACAAATATGCCCCTCTTCGGTAGAGCTCATGAGCGTAAGGAAGATGAGCACTGGAGTGAAAAGTAAGTGTGAGTAATGAGTGGAATGAAATGAGCTCTATCGAAGAACAAAGGAGACCCCCAAAAGGAACACTAGTGAAACACGGACTTACTCATGTCAATGGACGAACATAAAGGCCCTAGTCCTAAAAGAGAAGGAAGTCTCAAAATGACTCCGAAGTCTCACTCAGGACCTAGACTCCCTCTAAAACGTCTCCGAGAGTGACTCAAAGATCGATGTCAAAGATGAGTAACGGTCGAACCACCTTGAAGTACGAGAAAGAACGTGCCCAAAGGAGACTCCTTATGTGACCTACATGAGAATGATAGGTGTAGAGTGCCTAACAACATGACATAAATACGTGTCGTGATCTCAAAAGACCGTGTCATGTGTAGTGAAAGGGGAAATCTAGAAGAGCATGATGAATAAGCAATAAGCACCAGAGTAGCCAGGTGAGGAAAGTGACTCTAAATGCCCAAAATGGATTATACATGGTGACCCAAAAATGCCTGGATGAGTATGCACAATGGCTCTGAATGCCAAAACTGAAGATGTGACTCTGAATGTCATACTGAACAAAGACCTTGGACGTCGAACTGAACTGATAAGATGAATGATCGATCGATATGGGTACGGTCCCGACTCAAACTAAACACAAACTGATAGGAAAATGACCGATCGATATAGGTGCGGTCCCGAAAACACAAACTGACACGGAAGATGATAGGAACATGGCCGATCGATATAGGTGCGGCCCCGACTCGAAGTGAACTAAAACTGACAGGATGAATGACCGATCGATATAGGTGCGGTCCCGACTCAAACTAAACTCGAACTGACAAGATGATGACCGATTGATATAGGTGCGGCCCCGACTCAAACTAAACTCGAATTGACAAGATGATGACCGATTGATATAGGTGCGGCCCCGACTCGAACTGAACTGAAACTGACAGGAAGATGACTGATCGATATAGGTGCGGCCCCGACTCGAAGTGAACTGAAACTGACAGGATGAATGACCGATCGATATAGGTGCGGTCCCAACTCGAACTGAACTGACAATGACAGGAAGATGGCCGATCGATATAGGTGCGGCCCTGACTCGAAGTGAACTGAAACTGACAGGATGAATGACCGATCGATATAGGTGCGGTCCCGACTTGAACTGACACGAAAAGTGATAGGAACATGGCCGATCGATATAGGTGCGGCCCCGACTCAAACTGACATGACGAATGACCGATCAATATAGGTGCGGTCCCAGAAACTGAACTAACATGACAAGGAGATGGCCGATCGATATAGGTGCGGCCCCGAATCAGACTAACACGACGAATGACCGATTGATATAAGTACGGTCCCGACTCGAACTGAACTGATAGGAAGATGACCGATCGATATAGGTGCGGTCTCAGAAACATAAACTGATATGACAAGGAAATGGCCGATCAATATAGGTGCGGCCCCGAAAACTAAAACGACGAATGACCGATCGATATAGGTGCGGTCCTGACTCGAACAGAACTGAAACTGACAGGAAGATGGCCGATCGATATAGGTGCGGTCCCGACTCGAACTGAACTGACAATGACAGGAAGATGACCGATTGATATAGGTACGACCCCGACTCGAAGTGAACTGAAACTGACAGGATGAATGACCGATCGATATAGGTGCGGTCCCGACTCAAACTAAACTCGAACTGACAAGATGATGACCGATTGATATAGGTGCGGCCTCGACTCAAACTAAACTCGAACTGACAAGATGATGACCGATTGATATAGGTGCGGCCTCGACTCGAACTGAACTGAAACTGACAGGAAGATGGCCGATCGATATAGGTGCGACCCCGACTCAAAGTGAACTGAAACTGACAGGATGAATGAGCGATCGATATAGGTGCGTGTAGACCCTCAATTTTGTCCCTTTAGCACATGTCTTTAAAATTCGTTTTCAATGCTCCACAATAGTTCCTTGGTGGCCCATGGCTACTCATACCACTTACCTTTTTCTGAGTCACCTCGGAGATTTTGGTTGAGGGATTATTTGATCCCTTATTGTGACCCTTAGCAGCCCTAACTTAGACTTAGGCTTTTCTTGTTTCTTTTTTAGGATAGCTTTTAGACACACTTGGCCCATTAGGCAGCACCCTAGGCCCACTTAGTCTCATCATAGGTTGTTTAGGCACACTTGGCCTATTTGGACATTTTTAGCGTGACTTGTATGACTTGCATGGTTACATGGCTTTTGGGCTCGGCTTTTGTTTATTGGTTTATTTTTATTTTATTTTATTTTATTTTTTAGTTTTAGTTTTATGATTATCATTCACTTTTTATTGGTTATCTTCCCCTTTATATTATTTTCCTTAACTTATTTATTATTTTTATTTATTTATTTATTTATTTATTTTTACCGTTTCCTAATTTATTTACTTGCTTATCCGTTCATTCAATTATTTAACTTCAAAAATTTCATGTTTTTGCAAGGAAACTTACTATTGGAGTTTAAGGAAGATGGGACTCTCTTTGGAAGGTTTTGGAGAGGAATTTGAAATTGGGAAGATTGCTTTTGAATTAGGAGATTTAAAAAAAGAATAAGGAGAAAAGAAGAGAGAAAATAAGAGAATTTTCCTTTTTGGAAACAAAATTTAGGTCTTGAGGGGTGATATATATAGGTGAGAAAAGGAAAGGAAAGAAAGGTGGAAGCACGCATTGGAGGATTGGGAGAAATTAAAAGGGATTTTTTTTAGAGAACACGCAAGAGAGAATTTTTGGAGCAAAGGGTCGTGATATTCTTTTCGAAATAGAGAGGAACAGAGGATTTTCAAGGAGGGGCTACTTTAACGCATCAAAGACGGATTTTTTCCATAACACAGGTTAGTTTTTTAAAGAGTTTTCATTTTTTTATTAGATATCTTTTTTTTCCTTTTTTTTAATTCCAATTTAATTTAGTATTAATTTATTTGTTAGTTTGACTTGAATGAGTTTGTGTGTTTTAATTTTGATTCATATATATATTAGAAAAAAAAGAGAATGATTTGATCCCTATTTTTGATTGATTGCATCAGATTGAAAACATTTGAGTTTTATTTATTCATTTATTCATGTATTTGCTACTCTTTTAATTACTTGTATTTCATTTATTTATTTATTGATAAAGTTGATCCCATATTTGAAAGTTCATATTTTTAGTATTCTTTGATTTAATGTGATTCATTTTAATTAGTTTAGATACTTTTATAATTTTAGTTCGTTAATAAAATTGATTCTATATTAAAAGTTCATGTTTTTAGTTTACTTTTGATTTAGTTTAATTCATCTATTTAGTTCAAATACATTTATAGTTTTAGTTCATTGATAAAATTGATTCCACGTTTGAAAGTTTGCATTTTTAGGTTACTTTAATTGAATTTGATTCATTATAGTTAGTTTAGATATTTTTTATAGTTTAGTTCATTAATAAAATTGATCCCATGTTTGAAAGTTTCAGTTTTTTTTTTTAGTTTGCTTTGATTTAATAATTTATATTCATTATTTTAGGTGTTTTTATAGTTTTAGTTTATTAATAAAATTGATTTCATGTTTGGAGGTTCATATTTTTAGTATCCCATGTTTGGAAGTTCATATTTTTAGTATTCTTTGATTTAGTGTGATTCATTTTAATTAGTTTAGATATTTTTATAATTTTAGTTCGTTAATAAAATTGATTCTATATTAAAAGTTCATGTCTTTAGTTTACTTTTGATTTAGTTTAATTCATCTATTTAGTTCAAATACATTTATAGTTTTAGTTCATTGATAAAATTGATTCCATGTTTGAAAGTTTGCGTTTTTAGGTTACTTTAATTTAATTTGATTCATTATAGTTAGTTTAGATATTTTTTTGTAGTTTAGTTCATTAATAAAATTGATCCCATGTTTGAAAGTTTCAGTTTTTTTAGTTTGCTTTGATTTAATAATTTATATTCATTATTTTAGGTGTTTTATAGTTTTAGTTTATTAATAAAATTGATTTCATGTTTGGAAGTTCATATTTTTAGTATCCCATATTTGGAAGTTCATATTTTTAGTATTCTTTGATTTAATGTGATTCATTTTAATTAGTTTAGATACTTTTATAATTTTAGTTCGTTAATAAAATTGATTCTATATTAAAATTTCATGTTTTTAGTTTACTTTTGATTTAGTTTAATTCATCTATTTAGTTCAAATACATTTATAGTTTTAGTTCATTGATAAAATTGATTCCACGTTTGAAAGTTTGCATTTTTAGGTTACTTTAATTTAATTTGATTCATTATAGTTAGTTTAGATATTTTTTATAGTTTAGTTCATTAATAAAATTGATCCCATGTTTGAAAGTTTCAGTTTTTTTTTTAGTTTGCTTTGATTTAATAATTTATATTCATTATTTTAGGTGTTTTATAGTTTTAGTTTATTAATAAAGTTGATTTCATGTTTGGAAGTTCATATTTTTAGTATTCTTTGATTTAATTTGGTTCCTTTTAATTAGTTTATGTGCTTTTATAGTTTTATTTATTTATTGACAAAATTGATTATTTATTTAAAAGTTCATGTTTTTAGTGTACTTTGATTTAATTTAATTCATCTATTTAGATTAGACACTTTTATAATTTTTGGTTCATCAATAAAATTAATTCTATGCTTGAAAGTACATATCTTTAGTTTGCTTTGATTTAGTTTGACTCATTTTAATTAGCTTAAGCACTTTTATAATTGTAGTTCATTAGTAAAATTAATTCTATGTTTGAAAGTTCACGTTTTTAGTTTAATTTAGTCAAACTCGTTTTAATTAGTTTAGGTACTTATATAATTTTAGTTCCTTACCCGAATTGATCATTTTTTAGTTTTTTTATTTCAAAATCATTAATGTTAGTTCCTGATCATCCCTATCTTAGCTTATATGCTTTTAAAATCCTACCTGTTAGTTCATGAATTGATACTTTGTTAGTTTGTCTAATTTAGAATGTCTTGCCTGTTAGTGATCCTTCACTTAATTTAATTTCTTTTTCTGAGGCTTTTGGAAACTCATGAAGATTAGCCTCCATTATCACCTTCAATTTTATTGGTTGTCAAAAATTCTACTTTGTGATTTTGTTCTCTTTTGTTTTGCTTGGTATTTTGATTCATACACTTTATTGCTTTCAAATTAATTTCTTTTTTATTTTTAAAATATAACACTATTCTCAAAATCTCATTTTCCTTAAAAATCCATTTCAAAAATTCATTTAGAGTTCTTAGAATCAAAATCTCATTTTTTTAAAATAATGTGCAACCATGTTTTGATCGGTTCACATCTTTCAAATAAAATTACGGTTTTGAATAAAACACGAATCAAAGCTTGTGATCCCAAATAAATGGGATAATTCTAAGCTAAATTCGTGTATATCAATTGGGGAATTGGTGAAACCCCTACACAAGAAAATCTTTTCAAAATTTATGTTTTGTTGCCACATTTGACACTTGTTGAAATCATGTCTATCTATTTTTTTTTTTTTTTAGGAATTATATACAAGATGTATGTGATAATTGATGATTCTATATACTTTGATCACTTTTGTTATGCTAATTAGATAATGAGCATGCTAGGATTTCTATATTTTTTATTATTTGTTATCTAACCCCTTACAACTTGAGAAAGCACGTTACAAATTATCTATGCTATCCAGGTATGTCCTCTATCACCTATTTTCTGAATTATGTGAATATGCTTGTCATTGTGAAATAATGCTTATGTCTAATAATGCTTGAGTGTTCTGATATACATGTTTCATTGTTTGATTATTTCTAATAAAATACATGCTGGATGATATATTGTTTAAATTAACCTTTGATGTCTTGTGATAGCGCTTAAGAAGCAGTCCAGGTACGTACCCTAAATCTTTTTTTCATGATTGTGATTAGTTTTCCTGATAAGCATGCTATTTTTCGAAATCACCCTAACTCACTTAAGTATCCATGATTAACCATTTAATTGCCACGTTTCCCTCAACTTAGTCAATAGAGACCTTTTTAGGGCTTAGAGGGGTGCTACCTCCTAGAGGTACCTTCCCAATAAGTAACCTGATCCCCGGACTTAGACTCGGGTTTTTCAAAGACATGCCTTTTTTCCAAAAATTATGGAGTCACATTTTAGGGTTTTCTTTCTTGTTTTATTTTCCCTTTAAAATAAAAATAAAATAAGTGGCGACTCCAACTTTTCTAAAAATTAATTTTTCACAAATAAAAAAGCGAGTCTCGCCGATCGAGTGGGGACGCACGTGAAAAATGCGGGTCCACAGTGCGGTCCCAACTCGAACTGAAATGACAATGATAGGAAGATGGCCGATCGATATAGGTGCGACCCCGACTCGAAGTGAACTGAAACTGACAGGATGAATGACCGATCGATATAGGTGCGGTCCCGACTCGAACTGACACGAAAAGTGATAGGAACATGGCCGATCGATATAGGTGTGGCCCCGACTCAAACTGACACGACGAATGACCGATCAATATAGGTGCGGTCCCAGAAACTGAACTAACATGACAAGGAGATGGCTGATCGATATAGGTGCAGCCCCGACTCAGACTGACACGACGAATGACCGATTGATATAGGTGCGGTCCCGACTCGAACTGAACTGATAGGAAGATGACCGATCGATATAGGTGCGGTCCTAGAAACACAAACTGATATAACAAGGAAATGGTCGATCAATATAGGTGCGGCCCCGAAAACTAAAACGACGAATGACCGATCGATATAGGTGCGGTCCTGACTCGAATTGAACTGAAACTGACAAGAAGATGACCGATCGATATAAGTGCGGTCTCGACTCGAACTGAACTGACAATGACAGGAAGATGGCTGATCGATATAGGTGCGGCCCCGACTCGAAGTGAACTGAAACTGACAGGATGAATGACCGATCGATATAGGTGCGGTCCCGACTCAAACTAAACTCGAACTGACAAGATGGTGATCGATTGATATAGGTGCGGCCCCGAATGTGTGGAAAAGAAAATGATATTTTGTTACCATGCATGGATCAAACTGTTTTGCACTAAATATTATGTTGGCATATTTTGTTTTATTTATGACACAAAATATGAAGATATTATGTTGTGTAAATTTGAATACTTGAACAAAAACATCACTCTGGTTTATTTGACCCTTGTCAACGGGATATAATAGTTGACTATTCGGCCCTGTCAACGGGATATAATAGTTGACATTTACATTTCATGGTGGGAATGTAATTGATTTGGACCCCAGCCTCTAGGGGTTTGGTTAGAGGTTACTAGTACTAGTAGCGTTTGGTTCCTTCCACCAGGAACAATTTGAGGCTAGCCACCCATTTGAAAAGTCCCACCTAATTGGGCATTTGATATTTGATAACCAGAGTAATGAAAATTGAATGGATTTGATTGAATCTTATGTGAAAGTGTTTGAATTTGATATGAAAATGGTTGGTTGAATTTTGAATATATTAGTATTGTTGAAACTCTGATATTTGATGAGAAAAAAAAAATGATATCTCCTATTTGAAATGAAAATATTTGATCCATGAACTGCATTAATATTCCTTATTGAGCTGTGAGCTCATTCCCAATTGTTGAAAAATTTTCAGGTACTCTTAGTTCGGGTGAGGAGTGATGGCTAGGCTGAGGAATAGTCATCATTAGAATTTGACTTAGGATTTTATATTAGATTTTGTTTAACTGTTAGTTGTGTTTATTTGGATCTTTTGGTATTTGGAAGTTATTTGGATATTGATCCTTCAAATTTTATGTTAGATCAAAGTTGAGTTTTGGAGATTTTGAAATTTGTTCTAGTACCTGAATTGTTTAAGTTTGCAAATATTTGGACAATGGATTTTGGATAGTGGATGTTTTTAGTTTTGAAATTGAATTTTGAGGATTTTAGATTGGTTCCGCTACTCTGAACAGGTACTTGGTAATTGGTAACTTCCGATTACAAGATAAGTGTTTGGGTCAAGTTACACTGTAAGCCTTCGGGTTTGAAGTGTGAAATGACCATCACGCCCTTGGAGTGGGTCTTGGGGCGTGACACATCTTCTCCAACATTACTTTATATTTTTATATTATTAATCATCTTTATAAAAATCATATTTGAAATATTTTAAAATATCCAAGAAATCAATGAACTCACTTTACGCGTTGAAGCAAGTCATAAATGATAAAAAATGTCGCGTATCCTGATGTTGATTTCATTTAATATGCTACATATTTGAATGTATGTCACATGGAAAAACTTCAACTAACTGGGTGGTGGTTGGGGCACTAGTTAAAGTTTGGATTTTGATTTTGGTGTGCCCAAAGATAGGATGCTTGACGGTGATAAATCATCCTTATAACTGTTTTGTTATTATTTTCAATAATTCCCTTATTTTATATTATATAAATTTATTCTTATTTCAGAAATTTTTGCTCTGCGGTGTGGTGGTGGGGGTGGGAGTAGAGGGGGCACGTGTTGGAGTGGGGTCATGTGGAGTTCACACCTGTTTGGAATTTGAAAGTCGGGAGGATTTCCAGGAAACTCCCAGAAGTCAGAGCAGGAGTTACTTGTGTTTCAGAATACAAAATCCAGTTGGTAAATGACTAAAAAAGCAGAGAAGAATACTGGCAAAGCAGTTAGAATAAATGTTAAAAAGAATCAACCATAGACAAGCCCAAAAATATGATTGAAGAGGAGGACAGGCGATAAAAGACGAGCAGTCCTTGGTACATTTGTATGGATTTAAAGACAAAAGAGAAGTGTTATTTTTTTGGGTGGTTCCTAAAGGATAGGCAGTGTTGTACTGTGTACCCACCAATCCCATCTCATGTACCAATCCTGTTTTTCTGGGGGTTAGGCAACGAAGATTCACTGTTTCCATAAAATACTAAAATCAACATGGGCGGATCACACATCCACTTCCCTTTCTAAAATGGTTCAGACAGATCCGCTTCCCTTTTCTAAAATGGTTCAGACATTCTGATCGAAAAATTGAGGTCATTACTGATTGGAAGTGAAGTAGTGAAAATTAGGGGGGAAAATGGTATGTAATAGGAATTGTCAACTTATATTTTAAGTTATTAATGGTTTCCTCATGTCCGCATTGCCGAGTCATGCCGTCTTTGTCCATCAAAGGAGGGTTTCTAGGAAACTACCTTGTGCTTGGTGCCTCCATTTGCATCCTATAAATAGGAAATAGGTCACATGCCCATTTTTGTATGCAAGAAAACACTTCTAAAAACATGGGGGTGGAGGGAGCCAAGGCGGAGCAACCACCGAAGATGGTGGTGGAACTGGTGGCCCAGCCATGGATCAAACGGCCCAAAATAAATGGGAGTTTGGCACCAGCAAAGAGGGGCCTCGTGAAAATGCTGATCTTTGATTCTCTTGCATCCATGTTTGGTTCTGAATACAACCCTGTTTCTTCTGAAGCTCCCATCCCTAGCAAGGTTGCGGTTACAGCACCCACTCCTGATGCAGAGAAGAGTAACTATTAATGTACTAGCATCTTCTTCTTCATCTTATGCTCATGTCCCAGAAAGATTATGCTTTTGTAAGTACTGTCGAGTCCTATGTGAGTGTTGTGTGTTGGATCAATGAAGAAGTCATACATAATTATGTGAAATGGGTTATCCAAGCTTTGTTACACTTGTTAATTTTATGGGTTTTTAAATAACACATGCTTAAGATTATGAGTTTTGCTTGTAATTTGGGCATTTTTTCTCTTTCTTCCATTTCCCCATGAAACAAACATGGTTTAAAGTTATCAGTGGAAACTCATCTAGAAATCAGGGATCCGGCATCAAATGTCACATGGACTAATCCCAATATCGTAGAACTGACCCTATGTTTGTTTCGACTATAATTTACTTCCCACTTTCCTCTGTGTCTCTTCAACCCATCCATCATCATGAACCCGTCGGACCTATTCCCGGTCGAAGATTGATAACCACAACCGCGAACCGGTGATTATCTACACCGTCTCGCTTAAGGTTAACCACACCACCGTCAGCAACTTCTTCTCGATGGTCCAACGAGGAACTAGGCCACGTCACCTTCAACCAACAACCTCTCCGCCTCCGGTGCCAGCGATCTCTCCCCTGCTGTGCTGCCGGCTTCCATGGAGAAAATGAACCCCTGAAAGAGAGACCGAGGAGGCGGTGGTGACAGAGGCGTTGGCGTTATGGGTATGGTGGATGGGTTGAGATGGGCCGGATACAGGGATTTTGTCGCAGGTGCAGGCGACAGTCTCGTGACCTTGCTAGCTTCTTCTCTCTGTTTGGTGGATTCCTTTCCCTCTTTCTATGTCTAAGATGCTTAATTTTCAAGATGTTTCCCTTTTTTCCGCCGGGAAACATCCTTGCCCCGTCGGCGTTTTGCCGTTTTCTGGTTTATTTGAGTGAAAAGGAATGAATTATCCCCAATATTGTAAAAGACTATATTTGATTAAAAAGGGATGAATTATTTCGTAATTTCATTCTGAGTTTTGAAGGAGGGTAGCTTTCAATTTCTCCGTTCAACCCAACCTCTTATCCAGTCACTTTGCGACCATTTCTCCCTCCTCCCACCATTCTCTTCTTCGGTTCTCATAAAAAAGTTCGCCCCTTTTCCCCTAAAGTTAATCCCTTTCTCTCTAAAGCTCGCAACTTTTTCCCACCCTAAGAAATCATTTTCCTCTCAAATAAACAAGTTCTCTCCTTTTTGGCTTTCTGGCTTTCCGGGGTTTTGATATTTTAAATAGGGTCGTTCTTTATGTGCACACTTGGATTGGGAGAGAGAGAGAGAGAGAAAAAAAAAAAAAAACATTAGTGCATTTTCGCTTGCCATTCTTGTTTGCTTTCAGGGGGAAATTTTATGAGTTTTTATGAAATATTTTAGGGCTTAAAAACTTCAGATTTCTTGTTTGGCAATGCAGAAAATAGATTTTGAGACATTCATTCCAGCTAATCTTTCCATAGGCATATATGAACAAGAAAAAGGAGTAAGAAAGGTTGGCGTCAACCTAATCTTGCCATCCTTCATATAAATAGAAATATCATTGCAGCTAATCCAACTGTCTTTAAGCAAAAATACGCTACCGTCTAATTTGGAATTCCTATTTATATTATGTCTAAACTTTCTTAACTCACATTAAATTCTATAAACTTATTCCAATTCCAATGTGGTTAAAATTGAACCAAAGTTGGATTTTCTTCAATCTTCTATCTCAATTTGTTATAATAGTGGTTTCTCAACTAAATGTCACTATCAACATGGTTTGAGGACTAGGACAATCACTTCTAGCGATCAAAGTTCATGAAAGACAAATTGAATATTTCTTCTCGATAGATAGGTCAAGCCTTGTTTGATCTTTTAGAAAAAATGAGAATATATTACGTTTTCGAAGTGAGAACAAATGGACCATGGTGTTATTCAAGTTATTTGAATGCCGAACTTAAATTGATAATGATAGATGAAATATTTATGTGTGTTAAATAACTCAAAAGTCGGGAGTTTCGCTAACAATATAATAAAGATATGAATACTAAATATTATGTATGGCTAATGTGTTTGGAGAATATTATATATTTAACAATCAAATTTTTTTTTAAATGATTTTTGGTAACTTTATGCTATAAACTTGTCTTTCTTTTTGTATCATTTTATCACTTCTAATGATAAGGTATGATCTTCTTTAATAGTGACCACTACAGTATTAGAAGTTATTTTATATCATGCATGCATTATGATTGTGATCACACCCTGTTTTGTCCACATTTTTGGTTAGTTGTTTTCACTTCAAGGACTAATGGTGACCTAGTTCGACATGATATGATTTTCCTTAAAAGAACATTATTCCTAAGTACATCCTATTATAGTGAGCTTTGGGAGAATCATAGTATGTTGGTGGTTATATATCACTTTCAATTATTCCATAATGAATGAAACAACTATTTAGGGTTGTTTGGGAACCTTTTTCAAAATATGAAACACTTACATTATAAACATACTGATAATCATTATAAACTAAATGGACTTGGAATGTTCTCAATTTATTTTCTATATATCTTTCCATATGTTCTTTAAAAATAAATTTTGCATATAGTGTTTTATTTTCAATTATTCTATATATTTTTCCTATTATTACTTTTTTAAAAACCCTTAGAAAACGAGAGAAAATAGTTAAAAAAAAACTAAAATATATTCTTCAAAATAGTTTTTTTTTTTAAACAGTTAACAAACAAGCCTTGATACTTTTAGGTATATGGTAAGAATGTAATAGTTTTCTTCCTTAATTGTCTATAACAATTTAGGTATGAGATGTCAAGAATTTATGAATTCAAATTTGTATAATATTTATGATATTTAGACATGTGACTAAATAATATACTGATAATCATTATCAACTAAATGGACTTAAAAGAAAATAATGGGCCATTTGATATTATCACATTATAAATTAAACAAGCATTGTATTTTAATAAAAATTATATGCAATAAGATACCAATCAAAAACTAAAAATATTTAAGTAAAATTTAAAATATGAAACACTTACAACTATGAATTTTGGTGAATGGAATGGTTTATATATGCTATTGTATTGTTTCATTTTTTCAAAGTATTTACTTTTTTTTTTTTGCAACCTAAACATCTGTATTAACATATTAGTAATCTCAGACTCTAATTCCATTGAGTCTATGCTTTTTCCTAGTTTAGTTAGGTGGTGTTTGTTTTTTTTTTTTTTTTTTTTTACTGAAAACAATTTGTTTTTAGAATTTAGGTAGTTTGTTTTTTTTTATTTTTTTATAACTTATTATAAACTTTTTACTAAATAGAAAAAGTCAAAATATATAACTTTTTCTAAATAGAAAAAATAACATATTAATTTTTTTACTTTTTAATACTTAATAGAAATAAAATACTAAAAAAAACAAATAACCTAATATTTAACATTATTAAGCATTAAGGTTCTATTTAGAATTAAGTAAAAAAACAAACATCACCTTACTAAAAGTTTAAAAATAAATAAATAAAATCAAGCAAAGCCAATATTGCTTTATTTACCACTGCATTACTTCATTCTTGAGAGATCCTTTTCTCTCCTTTCTTGCCCTCACTCGAGTTGAAACCTTCATCAAAAGAAACAAAAATTCAAATTCTCATTCTCCACCTGAGCAGCCTTCAATGAAAAGGGGAAGAAAACATCAAATTCAAGAATGGGAAACCTCAGTCCTCGTGATCATCATCCTCATATTCCCAAAGTAATAGCCCAATAGCAACAAAATACCCAACACAAGCACCTGATGAAGAGTATATATAAAGTAATAGCCACGCAGGAACTTGATTAGATAGATCCTCATAAGCTTCTCTATACCTTCCTGTTCAAGGCAAATGTTTGGTTTCCGAGAATTATAATGCTTTCGATCCCTGACAGCCAAAACAGATATTAGCTAGTTTTCCAAGAAAATTTCTTGACAACTAATTAAAGAGATGAAAAAAAATGTTAAAATTTTCTTTGCTAGCCAACAGTAGTATTACAATATTGGAGTTAGGCTTTACTCAAGAGGAAGATCGGCAAAAGGTTGTTCACAGAAATCCCAATCCACAGCAACTGCACTGATCCGACTCTTCCTTTGGTTGAGAGGACTGTATTCCCTTGATTGCGTTCCCACCTCTTCCATTATTTCAGACCATTCAGTTGGTAACGGAGTTGAAACTCAACTAAATGTCACTATTAACATGGTTTGAGGACTAGGGCAATTAATCACTTCTAGTGATCAAAGTTCATGAAAGACAATTGTATATTTATCCTGGATAGATAGGTCAAGCCTTGTTTGATCTTCTAGAAAAAAATGAGAATATGTTACCTTTTCGAAGTGGGAACAAATGGACCATGGTGTTATTCAAATTATTTGAATGTCGAACTTAAATTGATAATGATAAATGAAATATTTATGTGTGTCAAATAACCCAAAAGTGGGGAGTTTCACTAACAATATAATAAAGATATGAATACTAAATATTTATGTATGGCTAATGTGTCTATATATGAAAGAGATCGGAGAATATTACATATTGGTGTCCTACTAATTCATAGTATTATATTTAGGAAAAGTGGAACAAAGGTATACATGTGATAAATTGGCCTAAATATGCAAAATAATTTTAATATAACTTGGGATCTCTAATCGACTCCAATTGCAAGGAGTCTGGCAGAAATCTTTTCCCTCGATGTATGTTCCCTGCAAACAGATGAATCTACCAAACTTGGAAACATCGGAACCCACACATGAAAGAATAATGGCTTGGAGGCCATTACAATTCTTGGAAATCAAACATTATAGGATTAGAAATCTCAGTCTCAAATTCCATTCCTTCTCCTGGTTCAGTTAATTAGTCTCATGGACAGAAAAAAAAAGAAAAAAAAAAAAAAAAAGCATCACACCATTCTTGAGGTATCCTCTTCTCTCCTTTCTCCACCCGATCAGCCTTCAATAAAAAGCGGAAAAAAAAAACATCAAAATCCAGAAATGAGTGAATGAAAGAAAATGCCAGAATTAAAGAAAAATGAAGAATGGGGAACCTCAGTCCACATGCTCATTCTCATCATCTTTGCCCAGATCTTTCTCAATGCCTTCTTGCCTTTGTAATTCAGTTCTTCCAATGGCGGAAAAAGAGTACGGTTGAGATTTCTGTGAACCTTTGGCCGATCTTTCCTAGAGTAAAGAAATATCAACCCACGCCAACCCCACAGATTCAGCTCCTTCCGCGGTTGAAAGAACTGAGTTGGGAATGTCTGCACCAAAAGAAAAAATGAAAAAGATAATCTCAGTCTTTCAAGAAAATGTAAAATTGATGCATTTTCTCGGCAAGCAAACAGAGAACACGAACTTGCTTGCACACAAATTAGAATCCAAAAAAAAGTCACAGATTCTTTAATTTTCTTGGGAACCAAACAGGGTTAAATCGTAAAGGTTATAGGATTAGAGTTAGGCCTTACTCACCGAATACCGGAGTCAGCATGCTCTACCATTCAACTCAGTTACCAACTGAATTAACAGAAAGGGTCATGCTTTGTTAAGGGAAAATTCTAGGTACCTCCTTCGGTACCGTACCGAAAGTTTTTAAGCCATTGGATGTCCAAGATGTAATTACATCTTGTACATCCATTTTAAATTTGAAATAAAAATTTCACTTGACCGATTAAGGAAAGAACTGGTTGTTGCCTTCCAAAAACTAAAAATCAATGTGAAAAATATGATGAAAGTACCAAACATGCCTTTATCACACTTTTTATTTCGTTCTCATACCATAAATTATTTATATTTTTAAAATTTCAAATTTACTTTTTAACTTGAAATGACAATAACATAGTTTAATAATAATAATAATAATAATAATATTATTATTATTTTGATAGGTAAAGTTTAATAATATTATTTTCAGTTAATATTGATAGAATTGTTACAAAAAATAAGAATTTAAAAAATTTTAAATTGGAAATGATGTAAATTATCCTAAAAAAAATTAGAAAATTAAAACACTAAAAAACTAGAGAAGAAAAAAAAAAAAGAAAAAAGAGAAAAGGTATGAAGATTAGGAGGAATCTTTAGATTCTCTATATCCCTCATCTTGTTTATTGATACTAATTAAGCTTAGAAATGATAAAAATTATTTTTAAAAAAATTTAAAACAGTTAAGTACTAGTAGAGGGTACGAAGAATGTGAACAATCCTTACATTCTTCATATCCTACCTCACATTCTTCATACCCTGAAATTTAATAATTTTTTGAATTTTTTCAATTTTTTTCACTTAAAAATACAAATAATATTGTTTATGATACTAATCAAGCTTAGAAATGATGGAAAGTATTTTCAAAAAAAAAAATTAAAACACTAAATAATTGTAAAAGGTACGAATAATGTGAGGAATAATACAAAAATGTAAGGAATCCTCACATTCTTTGCACCCTTCGTCACATTCAAAAAAATCAAAAGTGACTTTAGTTATATTAAATTAATTTTGTGGATCCATTTTTTTTTACGTATATACCAATTAATCTTAGAAATGATGGAAATTACCCTTAAAAGAAATTTAAAAAATTAAAACATTAAAAATTGGAGATGGTACGAAGAATGTGAGGAAGTGTACGAAGAATGTAAGGAATCCTCACATTTTTCGCACAATTTCTCACATTTTTTGTACCCTCAAAATTTTACAATTTTGTCAATTTTTTTTTCCACTTAAAAATACAATAATATTGTCTATCAATACTAATTAAGCTTAGAAATTATGGAAATTATCCTAAAAAAATTAAAACACTAAAAAATTAGGAGAGTATGAAGAATGTGAGAAATCTTCATATTTTTCATACAATTCTTCACATTCTTTTTCCCCTTGAAATTTTACAATTTTTTTATATTTTTTGAATTTTTTTTCACTTGAAAATATAATAATATTCTTTATTGATATTAAGTAAGCTTAGAAATGATGAAAATTATCTTTAAAAAATTTAAAATTTTAAAACACTATGTAATTGTAAAAGACACGAAGAATGTGAGTAAGAATACAAAAAATGTGAGGAATAGTACGAAGAATATGAGGAAATGTATGAAGAATAATTCTTCGTACGGTGAAAATTTGACAATTTTTCATATTTTTTAAAATTTTCTTTTTCTTGAAAAATATAATAATATTGTTTATCGATACTAATTAAGTTTAAAAATTATAGAAATTATCTTTTAAAAAATAAAAAATTGGAGAGTACATAGAATGTGAGGAAGGGTGCGAGGAAGGGTGTGAGAATTCTTCGCACCCTTCTTCACATTTTTTCGTACCTTGAAATTTTACAATTTTTCGTGCCCTTATATATATAAATAATGAGAGTATGAGGGTAGTTGGTAGGATTTTCTTTATTATATATATAAATAATACAATTTTCCGTGTCTTTGTATATATAAATAATGAGAGTATAAGGGTAGTTGGTAGGATTTTCTTTTTTTAGATAGAATTAGGTAGTTCATTAAATAACAAATTATATTTGATATTTAATAATAAATTATAAAAAAGAAAAGTTGTAATATTTAGATATGTATGATATGCATATGATTATTTCTCACTAATAGGTCATCTTTACTGATTTAATAAGTTTTTGTAAACTTTTTAATGACATGCGTGTCATTTTATTATTGAGTCAAATATGGGTAATATCCCAAAATAAAGAGTAGGTATCAAAGAACAACCCTCTTTCAAGACGTGAGAACAGACCATTTTGCATTGGGGCCGGCCCAACATGGCCCAAAAAAAACGGGTACTGGCTCTGGATGGACTTGGGCTGGCCCATCTTGAGATAGAATTAATTCTTACGATTGATTTTGAATTAATTTGCGATAAAAAAATAAAAAAAATTAGGATGACACCGACTCTTTTGTATTTGGGGCTTGGCCCAACATGGCCCAAAAATCAAACGGATGGACCCCATCTACCTAGGCTGGCTTTGGACTTGGGCAGACCCATATTGGGATATAATTACTTCTTCAAATTGATTTTGAATTAATTTGGCATAGTAAACAAGTTTTAGGATGGAAATGATGATTGGAGGAGAAGATGTTTCATTTTAGATTAGTTATAAATTTATTTAATTTAGTTTTAGATTTAGATTTAATTTTAATTTTTTCACACTTCAACATAAAATTTATTTAAGAATGATAACTTTTGAAGTTATTGAATCCAATCATAAATTTTACGTTTTTTTTCCCTCCTTTTTGAAACAAAGAAGAAAAATTTGTCATGAGCATATATAGTTTGATAACAAATGAGGTTAGTAATTCTTTATATTTGATTCTGTTTTTATCCTTAAAACAAATTTTTTAATAATAATTTAAAAATATATTTTTGGATTGTCTAGAGATGAGCATGCTAAGATTTTTATTTTTTATTTTATGGACTAGAAAACTTGTATAAATTATTAGCATATTTTAGATTCTATGATCTTTTATTTGTTTAGATTTTAAGAATTACTTTCTACCATACACAAAACTTTTTCTTTGGTTGATATATTATATTAAAATTAACAATAATTTAGGGTTTAGAGTGATTGTAAAGAATTTTTTTTTAAATAGTCATATTTTTCAAAATTATCATAATGAATTTTCAAAAAAAAAAAATTAATTTTTTACTATATCATAACTATACTACATTACACTAAAGAATAGTTGATGGTAGACTTTGTTATAGCCTTAGAAAAAAAAATTGGTTCTTTAGAATGACAAATAAGCACAATTTTGATTGCAAATAAATTTAAAAGAGAAGCAATTAGATTCCCCAAAATCATCGTAATGAATTTTTATGTTAAAAAAACTCAATGTGATATTAGATAAAAGATTGACCACACTACAATAAAGGAGTACTACTAATGGTCAATTTTAATATAGCCTAATAATAAATTTGGTTCCTTTGAAAGATTGGCTGGTGTGGGTTTGATTGCATAGAAATTTAAAAGAGAAAGCAGTAAGGGAAAATGTTGTTAACTAAGTAATGTTCACTCAATAGGTTGACCTAGGTGATTAAATGATGCACTAGGTAGACAAGTACAACAAGTCGATACTAAAGGCTTTTCATCTCAACCAGTTGACTAGTTTGCGATAGCATCGATATCCAGGGCCATTGGTAGAGTCTAAACAATCAGTGTTTTCTCCGCATGCATATGTTCCTGAGCAGTTTCTAGCCGCTTGACACGTCTCATTTCCTGCAACCCAGTCAAGGATCACTTCTGAAGGTTCAAGATAGTTGGGGAGCGCGGAGAGATTTGCTCCGGCAATATTAAAAGGAGACTTGGTGGTAAGAAAGGCGTGTAGGCAAAATCTATCATTGGGAAGGGGGGAGTCATTCATTCTAAAGACGGTGAGATTCAAATGATCGAGTTGGTTGTCAATGGAGGTCTGGCAACATCCGATGCCAGAGCAAGAGGGCTCTACTTGCTGCCCAGGCCCATCACAGAAAGAATAGCACCCCCTCCGATATTCCTGGTCCTCAGTGATCAAAGCTGTTATATTGCAGCCAAGAAGTACAAATTGGTTTCTGGTGTTGAACATGAATGGGCTGTCCCTCAGGTCAATCCCACCAGAAAATGGTAGAAATTTTTTGCCTTCATGCTATCATTGTAGCATTGCCGTTGGGTCTTCATGGTGACAGTCACCGTACCATCTAATGATATATGGCGAACAGGAATGGAATCAAGCAACCACGGCTGACCATTGTTGCAGTGCAGAAGGAACTTGTCATCCCTGGCACATTTCACATTTCCAATCCCAAATGGGTAAGGAACTGATACCTTCCCACATTTATCTGGACAGTGTGGTGGTATTGGTTGTTGTGTGCATGGGCATAAGAGGCTTAAGAGCAACAATAATGGCAGCCACATTTTGATCCTCATCTCTGTCAACTTAATTGCCTTTCCACCTGATGCCTACATTTGTAGTAGTGATCAGAATGAGGATATGGCCCAGACACGGAGGATGAGGATGACACCTCCACCCACAAAAGGCCATACCCTTTCTCGTCTACACCAAGCCAGGAAAAGGGTTCTCTTTATTCAAGTGCGGTCTTTAACTACATCAAACCCTTCCGTGGCAGACAACAGTCACAACACAACCATGTGGGGTTTTGTGATTTTAAAAAAGAAATTAAGATCATTTCTATGGACCGACCATCAGTCAATCATCTTAATTTCACCTTGGAGCATTTGGAAAAAACCAAAAAAGCAAGTCTCTTCACCTTGATTGTCCTCCCTTTCCTTATCTTTGTCTTTAGACAAGCCTCATCATTTTCATGCAACGAATTGCAATTTATCATCGATTTTTTGTACGGCACCTTAAAGCTACCTTTTAATGCCCTAAATCGATTCTTAAAGTAATGTTAGTAACATTAGGTGATATTTAACAGTAGGTGCATGCATGATTGTCCTCCCTCGCCTTATCTTTGTCTTTACAAAAGTATCACCATTTTCATGCCACAAAATTTAATTTATCATCAATTTTTTTGTATGACACCTTAAAGCTAGCTTTTGATGCCCTAAATCAATTCTTAAAGTAATGTTAGTAAAGCATGAATTGATGAAGAACCTAGCATGCAAACCATTAAATTAAGTAAGAAATCTGTTAGGCAAGAAATATTCAAGCAAGAAATCTTTTAGGTAAGAAATATGTTAATTTTAAACCTTCGAAGAAATAGCATTGATAAATTCTAAAACCCTCACTGTTTTCCTTGTATCTTGTCATGTATGATTTGATAATAGCAATATTTGTAGGTCTCTTGTCCAACTTTCCTTTTTACTCTAGTTTGAAATAGTGGTATATATTTTTACTTTCTTCCTTAATACAATTTATGGTTCATCAATATTAATTCGTTCAAAATATTTTCAAGTTTCAATTTATTCTTCATGGTATTAGAGCAATCCTCTATTGTTTCTAAAATGGCTAAGCGTGAAGAACCAAAATTGAGAATACAATCTTCATGTCAATGCTCAAGTCTCATTTCCATTAAATTAAATTCCTCCAATTATTTACTCTAGTGGTCTCAAGTCATGCTTTTATTCGAAGACTTCGTTGGACACAACATTTGGTTGATTGCAAGCAATAACAAGAAACCTTTGGAGAAAAAGATGGAAATACCAAAACAAATCCCGAATATGAAGTGCCGATTAACAGAAGAAGTCCTTGGATCTGAGGCTTAAGAGCAATAACCCCAGGCATTTCAATTATTGGTTTTGGCTTGCATGGGCATAAGAGGCATAAAAGGCTTAAGAGCAACAACCATCGCCGCCACATTTTCATCCTCATCTCTCAACTTAGGTGGAGTTTGTTTTTTGGCATAATAGAAAAAATCAAAATATTTTGTTTTTTCTATTCAACTAAAAGTAACCTGTTGACATTATCCAACATAACTAAAGTGAACTTGTTATCAATAGGTTCGATTTAATTATGTTAAATGATATTAATATGTTACTTTTAACTGAATAAAAAAAGTCAAGATTTTTTCTATTCACCCAATAAACAAACACCACCTTATTTTTCCTTTCCATCCCATGTTTACATTCATTATACTAGTGAAAATGGCTGGCACACCACGTATGGCTGCCTACAAGTCTACAACCACAAAAAGACATACACCTAGTCCACACTAGGCCAAGGAAAAGGGTTTTCTTTATCCACATGCAAGAAGCTAAATTGTAATTTAGCACAGCTTTTCTAAATGGTACCTACAAGTTAACATCAGTAAAGTTATGATAATATTTAGTGCATGCATGGAAGGATTTCAATTTATGTCAGACGCTGCGTTGAGGGGACAGCCTCCCAATTAAGAAAGAAAGAACGAACAAAGAAGGGACCTTCTAAAAAGTAATATTTTTGTCCACAAGCTCGTTTAATGAAATTAAAATCCTTTTCAATTCCATTCTTTTGACGAATCAAAAGCTTTGAAACAATTTATATCAATTTAGGCAAAAAAAAAAAAAATTATCTCCATAAATTTCGTTTTATTCCAAATATAATCTCATTTTTTTTTCCTCTTTCATATCCCTCTATTCCAAATACAGCATTCAAATATAACAAGCAACGAAAGCTACCACAACTGCATCAATAGGCGAGAAAAACAAAAACAAATAGTATGTTTCTTGAAGCAACCATAGTATGGTTGCATGAAGCAACCATATATAATGTTACAAGTGCAGTCACATCATCTCCAAATTAAATGAAATCCATACAAATTAATCTTAATCACTTTTGTTGGTAAAAGATGATGAGCTATTCATTCGATCTTGGATGCATGTCTAGTTCCAATTCATCTCCGGGCTCCAAACTTCTTGACGATTCCGCAAAGTAGTAATCGTCCTCTTGATGGTCTAGTTCAACAGGCAAATGCCCTTGAAGCTTTTTCAGATTTTCCAGCTCCCAAGAAACTTCTTTCATGGTTGGCCTTTTCCTTCCACTCAACTTCAAGCACCTCATTGCGAGGTTGGCCAAGATTACTAGCTCCTCTTTTTCTCCCTCCATCACAACTTGCGGATCCAACACATCGAAGAGACTATTTTTCTTTGCTGAGCATATGAAATGTGCAGCTAATCCCATATCTTCAGATCTAAGACCAGAAATTGGCTTTTGTCCTGTCAAGAGTTCAACAAGAACAACTCCAAAGCTATAAACATCACTCTTTTCTGTATATTGGCTTGACTGAAAGTACTCTGGATCCAAATACCCAAACGTCCCCCGCACACTTGTGGTTAAGTGAGATTTTTCTGTTGGAACAGACCTGGAAATCCCGAAATCGGACAACTTTGCTCTATATTTCCCATCCAAGAGTATGTTACTCGACTTGATGTCTCTATGATAGATTGGCACATCAGCAGCTGAATGCATGTAGGCCAGTGCCCCTGCAACTTCCTTAGCAACTCTTAACCGATCCGACAATTTCATTGGAGACTCCTCCATCTGATCATGGATATGGTTAGAAAGGGTTCCATTTGAGACGCACTCATACACCAGCAGTGGAACCTCAGTTTCTAAACAACAACCTAACAGTTTAACCACATTTCTGTGATTGATCTGGGAAAGTATGACCACCTCATTTACGAAGCGTTCAATTTGAGCTTTATCCATCTTTTTAGACTTCTTAACGGCTACAACGCTTCCATCGGGTAACATTCCTTTATAAACTATACCTTGGCCTCCTTTCCCAAGGATGCGGTTCTCATTATAGTAATCAGTTGCCTTCTCTAACTCCTCGGAGGAGAAAATTTTTAGTTTCTCAAGTTTGCCTTTGTCTGAGGAGATTTGTTGCTGTAATAACAAACCTCCATTGCGCTTAAATAACTTCTTCTTGAGTTTAATGATCTTCCTTTCCTTCACGAGCGCATTCAACCAGTAAATTCCAGCAATTAACAACAAGAATCCAATGCTTAAGATTATAGCTACACAACACAAAAAGAAAAAGGAAAAAATTATAATTCATTTAAGTTTTAATTCGACTAATTAAGTCTGCCCCCATATGAAATATTGATCAAATTGAAAGAGGCATACTCTTCTGGTGAGTTTTTATTTCAATGTACTTTTCTCTACCTTCTAAGAGCTAGAACTTTTAGAAGACAAAGAAAGAAGGGCCAAAAAAACACAAATCAAAAGCAAGATCTCATCAAATCTGTTCGATGGTGAATGAATCTATTCAAGGACTTTGTGTAAATTATATGAATGAAACATCATAATCTTAATAGAAAAAAAAAGGACAAATAAATAAGAAAAGAAACAAAGAAAACCTAATTGCAGGAAGTGGTAAGGTTGAAAAAAAATGACCCAAGTTCTATTTTGATGAAATTTAGATTCTTTCTACTTCAAATCTCCCCATTGCAAACAGATGATAGGTAGGTAAAGTTTAAGCTCATTGAAAATACTATTACATGGATATGCTATCTGTATAGTGATGGAAGGAAGGTATTACCTAATGCCAAAATGGCAACGCCATGTCTTCGGCTATTCACTTCACTTTCATCAGACCTTCTACAAGTGTACTCTCCAGCTGTATTCTGGCAGAATCCGTCACACGGATATCCACTTGGATCGTCACACTCGTCAATGTCTACATGGAGATACACACAAGTAGTAAAGCATAAGATGTCACAACTAGAAGATATAAACCCAAGGATGATCGGTCTTAATTACCTTGGCAACCTCCGGGAAGATAGGGGTTTCCCTGAAAGCCTTGTTTGCATATGCATCGATATCCGGGGCCATTGGTGGAGCTCTGGCACTCAGTGTTTTTGCCACATGCATATGTTCCTGATCTGTTTCCAGAGGCTTCGCACTTTTCTTCTCCTACAACCCATTGAAGTGTCACTTGTGTAGTTACAGGATGCTTGGAGAGATTTATTTCCGAAATACGATAAGTAGATTTGGCGGCCACAAAAGCGTGTAGGCAAAATTTATGCTTGGGATCCGAGGAGGGGTCGATGCTGAAGAGTGTGATATTCAAAGTCTTGAGTTGCTTCGGGAGGGAGGTGGTGCAAAACCCTGGTGCGGCAGAGGGAGGGTATCCCCGGCAGAAAGATAAACACGCCCTCCGATACTCCCGGTTGTTATCAATCAAAGCAGTTATATTGCAGCCAAGAACTACAAATTTGTTACGATTGTGGAAGAACGTGAATGGGCTGCCTGCCAGCTTAATGCCACCATAAAAGTTTACCTCGGATACTCCATTAGAAAAGCATTGCCGTTTGGTCTTCATGGTAACATTCACGGTGCCCTTTATTGATAAATGGCGAACAGGAAGGGAACCAAGTAACAATGGCTGGCCATTGTTGCACTGCAGAAGGAACTTGTCATCCTTGGCGCATTTCACATCTCCAATCCCAAATGGGTAAGGAATTGATATGTTCCCACATTTATCTGGACAGTGTGGCTTTGCAATTGGCCCAGGCATTTCAATTATTGGTTTTGGTATGCATGGGCATAAGAGGCATAAGAGGCTTAAGAGCAACAACAATGGCGGCCGCATTTTCATCCTCATCTCTATCAACTTAATTTGCCTTTCCACCTGATGCCTACATTTGTACTAGTGATCAGGATGAGGATATGGCGCCCAGACACGGGGATGAGGATGGCGTCTCCACCACAAAAGGCCATACCCCTCTCTCGTCCACACTCAAGCCAAGGAAAAGGGTTTGCTTTGTTTTAGTGCGGGTCTTTAATTGATTCCATCAAACCCTTCCTTGGCAGACAACATAACCATGTGGGGTTTTGCATTCTAAAAAAGAAATTAAGTTTATTTCTATGGACCACGAGGTCAATCATCTTAAACCATTTGCAGAACACCAAAAAAGCAAGTCCCTTCGCCTTATCATGCATGCATGATTCTCCTCCCTTCCTTTATCTGTCTTTTGACAAGTCTGACCGGCCATTTTCATGCTACCATTTGTAATTTATCATCGATATTTTTTGTATGTCACCTAAAAGCTACTTTTTGATGCCCTAAATGGATCCTTAAGTATTGCCAGTAAAGTATGGTGATATATATGGCAAAGAGGATTTTAATTTATGGCAAAGCTGCGGCCAGTGAATAAGGCGAAATTAAGTATTTAAGGCAATCATATTATAATCCGTGTTTAAGAGTTAGATTTTAAAAACAAAAAAACAAAAAATATATATATATTTCAAATTTTTAGCCCAAAATATAATGATATTATTTCAAAATTTATTTAACCATAACCTAATAACAATGAATAAATCCAATAAAGCTTACAAAATATACATAGTAATAAATAAATATAGAAGAATTCATCTAACATCAAATTATTATAAATCATAACAAATATATGTCATAGAATATTGGTTTGATTTGGTTTTTTCCGGTTAACTGAAAACCAAACTCATTAAATCGGTTTCTACAATTCTTAATCCAAAATGCCCTTATATGGTGATTGAAAACCTAACTGATTGGATATATTTTGATTGAGTTGGATTGATTCTATCAGTTTTTCAATTATCACTTACACCCCTTAATAATATGGGGTGGATGAAAGCTATTGCGGGACCAAGGCATCATTTGTTGGATCAATTATATACAGTGGACTTGCCCCACCTTGCTTTGCCAATTAGTTGCCAAAGGAAGAAACGAGAAATGATAGAGGAAAAGAAGGGAAAGGGAGCGGAAAGGAGGAAAGGAAGAGAAGGAGAAAGGGATGAGAAGAAAACCAGCAAGTTTAGTATTTGAGTGTGTGAAGAAGAGGATATTTTTACCCTTTCATATTCAACTTCTTGGATTTCACAAAAAATAAAAAAAAAATAGATGGATATTTGTAGGATTTAGGTGAATAAGATTATAGTATTCATCTAAAAATAAGGGTTTGATATTGTATTAAAGTACCAATTTAGTTCAAAAGCTTAAATTACAATGTATAAGACCATTTATGTTTATCAAGCCCTAAATAGAAAATGGGTTTGATATTGTATTAAAGTACTAATTTAGTTCAAAAGCTTAAATCACAATGTATAAGACCATTTATGTTTATCAAGCCCTAACTAGAAAATGAGAATGAGAAATTCATTCCATATCTTTTTTATTATATCTATAATTAGATTTCTTTTAAAAATGAGAATAGAAATTAAAAAAAAATTATTACCATGAATTCAAAATACATATTTATTAGGATGTCGATTCATTTCCTCTATACGATGTTGTGATCAACATTCATTCTATTATCATATTTTCATTCCCATTCTCATCTACCAAACACACCCAAATTGAATCAACTCATTTAGGGTCCAATGTATGATTCACTAAGCACATGTGTATTGTTCCTTAGACTATCTAAGAAATTGCACCTTACAACAGAACCTAAATATGTATCACAAACATTAATACTAGGAAGAATATTATATATGAAAAGATACAACAATCAAATATGAAGAGTGAGACACTCTAATCCTCATACTTTACTAAACTTTGTATTATGTTATACCTCAATAAGATGATAGCAGATAAGATTATAGAATAGACTAATAAAAACAATCTTTTAAGTAAATTGTTTATTAAAAAAGACAAAAAAATAAAAAAGGAACAACGGTAACAGTTTCTATTTCAACAAACAGAATTTTACACTTAAATATAGTTGTATATGTGTTTGAATAAAACTTTAAAAAAAAATGAGAAAAGACACTTTGAAAAGAAATATTTACTTTAAATAACTATGTTAATATTTCTACGTTTACTAACACTACAAGCTAGAAGGCAGGTTTTTGGTCTTAACCACCAACCTCGGCTAAAAGGAAGCTTCAATGCGATTATAAGATTTGGGTGCAGACAAAAGAGACCGTAGCAAGGCATAGCCATAGAGGATACAAAGAAATATGATAGATGTTGCCACATGTAAAAGCATGACTAAAAGTATTGAAACTATGGTCGCAACTACATTTGTACTCCAAATGTAGTTGAATGAATCATTTTCTTATAATAGCAGTACTTCAAATTACAAGAAACAATGAATCACTTTATAATTTGTACTCCCTTGAATACTTAGTTGAATGAATGTTTGACTAATACTTGAATGCTAGAAAGATGTTTTATTAGACTTGAAATATGAGTGACTAAATGGAAAGGGAATTGAGAGGATTATTGAATGAATTAGAAATTTTATGAGGAGGGAGTCCCTTATTTAGAGTCATAGATGGTAGCTAGTAGTGGGGTTGTATCTTTAAGGCATTAGACATTTCTATTGGAGATTGACTCATTAAGTATGTTTGTTGGAAGACTTGTGTCTTAAAATGCTAGACATATCTTTTTAAGGATATATCTTTTTAAAAGTGATGTTACATTAAGCTCAATCTTTCATTCACCTCTAAATGGTTTTGAGTCATGTTCTTAAAGCCATTTTTCCAACAATCCCCTACATGAAAAGAAATTGACTTAATTTATGTAAATGACATGCTAGTAATTAAAAGAGTACAACTTGGAAAGTAATTGCATTAGAATAGATCATTTGTGACTTTAAACTTTTATTAGTGAAATATTATTAGATTTACTAGTTAATAAATGAATGTAATATCTTGAATTGTTCAATTGTTGATATAAATTAAGACAATAATCTTCACACAACCATTTTTGAAAATCATTGATTCTCATGGTTGTGTTCATTTTGGCAATGCACAAATCTTAGTTTTGAGTTAGTAAGAGAATTTCAGCCTTAATTGCACAAATCGTAGTTTTACAAGTTCTCAACAGAATTTCAACCTTAATTGTCATAGAAATAGCCTCATTCACACTCAAATATGTGATTCTTATTAAGAGCATCTTGTCATACCTCATTTGGTTTTCAAAGCTATAGGATTTATCAAAAGCAAAGTTTAAACCAATTCATGCTACAAATAACACTATTTCATATCATAAGAATAGGTAAGAGAGATTATCTCTCTAATGCTTCTCTTAGTCATTTATAAGTCAATTGTCCCTTTGAACCTAATCTTGATATTTTTAGTCAAGTAGGTTATGTTATTATTATGAAAACTCTTTGGTCATAGACTATAATTTAATTCCCTTTAATCAATTGAATATCATGAACTCCGTATGCAGAATAAATACATTCCACATGAACTACTCTTGCAAGCTGGCTGGAGGCTCAGACGGATGGGCTGCATGTTGATAAATTGGGCCAGAATGAGGGCAAAAAAAGGCCCATGTGTTTTTGGGTCAAACACAGGTTGAATGCTGATAGATTGGGCCAGAATGAGGGTAAAAAAAGGGCCATGTGTTTTGGGTCAAACACAGGTTGACCGGGTCATTGGAAACTAGCCAGCTCATCCGGTTGGACGAACGGTTCAACTCCCAAGTGGCCCATTCCATCAAACCAGGTCCGATCAACGGTCCGACCGGTTGGACTAACCAATCCCATCAAGTTATAAAAATAATGCAAAAGTCACTTTCATATTATATAATACATTACAAAAAGCATTATTAAAAGTACCTTTTTTTTTTTAATATCCAAACACTGAGAGAGTATTTGTTTTTTTAGTTTTTTGCTAAAAGTAATTTGCTTTTAAATTTAAGTAGTTTGTTTTTCTACTTTTTTATGATTTATTATAAACTTTTTGTTGATAGAAAAAATCAAAATATTTGACTTTTTCTAAATAAAAAAAATAATATACTGATTTTTCTTTACCTTTTAATATTTAATAGAAATAAAATATTACAAAAACAAACAGTCTAAGACTTAACATTATTAAGCATTAAAATTCTATTTAAAATTAAGTAAAAAAATAAATACCACCTAAATGATCTTTCTTGAAAGCGTATCTAATAGAAACATTTCTAATAAAAACACTATATCTAAAACATAAACCCAAAACTTGAAATATCTCAAGTTTTTCTCTCCACCACGCATGTACTCTCTGTCTCACTATCTACAATAGCAATTCTCGTTCTACTATATTTTCTATTAATAGAAATTTTTATTGAATTAGCAACTGGTTAAAATTAAGAATTTCAGACACTTTTAGATACAAGTGCTCTCATTAATTAAATAGTTCAAGCAGTACTGGAATTTGAAATGCACAATGCTGCAAATTATTAAGCCAAATTTATTAAAACCCGAATCCTATTTTGGCCATGTTGTTCCTATACGTTACAAATGAAAAGGATTACAGTTCCATTGGTGATATATATGCACTAAGAATGCAGGCATAGCTGCTCCCAATGGAGATACAAACCAAAGTTAATTTCATCTTTCAGCATGTCAAAAATGTTGACTTAATCATTAGCTCCTGGATGTCTAGCTCCAATTCATCACTTCTCTCCAACCTCCTAGCCTTCATTGGAACTGCACTAACGTCCAACCTTCTTGATGGTTCAATTATGGAGTAATCTCCATCTTGATGTTCTTGTTGATCAGCAAGCAGGCGCTTTCGTCGGTTTTTCAGATTTTCAAGCTTCAAAGCAACTTCTTTCATTGTTGGCCTTTTCCTTCCATTCAACTTCAAGCATCTCAGTGCAAGGTTAGCAACAATTAATAGCTCCTCCTTTTCTCCCTCCAACACAACTTGTGGATCCAATACATCCAAGAGATGATTCTCCTTTGCTGATGATATGAAGTGTGCAGCTAAGCCCATATCATCCTCTGATCTAACCATGGATATTGGCCTTCGTCCTGTCAAGAGCTCAACAAGAACTACTCCAAAGCTGTAAACATCGCTCTTTGCTGTACACTGGTATGACTGGAAGTACTCAGGATCCAAGTACCCAAACGTGCCTTGTACCGATGTGGTCAAGTGAGTTTTTCCGGTTGGGACAGACCTTGAAATCCCAAAATCAGACAATTTTGCTCTATATTTCTCGTCTAAGAGTATATTACTGGACTTGACGTCTCTATGATAGATTGGTACAGCAGCTGCTGAATGCATATAGGCTATTGCTCCTGCAACTTCCTTAGCAATTCTGAACCGATCTGCCCATTTCATTGGAGCCTCCTCCAGCTGAGCATGGATGTGGTCAGAAAGGGTTCCATTGGAGACATACTCATATACTAGTAGAGGAACCTCAGTTTCTAAACAGCAACCTAACAGTTTCACAACATGTCTGTGGTTGATCTGCGAAAGTATTACGACCTCGTTGACGAAGTGTTCAATTTGACCTTCATCCATCATTTCGGACTTCTTCACAGCTACAAGGCTTCCATCCGGTAACATTGCTTTGTAAACAATACCTTGGCCTCCTTGCCCAAGGATTCGGTTGTCATTGTAGTGATCTGTGGCCTTCTCCAACTCCTCCGAAGTGAAAATTTTTATTTTTTCGAGTTTCCCTTTGTCTGAAGAGATCTGTTGCTCCAGCAATAAGCCACCATTTCTCTTGAAAAATTTCCTTTTCAGTTTGATGCTGTTCTGTTCATGAACCAGTAAATACAATCGAAAAAGCCCTGAAAGTGCCAATAAGAATCCAAGGCTTAAGCCTATGCCTGCACGCAAAAGATAGAAATGGAAGCACCCCATTGTTACTCATGAGTAAATTCATTAAACTAATTTTTTTCTAAATTTATGAGACAAAGATCGGCCACATGAGTCAAATATGCTGAAATTAGGGAGTTCTCTTACCATATCTCCTTCAACTATGCACTTTCAAATACTAGATACTTTAATTTTATCTGAAGTGATAATGAAACTACATAGTTTTGAGATTTCAATATATACATATATAGTATGCGCGTTGGAATGTGGTGGAATTGAATGGATATCTTCCTCAGACTATATGATGAAAAGTTTAATTCTCAAGAAAAATTCAAGACCAATAATATAAGGTGAAATAGACATTTCTAAATAACATGAACATGGCATCATTTGCAAAACATTACTCTGGGAATATTGGACTTAATGCTTTTCATGAAGAGGAAAGGGCATTACCTAAGAATACAGTAGCAGCATGGTGTCCTCTGCAAGCCACTTTCCCTTCACCATGCATTCCAAATGGGCAGCGGCAACTGTAGTTCCCAACTGTATTCCGGCAAATACCTTCACACTGGTATATATTTGGTTCGTTGCACTCATCAATGTCTAAATGTAGAGAGATATGTAAATTAAGTTAATAATCATGTTCGTTAATGTTCATGTGATATCTAAGAAACCAGGACTAGATGAGTTGGATGGTGAGGACTACCTTCGCAACCATTAGGAAGATAGGGATTTCCCGAGAATCCCGGTTTGCAGAAGCAGCGATATCCAGGGCCATTGGTAGAGTCTGAGCAAACAGTGTTCTTGCCGCAGTTGGCTTGAGCTTCCTTGCAAGTCTTTTCTCCCACCACCCAATCAAGGTCCACCTGCGAATTTATAGTCCGGTTGAGGTGCTCAGACAGATTTGTTTCTGAAAAATTGAATGTCCCTCTTGCAGCCAAGAACATGTGCAGGCCAGAGCTACTGGTATCCGAAAAAGTTAGGTTAAAGAGTGAGACGTTCAAGCTCTTGAGATGATTTGGAATTGAGGTCTTGCAGCATCCAATGCCAGAGCAGGAGCCAAGTTCATCTGGATTCCCATCTTCATTGCAGAAAGTGATACACCCGCTACGCAACTCCTTGCCTTCAGTGATAAAAGCCGTTACATTGCAAC
Source organism: Vitis riparia (assembly GCF_004353265.1). Classification (NCBI taxonomy): domain Eukaryota; kingdom Viridiplantae; phylum Streptophyta; class Magnoliopsida; order Vitales; family Vitaceae; genus Vitis; species Vitis riparia. The sequence goes on from NC_048448.1 coordinate 39,248,628, forward strand.
CGAGAACTATGAACTTGTTTGAGTTGGACAACATAAATGGGCTGCCTTCCAGGTTGAATCCACCATAGAATATTTTATCAGTCAGAGTATGCTTCTTATTGCGTTCAGATGCACTTTGAAGGCTAACAGTAACTGTGCCTTGTGCCAGTGATATACCAAGAACAGGAATGTTTTGAAGCAAAAATGGCTGACCATTGTTGCACTTGAGAAGGAAATTCTTGTCCTTAGCACATTCAGCATTTCCAATTCCAAATGGGTAAGGAATCATTACTTTCCCACATTGGTAACTGCAGTTCGACTCTGCAAGCGAGAATGCTGGTGTTTTACTAATTCCTTCTTCGATCCATGGCCATATGAGCAGCATCAGCAACAACCACGGCTTCATCCTCATCTCACAACTTATTTTCAGCTTCTAATCAAAAGTCAGCTGCTCTTCTGAAGCACACCGTGTCTGCTGGTATATATCAAAGCACCGTGATTTTTACTTTGTGGGGATGGCCCGGAGAGCACTGAGCCTACAATTAGGAACCAATCACATCCACACGTTACCACACCTACAATTTGGGGAGGCTACCATCTTCAGTCTTCAGCCGCTGCCACCAACGATGAAGCCATCTCGTTCAGACACTGCATGGCTGCCATGAAAATAAAAAATACTTCTCTTCAAATTTCTTATGGTTTTCAATGAAATGATCATGAGCGACCTAAGCTGATGTCAAAAAGAAAGAAAACAAAAATCACAGTTGCTATAAAAATGAGTCATGTCAATTTTCGTACTATTTAAAATGCGATTTTAGAGACATACAATACAAAATTCTCACAAAATAAGCTTCCCCTCTCGCCCCTAATTGCAACAATTTTGTCCTTGAAGCGATATATTCAGTTACCCTTCTGTGATCACAAGCAAAAAGGAGTTATATATACCAAGAGAGCTAAGAGATTTTATTTCCCGAGAAAGTCCTGCCAAAAAAATCCCCCAAACGTGAAAGTGGTGCAAACATGACAAACGATAATTGATTATTGATTAAGGGCCCCTTTTGTAGGGAAAGTTGTCACTTTTTGTTTCTGCCGGTGCAAAATTCAATTCTTTGTGTCTCTTTCAACTCTTAGTTCTTAGGCATTAGGCAGCTCTGGGTCAATGGATTGTGAGATAAAGTTCGGAGAAGGAGCTCCAATGAGGACGAGTAATCCCAGATATTTCTGTCTTTGTTATCTTCAAGCAATATAAAAAGGTGCGCGTGCCGCCTCAATAGTGACTGCAGGCCTAAGTTTGATGCTCTTTCCATGAGCTTTCTCTTGGGGTAGCAAAGGGCATGCTGCACATGTAACTACCCGCACCCGACCATGTAGATATTGTCTGCTTTGGGCCCAAAGGGGCCCTCACGGCTTTAAAACGCGTCTACTTGGTTAAGAGAAGTCTCTACATATATAACGCCAGGAACTTGCTCCCCTATCCGATGTGGGACATCACAAATACCCCCCATTAGACACAACGTCCTCGTTGTGTCCCATGGGATTGCGGGGTCAAACAAATAAACACCCCTTACGGAGCCAAACAAACCCCCACACCGGGGTCGGGGATCGGCTCTGATACCACTCTGTCACGCCCCAAGACCCACTCCAAGGGCGTGACGGTCATTTCACACCTCAAACCCGAAAGCTTAAAGTATAATCTGACTCAAACAATCATATTGTAACTGGATGTTACTAATTACCAAATACCTGTTCAGAGTAGCAGAACAAAATCTAAAATCCTCAAATTCAATTTCCAAATAACTTCCAAATATCAAATGATCCAAATGAACATAACTAACAGTTAAAACAAAATCCAACATAAAATCCTAAGTCAAATTCTAATGATGACTATTCCTCGGCCTAGCCATCACTCCTCACCCGAACTAAGAGTACCTGAAAATTTTTCAACAATTGGGAATGAGCTCACAGCCCAATAAGGAATATTAATGCAATTCATGGATCAAATATTTTCATTTCAAATAGGAGATATCATTTTTTTTTCTCATCAAATATCAGAGTTTCAAAAATACTAATATATTCAAAATTCAACCAACCATTTTCATATCAAATTCAAACACTTTCATATAAAATTCAATCAAATTCATTCAATTTTCATTACTCTGGTTATCAAATATCAAATGCCCAGTTAGGTGGGACTTTTCAAATGGGTGGCTAACCTCAAATTGTTCCTGGTGGAAGGAACCAAACACTACTAGTACTAGTAACCTCTAACCAAACCCTTAGAGGCTGGGGTCCAAATCAATTACATTCCCACCATGAAATGTAAAGGTCAACTATTATATCCCGTTGACATGGCCGAATAGTCAACTATTATATCCCGTTGACAAGGGCCAAATAAACCAGAGTGATGTTTTGTTCAAGTATTCAAATTTACACAACATAATATCTTTGTATTTTGTGTCATAAATAAAACAAAATATTCCAACATAATATTTAGTGCAAAACAGCTTGATCCATGCATGGTAACAAAATATCATTTTCTTTTCCACAATTCAAAATAACATATAAAATAATTTAATTTTATAAATATTGCATTAACTTCCCTTACCTCAAAATGTGCAAAGACCTTGAAAGAAAAATAACCCTGAAAAGTCTACTCCTCACCTAACACAATAAAAAGACCACTATTACTATTTACCTCAAAATATAAATCTGATAATCCTAAAAATTTCTAAATGTTAAGATTAATATTTCTGATTAACAAAGTAATAATTTAATTACTCTATTCCTTATTTAATTAAATAGGGAAGTTAATGCAATATTTATAAAATTAAATTATTTTATATGTTATTTTGAATTGTGGAAAAGAAAATGATATTTTGTTACCATGCATGGATCAAACTGTTTTGCACTAAATATTATGTTGGAATATTTTGTTTTATTTATGACACAAAATACGGAGATATTATGTTGTGTAAATTTACTTGAACAAAAACATCACTCTGGTTTATTTGGCCCTTGTCAACGGGATATAATAGTTGACTATTCGGCCATGTCAACGGGATATAATAGTTGACCTTTACATTTCATGGTGGGAATGTAATTGATTTGGACCCCAGCCTCTAGTGGTTTGGTTAGAGGTTACTAGTACTAGTAGTGTTTGGTTCCTTCCACCAGGAACAATTTGAGGCTAGCCACCCATTTGAAAAGTCCCACCTAACTGGGCATTTGATATTTGATAACCAGAGTAATGAAAATTGAATGAATTTGATTGAATTTTATGTGAAAGTGTTTGAATTTGATATGAAAATGGTTGGTTGAATTTTGAATATATTAGTATTTTTGAAACTCTGATATTTGATGAGAAAAAAAAATGATATCTCTTATTTGAAATGAAAATATTTGATCCATGAATTGCATTAATATTCCTTATTGGGCTGTGAGCTCATTCCCAATTGTTGAAAAATTTTCAGGTACTCTTAGTTCGGGTGAGGAGTGATGGCTAGGCTGAGGAATAGTCATCATTAGAATTTGACTTAGGATTTTATGTTGGATTTTGTTTTAACTGTTAGTTATGTTCATTTGGATCATTTGATATTTGGAAGTTATTTGGAAATTGAATTTAAGGATTTTAGATTTTGTTCTGCTACTCTGAACAGGTATTTGGTAATTGGTAACATCCAGTTACAATATGATTGTTTGAGTCAGATTATACTTTAAGCCTTCGGGTTTGAGGTGTGAAATGACCGTCACGCCCTTGGAGTGTGTCTTGGGGCGTGACAGCACAAATTCTTGAGTTAGGTGTGCTACAGTCAATTAATATAGATAAGGTACAACGTTCATAAAGTACAAAGTTCCGATCACTTAATAACAATTACTTAATGACTAATATGAGTTCCTTATTCTCTTGTAGATGATAGTTTGTTTGATTGAATATATATATATATATTTCATCGGTAAAACCCTTCATTATATGCTAGGAAGCGGCACATAATTTTTACAAGGTAAGGATGATTATGGTCAAGGCATTGGCTCGAGGGAAAGGTTCTTTGCATATGCATGTGTGACCTTAAAGGAGTTGGGTGTATATCAATGAAGTGGAAGCCGACTCGAAAATTGTGATTCAAGGTGTGAATTGGAGTTATATGTTCTGTAGATAGAGTTTGCTGCAAGAAAATATAAAACTTGGTCAAGTGATCAAACTTTGACTTTATTTTATATTTTGTTGTTTGTTTGTTTTTCGTGAGTTTAGGCAGGCTGGTGATCAAAGTCATGTATGACAGCATTGGAAAGTCATGTTTTGGAGTCGAGTCTTGTTTCAAATAATTCCTAACAAAACAATATGTAAAATGGCTATTTATGTTGTGAAACAAGGGGATGATTTATTCCATATAGAAAATGGTATAAAGCAATGGGTTCTCATAGTTTTAAAACATATGTTAAAAGGAACCCAAATATATATATATATATATATATAACATTAATAATTTTTTCCCTATCTAATTTGGGATTTAACAATTACACCCATGACATTATGTCCCATAAGATTGTATAAATATATATTGTTAGTTTTAGGTCTAATAGACCATTGATATTATTTGCTTTGGGTCTATTAAACTTTCAGAGCTTTAAAATACGTCTACACGTTTATGAGGAAGTCATATACATAGTGCCAAGAACTTTTTTATTTATATCCCATGTGTGATATCATAATTATCTCTATGATGTTGTATCCCACAAGATTGTCTTGCACTGATAAATAAACTCCCTTATTGGGATCAAGAATCAATTTTAATATCATTTATAATAGTTAACTTCTAACTATATAAATATTATATGTTTTAAACTTTATGAGTCCTTATGATTTTAAAACGCATGATTAAAAGGAATTTATATAGTGTCAAAAAAAAATTTCTTTATCCGATACGGATATCATAGTATATAAAAGCAAGTTTTATCTATATGATTGTAATATATATTTTATATCAAATATTATATAATCTTTTCTTAACTGAGTAAACACCCTTAGAACTATGACTTTAAAATCCTTAAATCATGTACCAAAAAACAAGTTTTTTTGTACATGATTGTAATACTTGATATCAAACACTATATATAGTAATATTTTCTTAACCGAGGAAACACCCCTTAAAACTATGAGTTTAAAGTCCTAAATATTCATTAAACTCATAATCAGACAATATTTACATAGGAGCTAAGGAGTAGGTCATTATAAACGGTATCAAATTAAATTTTTTATCTCTTATTTTAGTTTCTATCTATGTGACTCCATAGTCTTATCATATATCCGTTAAGAGAAAATGATTATGATTTTCCATGTTGAATAGGAAAAAAATGCATATAGATTAAAATATGTCTAGAAGTCGTGGTCCGTGATGCCCTTTGGACCCCTGAATAGACACTATGCGGACTCGGGAAGGTTGAATTATTTCTTGGAAAGACCAGTGAGAACATAACCCAACCAGCTTGAGGAGTGCATGGTTTCACACAGCCAAGGCGCGTAAAATGTCTTGGTTCATTTTGTGAGTTCATTTTTTGTTTGACTGTAAAATTCTTCTCGGCCAAACAAGGGGAATGCCCTTTGAAATGTGTGAAGCATGTTGTCGGTTGCATGCTCTTCCTCCACTTGACTTTGTCGAACAAAACTTTTCCCCACATGTTTCAAGGAAGGTTACAAAATGTGTTACATAACCTGTCCTTACAATCTCATAGAGATGAGATCTCTATCTTGTTTGATTTTCTCATACTAGTGCCTATTTGTTAGTGTGTCGAAATGGTATTTGTTAGTGTCCATCCCATTGTTAATGGCTTATTTCTAATGTTGAAGCTTCTTGAAAATGATGGGTATGAGTTCTGTGACACGAAACCGATCGACTTGACATCACAAAAGTAAAGGACATATTGACGCTGATTTACTCAATCATTCTGCATACATTACGTAGTGGAACAAATTAATATATGCTATGGAGCTATTAGATTTTATAATTATTTTCCTTCATGATAAAAATATCAGTAATTATATATATATATATATATATATATATATATATATATATATATATATATATATATATATATTATATATATATATATATATAATATATATATATATATCGGTACTTCGATTTTATGGATATATTGGATATATCGATAGATATTTAAAAAAAATATATTAATATGCCTAAAATTTATTAAAATATAAAAAAAAATTCATAAAAATATAATTAGAAGTATAATAGATATTTTTAAATTGTTTTATTAAAGAATTTGATATATGTATAATATGATCTATCATATTTAATTCAATTGTATTAAATGATACAAAATAAATTATGATATATGTACAATTTTTTAATATTTAATTAATCTATTAATGATATTAAAAACACTTTGAAGAAAATTATCATGATAATTTTAATATTTTTGGTAATCAATTAAAAGAAATTTTTGCATTTAATTATAAAATAATTATAATTAATTTGCTCTCTAAAATATTTTTTTAATATTTTCTTTATATAACAACTTTGAATATATATCTTTAGTGTCTTATATTCAACAAGGGGCAAACTTGCCCTAGTGGTAAGGTGGCTTGAACCCCAAGCACTTGGGGTTCGAGTCCCCTTAACAATAAAAATTGGAATTTTTGAGGAGTTTGATTGTCGTACCTATGTTGACTATTCAATATATCGGGAAAAATTGACGAAATATCGCAAATTTTTGAAGATTTTTCCCAAAATTTAGAACCATATTTCTCCACTAAATATCGTTTTCATAACCTCTGATACACAATATATCACCGATATATCTCGATATTTTCTTCCATGCATGTAGGTATTATTTACTCTAAACCAATATATCTCACAACTTTAAAATGAGTCTACTCAATTAAGAAAAGTCTGCTATATATATAGAGTGTTAGAAACTTATTTTTTTTATTGGTATTATATTGGATATCACAATCATGCCATACGCATAAAACATTTTTAGTTTGTTCTCGCAAGATTATGAGATCACTCAAAGTCTCACACAAGGGTTGGGAATCAATTCTCATACCATTCTATAAGACCTGCTCCCTCTCATTATAGATGTCAAAGGGAGGAGGTGGTTACAAGTATTCGTGGGATTATGCCACTAGACATTCGGTCTAATTTTAACATAAGCCAACCAAAGCATACCCCTTAATGTCTGGTCCTGGCTTTGCTACAAGTGATTTGCACTGGATTTGGATGCTTGATTAGTGTTGAAGACATGCTTAGGACTGTTGATGTGGTGTCATAAATTTTTTAGTTGTTTTGAATGTTTCAAAGTGGTTGTTGTTGTTAGCTTTTAGGTGTTGGTTGTTTTTCTATTTTGTATGTTTTGTTCATGGCTTAATCCTTTGTCCACGTTTATAGTGGGTAGTTATTGATTAAATTTTTATTATAACTTCTGACGATTAATGAATTATTGTTGTTCTGGTTTGTTTTACTTCTGCGATATCTTTATGTTTTTCTTCATCCTTGTTTTTTTTTTAAAAAAAAAAAAACTACAAATGGTATCAGAGCTTCTATTCTTAAGGGACCGGTGGTGTTTAGGTTGAGTTCTCAAAGACGCCATGGAAGCTGAATCAAGCTTTTCTTCAATCGCCCCTCTAGTCTTCGATGGTGACAATTATCAATTTTGGGCCGTTAAGATGGAGACGTACCTTGATGTTATGGACCTTTAGGAAGTTGTGGAAGAGGATTATGAAATCATTCTTCTTCCAAACAATCCAACGATGGCTCAGATTAAGCATCACAAGGAAAGAAAAACAAAGAAGTCCAAGGCAAAAGCTTGCTTGTTTCCTATTGTTTCTTCCATAATCTTTACTCGCATCATGTCATTAAGATAAGCAAAGACGATCTGGGATTATCTCAAGACAAAATACGAGGGAGATGAAAGAATAAGAGGAATGCAAGTTCTAAATCTGATTCGGGACTTTGAGTTACATAAGATGAAGGAGACTGAATCCATCAAAGGGTATTCTGACAGGTTGCTTGACATTGCAAACCGAGATAGATTACTTGGTTTTTCCTTGCCATACTCAAGAATAGTTGAAAAAATCCTTGTGATGATGCTTAAAAGATTTGAGGCATCCATTACATCCTTAGAAAACACTAAGGACTTGTCAATGATCACACTCTCAGAGCTTTTAAATGCATTGCAAGCACAAGAGCAAAGAAGAGTTATGAGGTAGGACGGTGCTATCGAGGGAGCTTTACCATTCAAGCATCACGTGAATGCAAGAAACAATAAGAACAAGAAAGGTAAAAAAAACATCAAGGCTCAAATGGAGAATATACTAACAACAACAACAAGAGCAAAGTTGGAAACAAAAAGGAACCCCATCCTCCTTATCAGCATTGTGGTGGAAAATCTCATCCGCATTTCAAATGTTAGAGAAGACTCGATGCCAAGTGCACCAAATGCAACTAGATGGGGCATGAAGTTGTCATATGCAAAAACAAAAATCAGCAACATGGTGAAAAGGTATAGGTTGTTAATCAAGAGGAGGATCAATTGTTTGTGCCTACATGTTTCTCTGGCATGGAATCAAGTGAGAGTTGACTCATTGACAGTGGTTGCACTAACCACATGACACATAAGATCTATTCAAGGAACTAAGAAGCACAAACACGTCGAAGGTTCGAATTGGAAATCGCTAGTACATAATCGTGGAAGAAAATGGAACAGTTGTAATTTCAAGTTGTTCAAGTACAAAGCTCATTTCTGATGTGTTGTATGTCCCTTAAATAAATCAAAATTTGTTAAGGTTGGACAACTTTTTTCCTTGGAATGGAAATCAAATAGAGTGAACATGAAGTTTTTATTTGTCAAAAGAAATACACCAAAGAGATACTCAAGAAGTTCAAAGTAGATGAATGCAAGGAGATAAGAACTCCTATGAATCAAAAGGAGAAGCTCAATAAAGATTATGGAACTGACAGGATTGATCAGACATATTTCAAAAACATGATTGGTTGCTTGATGTATCTCATAACAACAAGGCCCGACATCTTGAATGTTGTAAGCATTTTGTCTTGGTTTATACATTGTGCAAGTGAAATGCATCTCAAGGTAGCAAAGAGGGTGATTAGATATGTTAAAGGCACATATGATTGTGGCATCAAATTTACGAGAAGCAAAGAGTTTGAGCTGGTTGGTTTTTCAGATAGTGATTGGGAAGGTTCCATTGATGATATGAGGAGTACTTTAGGCTACTGTTTCACTTTTGGTTCTAGTTTTTTCTCTTGGTGCTCGAAAAAACCAAGAAATTGTAGCCTACTCTATAGCTGAAGCAAAGTTTATTGCTGCCATAGTTGTATTAAATCAAGCTATTTGGCTAAGGAATATCTTAAATGATCTTAACATGGAGCAAAAGGAAAGCACGAAGACACTTATTGACAACCAAGCTGTCATTGTTATCTCTCATAATCCTATGTTTCATGGGAAAACTAAGCATTTTAATATTAAGTTATTCTTCTTAAGAGAAGTGCAGAAAGATGAAGATGTGATTTTTCTCTATTGCAAAGCAAAAGATCAAGTTGTGGATGTTTTCACCAAGCCACTACAAGTTAGCAAATTTGAATTTTTAAAGACAAAACTTGGTGTTTGCAGTTCCTGAAGCAAGGAGGAGTGTTGAAGACATGCTTAAGACTGCTAATGTGGTGTCATAAATTTTTTTAGTTGTTTTGAATGCTTCAAAGTTGTTGTTGCTAGCTTTTAGGTGTTGGTTGTTTTTCTGTTTTGCATGTTTTGTTCATGACTTAATCCTTTGTCCACGCTTATAGCGGGTAGTTGTTGATTAAGTTTTTATTATAATTTTTGATAATTTATGAATTATTGTTGTTCTCGTTTGTTTTACTTCTGCAATATCTTTCTGTTTTTCTTCATCCTTGGTTTTTTTTTAAAAAAGAAAAAAACTACAATTAGGATCCAGAATTTTTTTTCCTTTTTTAAATTGTTCATCTTCTCTTGACTCTAATTTTATATTCCCATGGATTCCGAACTAAGAGTTTTCTTCCATGGTTGGGTTGTATACTTACTTTCAGAATAAACATAGGAGCTGTGCCAGTGGATCATGACCTGGCAGCAACTATAGCTGCTACCAGTATGATGAAGTCTAATTCAAACATGAATCCTTCAGGCAGCTTTGGATTACAAGTTCAAAGAAATCAGGCTGTTTCATTTTGTTTAATCAAATCTAATTTGACAAATGATTTGGGATTTCAAACTAACTAGAAATTCAAGATCTGCTTTAGACATAGAATTCAAAGTTGGTTTTAGGCCAAACAATTCAACTACCGTTGCTTTTATTCCCCCGCCTGTTTTATAGTTTTCACACTGACACCAACCTTAAGGCTGTGTTTATATTATGGCAAACTTGTGATAATCAGCTCAGTCAAATTAGACTTAAATCTCATAATCACATAAACTCACCATTGATGAATAATGCTAGGGGTCTGTGAAGTGGAATAGTTGGAATTTCAAATACAAGGGATTAAGGTTAAATGCCTCAAAGGTCTCATTGAGATGTACAATGCATTTAGAATTGAGTTGATGGGGCAGAAGAAAAATTACAGGGTAGGAGCTCTTTCAGCAGTTCCAGCGATAACAGTGAGCAAGTTGTTTCCGAATGGGTCGCTCAGATGGGCTGCAAGGTTCTCAACAGGGCCTTCTCCTGTAACGTAAGCTTGGATGAAGAAGCCAAGCATGGCAAACATCGCCAGTCTACCATTCTTAATCTCCTTCACCTTAAGCAGTGCAGCCTGGTCTGGGTCATTTGCAAGCCCCAGAGGATCAAAAGGACCACCTGGGTGAAGCTTGTCCTCCAAATCCTACAGCAAAAAGACCAATAATGAGATCATATGACCACTGATGCTACATCTTTGGGCATACTAATGAATGTTGACTTAATGCAATATTAAGAATTCGTTTCATAGTGATTCTAAAAAGCAATTCTAGCATTTCTAATATTTGAAAATTTTTATTGAAGAGTTGTTTTCAGGTATTAAAAAGCTAAAAACGCTTCTTAGAATCACGATCGATCAAACAAGCTCTAAATCAAGTTTCAACATCCAGTTTTACAGTAATAAGGACTAAAATGGACAGAATATGCAGAAAAAACATGTGATATTTTGCTTATTGCACACGATTCTTTTTAAAGACATGCAGAAAAAACATGTGATATTTTGCTTATTACACACGATACTTTTTAAAGACATCCAGGGTATTACTCGTAAACCCGAAAGGAACTTTTGAGACTAGGCTTTTAAATGAAAGGGCATTCAAGCAATGGCACTGTATTTACTTCCAAACTAATATACAATTATCAGAAGGTATTGTTGAACACCTCTTTAGAACATCTAATACAAGGCAAGGATATTGAAAGATATGTAACGAGTAGAGGTTTATATACCAAGCCATTGATTATTCTGTAGTACTCAGCACCACCAACAAGAACAACCTCAGCGACGACAGCAAAAATAAGGTTAATGGGGATGTTCTTTCCGAAGTAATTCAGTGTGTTCCCATCAAGGAGTAAAGCTCCTGTCTGCATTCAGGTCAGAAAACCTCATCAGCCAAAGCAAATGATGAAAGAAATATTCAGAAACTTATCAATAATTCCCGCATCAGAAGAAGATGATGGGCAATGGGCAATGGGCAATGGTGAAATTTCTGTTAGGGGAATGTTAAACTAAAATAGACAAGTTTTTCAGACCCCAAGCTTTTCCACATTCATTGATGTAAATTTGTAGTGTATTCTGCCTTCCTCGAATTCCCCTTCTTGTGGGAGTACAAATCCAAGGAAAGGGTGGATAAATTTTTTGAGGAATTTGGAAAAGGGAAGTTAAGGAAGCAAACCTTGAACCACACAGCTTCAGGGCCGCAGTTGGCACCGAATTTGTTGAAGGCCTCAGGGATGATGAAGCCAGCTGCGCCGAGCATAGCCCACCGGGCGTGGATCAGTTCATATGCTTGATATCTGCAACAAACCCCTCACGAATTTCTCTTCATCAGTGGCATAAAACAGATCCCTTTTTCTAGACAATCCAGTACAAATCTCATTACAGTTCAAGGCAAAAAAGGAAGAATCAACCAACAGTTTCACTTACTTGGCGAAGTCCTCTGGCTTCTTGCTGAGCCCAAAAGGATCATAACCATAACTGCAGCCACAGAAACAAATCAGCAAAATTTCCCATCATTCACTCCTTCAGTCTGTTTTTCTCATGTTTTCTTGGAAAACAAACACAAAGTTGAGGATATATATATAGAATCTTACTCTCCGGGAACCTCTCCGGTCAAGTACGCAGGGATTTCTGATCTGTCCAACAGACCCTCTGGCAAGAAAATCCTCCTGTCCGGACCTGAAAATAACTCGGAAAGCTTAAATTATTAGATAATAAGCAAAAAAAAAAACGTGCATCAACTCAGACTAATGGATTTTTAATAAACCCAAAAGCTTAATCGATTAGAAAATATACCAGCAACAGATATAAAATTGACTAATATTAACAACTTCAGTCGATGTTTTTTCATTTACTCGGAAACTTGAAAAAAAATTCTTTTTTTGGTTAATCTTAGAGCTTTAATTATTAGTAGTGAGTTGAACAACTCACCGTACCACTTGGCGAGCTCCTCGTCGGCGGGTGAAACGGCGGCGGGCTTGGCCTTGGCTGGCGCAGCCTTCTTCTTGGAGAAGAGGGCGACGGTCTTAAAGGTGGCGGGGCTGGAGGCGGAGGGAGCAGTTCTGGAGGCGCCGGAGAAGTTGAGAGGGTTACCGAGCATCTCGGAGACGCCGAGGGAGGAGGCGGCGGTGGTGGCAGCGAGGGAGGCCATGAGGGTCACCGGAAAGTTGAGTCTCCGGTAGTAGGAAGTGGAAGCAATGGGTGGTGGGGAGGGTGAGGAGGCAGATACTAAATGGTGGAGCTGGTGGATGTGGACGTGCCACGTGGGATGGAGGTGATTGGTGGGAGAAGGGAAAGGCGTAATCTGAAGGGGAGTTGTGATAGGGTGGGTGGGGTGAGGTGGCAGATGATGGTGATGACGTGGAATGATCCTAAACTTGTTGGTCGCTTGTGTTTGGATAACACGGTCTATCCATTTTTGATGTTCTTCTGAGAGGACAGGGATGCTCTGCAATTAATTGTAGGAAAAGCAGGGATAAAATGTTCCATTGCCACTACTATTGATTTTTTTGTGCACAAAATTATGCATGGCCATGGCATCAAAATGAAACCTGAAATTGTGGTTGAGTCTTGAGAATCTGATACTAAGGTGGAAAAATGAACTCAAATCATCAATTATATTGATTTTTTAAAACTCTCCTCCAAAAACAAATGAGAAGAACTTTAAAACTATCATATTTTCTACTTTTAATAATAATTTATTTTATTTTTTTTGTTATTAAACATATTTTTCTATTTTTTTAAATAAAAAACTATTTTTAAAAACCATTATCAAACAGTGATTAATGGTTTATAATGGTTTCTCATAAGTAATTTTGTCATAATAGGCTTGAAAATATAAATAAATAAATAAAAGAAACAAAAAAATAAATCAACCCTTTCACCACCTTTCAAGTATCTATATCATCCTTTGATCGACTAATCCCTTCATCACAAATCTTCGCCTGTATTTAATTTACTCAATAACTATGGAGTTAAGTAATTTGGGTTTAGAGCTTAATTCAAAGGAAAAGTGAAGACTTGATCACACTGAGTCGTTTGCTTGTAATAGCTTCAAAGATTAAAAACCCAAATGTATGTATACAGTATAACTAAACATACACAGAAAAACAAAATGGTTTCTGCACTTCATACATAGGAGCCATTTCTGTAGAAAGTAAAAACCCTAGCAAGAGAACTTCAGATTAATTAGTAGACCCAAGAGTAGATTCTTCATCTCCTCCACTTCTCAATCTCCCTCTCAGTTGCTTTGATGAGCTTCTTGGTATTTCTAACAACCTCATCAACAAGAACACCGATGTCATCCCTGAAAATAGAATAGAGAAAAATAAATAAAAGAAAAAGAAAGTGGAAAAACATAGAATCAAAATTATTAAATTCTTTTTCCATGCTTTTTCAAAATCATTTTATTTTTATTTTTTCCTCTTCCGTATGAAGCTTAAATAATTTAAAAAATACATAAGGTTCAAACTAATTTTAATAATATTTTATTTTCTTTTATATTTCATAGTAAAACAAATATGAGAAAATTATTTTTTTAATATTTTTTCCTTGCCTTGGTACTTTCCTAAAGCCAAATATAACCTAACGTTTTGCGTACAATATTTTCTAAATACCTATTACATATACAGAAAGTTTTTACATTATAAGGATACGTCATCAATTACACTTCTCAAATTGCTCATAAAGCTTCCGGCAATTTTTGGGGTTAAACACTCATGTCTTTAACAAATACTAGGACAAAAATGTGTATAAGTTCTATAGAGCATAGTTTAGACATTTTGTTTTTTTTATAGGCAACTAGCATGTGTATATATATAGTGTCTAAGTAAATGGAATGGCAAAGTACATAATGCATGCAAACAACCCCAAAAATAAAATAAGCATGATTGAAGACGAGAGTTTAGAGAATCCTACAAGAAATGATCTTTTTTTGTGAGTTTTGGTGGGGGTAGGTGGGTGGGGTGGGTGGGAATTTGTTTTAAGAGCCAGGGAGGACAAGATGATGTTTGAACGTTTACTACAGGTGGAAACCTGCAAATACACTTAAAAGAATTTCTCATCCATAAGAAAGCATCTCAAGTTGATAAGATCATGTTTGAAGGTTTAAGGCCGTTAGAAACCCAGAAAATGCACATAAAAGATTCTTTTGTCCGAGAAAAAGCTTGGCAAGGTGAGAAAATGACATTTCAAAGTTTCATGCAATTAAAACCAAAACAACTGACGTATACTTACTGAGTAGGAAGATCTCGTCCCTTAAAAAGCTTTCCAACATTAGAGTATCTCCTGTATTCGTCATGTGCAACACCCCTCCCTACACCATAACCAAATCCTAAACCAACCCCACATCCAGCACCAAATCCAACACCCAGCTGTAATCCGGGAATCCCAGGACCAAAGCCTATACCTGGAGTAAAAAATTGTTTAAGCATTCACACTTCCACTAAGCAGAAGAATTTTTCATTAAAAATCATTTTGAATTAGGATCAAGGGGTAAGGAGCATTATCAATTGCTATATGAAATTTTGAGAAAGAAATTAATTGAAAACATCGATCCTAGGCAGTGCCATGTGGCATATACCTATTTCGGTTTGTTCATTTCTTCTGTACATTTAAAAAAATGAAAAAAGAAATAAAAATTCCAGATGATTAGATTTTAAAAGAAAAAGGAAAGGATGACATAATGAAATGAAAATAAAGTAATGTCAGCAGACTCAATACCAACAGCATAATCTGAACAAAGAGAACAATTAAAACTCAAGCATGCCCAACCCAAAACACTAGCCCAGTTAAGACGCAAAACAATGCTAATCCTATCAACTCTAAGCTTTTCCACTACAACTTACTCCAAGGCCTGTCTTTATCCTCCACAGACCGTCAGGACCCCCTGCAAAGAAGATCTTTGTTAAGAAGCAATGAGATGCTACTCATCATCTACTTATACTTGTAGCTGCCTAAACAATTCTCTAGCTCAACAAATGTGACAAACACCCTTCCCTCGCCTCCAACCCCAAAGAAATCCCTCTAGAGCTTCTCTAACCTCAAAAAAACTGAAACCCACATCATAGTGGGCATAAAGTACACAAAGCAAGCTCCAAAGGTATTATGACTAAGAGTGAGGCTATCACCCTTGAATAAATATTGCCTCTTTCACAAGACTAGCAGTCTTTTATTTCAGGCTACCCCTCTTAAATAAAGGGCCCTGAACCCTTCCCCAGTTACCATTTCTTGATCTATCCACAATCTCTCACTATGCAAATACATGAACTAGCTTCTCAAGACTAATATTCCACTTCTTAAATCTTCCTACAAAGCGTTCAACTAATAGCTAAAATGCTAACACTATACAATGTTTTTGAAAAATGATCTTCCCAATTTAAGAAAATGTACGAAGCAGCCCAAGCAAAACACTTATTACACCCTTAACCCACCAGCCTAACTAAAATTACTCCTACCAGTAAGCCAGTCAGAATATCTAACCAATTGAAGTCAACAACAAACTTGAAGACCCTTCTCATAGCCCAAGAAATTATCAAACTATTACACCTCTTGTATGAGGATCTTACCACATTAAAATCCCCTCCAATACACCATGGATTGCCTAATGGCCACTGCACACACTCTGCAATGCATTAGAAAATTGATCCTCCCAATCTAAAAATTTGAAAGAAGGGGTTCAAGCAAGACAGTGATCACACCTTTAAGCCACCAACCCAAGTAAAACTGAAGTTCCTAAACCAACAAGAAAGCGAATCGGAAGCTTGAAAATTTGCTTCCAAGAGCGTGACCGCACAATTTCTTTCTTTTCTCTTTCTCAATTATTCTGTTATTAAACATGGGCTTGCCTTGTTGAAGCAAACCCACATGTGAACCATAAAAACAGCCCTTATAAACCCTATTCCTATAACAAAGACCCCATTTTTAATCATTCTTATCCATCCCTAAACCAAACCCTAACCCAAATTTTTCATTGAGTGCTGAACTCTAAAACCATCCAGCTGAATTCAAATTAAAACCCTAAGAAATACAAAACCTCCACGGAGCTTAGGCAAATGGGAGTGGCTCAAAACCCAGAGATGTACCTCCAAGGAAGCCGGCGCCAAGGCCGATGCCGCAGCCGGCGCCGAAGCCGAAGCCAGGGCCGAGCTTGCCAACTTGCTTGGACTTGAGCACTGGAAGCTTCCACAGCAAACCCTTCTCGCCGTCGCCGTCCTTGTCATCTCCTCCGTGCATCGCTCTCTGTCACCGGCTTACAGGCTTACCGCCACCACCGGCGTGTGGCCTTCGAGATGGCCCCACTCTGATAGAAGAGTTTCTCTGTTTTCAGTGAAATTTTTATACGATGGTATCCATCCAAATGGGGGAGAAAATATTAAAAACTAGAAAGTAAGTGAATTTCCTAAAATACCCTATTTTGTTAAAAGCTTACCAAAAATTAATTAATTATAAAAGAAAATAAAATAATTAAGTGTTTACTTTAACACATTTTCTTTCCTATTTTTTATTTTAAAATAATAAAATAATACTAATTTTTATATAAAATATAAGAAGTCATAGAGGAAAAAATAAATAATTTTAAAAGTTGTTTAAAAAATTGAGGTATGAAAATATTTTTATTTTTTCAAAATTTAAAATTTTGTTAAAGCAATTTTTAAAAAATATGAGGTAAAATATATGTCTCTTTACTAAATATTTTAATTTTATATAGAATTTTGTGATTTTAAAAATAAAAAATAAAAGTACAAACCAAACTTACACAAATTTATTTCTCTTCTAATTAAATAAAATATTAATTCTTTTTAAATTTAAATAACTTTCTTTATTATTTATTTTTAATCTTTGAGATGGAAAAATATAAATAAATGGGTATATCACATGGTGACACACAATACAACCAAGGTAACAACTACTTGTTTTAACAAGTGATGAAAATTTAAAAAAAAATTCTTTAATATATAATTTCCCAAAACTATTAAGAAAAAAAAATATTAAGGAAAATGATTTTTTTTTTTAGATTTCATTCTCCTATGAAAAATCAAATATAATAAAAAAAATATAGATTTTAAAATTATTTAATCTTTATATCAATGAGTTAAAATAAGTAAAAATGAGTTTGAAGTATTATATAAAAAATTATTAATTTTAAATTTATTTTTTATTTTTCTCTATATTTTTATTCTTTTATATTTTTTCTCTCAATTTTCTTTCCCTTATATTTTTCCTCAATTTTTTTGGAAACCAAATAAAGCCTCGATTATTTTAAATTTTAAGATAACTTAATATGAAAATATGGTTTGCTAAAATATGGTATTGGATGTTTTGTCTTGCAAAAAAAATGTAGTATTTTTAAAATTAATGTTGTGTTAAATTCCACATGTTACGTACAAGTTCCACATTAAAATGATTTTGAATTATAAGGTAAATAATTATGTAAGACCCTTAAGGTGCCATTTGAGACACATTTGTATTTTTCACTTCGTCTAACGATGAAGTCAAGTCAAAAATCATAAATTTCATATAAATATTTTAGTCTATCTAGATTTATTTTTGAAGAAAATAAATGTTTTAAAAGAAAAAACAAAAAGAGGTTTTATATGTTAAATAATTTGTTAAAAGAGTTTACTTTCGAAAGAAAAAAAACATGTATAATAAGAAAATATTGATTCTTATTAAACCCAAGTTTACATCATGCAAGAAATTATTTAATGTTTGATAAAATTTTCAAATTGCCAATCCCTTTAAAATTAAGGCTTTGGTTTTAACCTCAACTTTTAAAACTTTAAAATAAATCTAAAGGTAGTAATTAATCATGTTGTGCTGGATTTATGTTATATTAAAATAAATAAATAAAAGCGAAAATTTACTTAATGCAATGTCCCACATTATCAGCGAAGTGAATCCACTTTCTCAACATGCTATTAATGTCTTTTCTTAAGGGCATAGGTTCAATAAAAGAAACAAAATTAGAACTAGTTAATGGATCATGTGTGTTATTACAATCTTGAACCAAACAATATCGAGTGGAGAGTATTGTCATGATAAAATGGTATCAAACCTTAATCTCTAGTCAAAAGTGTACCAGTGAGGACTTCGGGTTATAAAGAGGGTGGATTGTAATATCTCATATCACCTAGAGAATGAATGAGAAGAATCATATATGAAAAGTTTTTATAACACAATTATTAAGATATTTGCTTAAGAGTGTAGGCTCAATAAGGAAATAAAGCGGTATGTGTGATACTACAACCTTGAACTTGACAAAATCAAGAAAAGAGTGGAGCCATGGCACTTAAGCAAACCATTTATTAACCATGTTAAAATGACATAATACAAACATAATTTGTTTAGGATAAGAATAACATGATACAATTTGTTTAATAAATGAATTAACTTACATTATGTACAATAGATATAGATAACCCATTAACACAATTTTAAATGTTTTAATTTTAAATTTTAAATTTACAATATATTTTTAAAACTGCTTTAAATTTTAATTTTTTCTAAATCATAATTAAATTAATTATTTAGTTTCCAAGTATTGATTTGTTTATTAAATAGAAGATAAATTAAAGTTCCAATTTTATACTAATTTAGAAGTTTATTATAAAATATGTTAATTTCATCATTTTTTTAAAAATATAAATTTTATTTTATTTAATTATTTAATTTTTTTAGTTTACATAATTTTTAGATTTATAAAATCAATAAATTTATATAAGTTAAATGAGTTATAACTACTAGGTTGGGCCATAAATAATTCATTTTGATACACTAAGAATTATTATGTATTTGGTTGAGAATTATCACAATTTAAATTAATAAACTTTTTGATAATTTATTCCTTTTAAGGAATTTTCTATTCACTGAAAGAATTTTAAACTTTTGTAGACATAAATTATAAAGTTAAGATATTTTAGATATTAAAACTACTTGATTTTGATTTTTAATAAATATTTTATCATAATTAAATATTTAGTATCATTTACTATATTTATATTTATTTTGAAATGAGTTATAATGAAAACGATATTAACCTAATATTAAAATAGTGATTATTTAAAAAAAAATCATATAGTTTTCTTTTATAGAAGGACATTATAATAAAAAATGTATGGTGAATCCTCATTAGTTAAATTGTTTTGTAAACATTTCAATGAATTCTTGATTTTGATTTGGATTCCATTAATTGCATTTCTTCTTATTTTGATTTTGATTTTGATTTTTTTTTAACTTTTCCATTATTTTTCTTTAAAATACCTAGACATAAAATCTTATTTCACTTGGATTGGATTAATTTTTTTTTTTTTAAAGAGAGAGAGAGAGAGAGAGAGAGGAGGAGGAGGAGGAGGAAGAGGAGGGTGTTGAAAGGCTTCTTGCAGGAGTGTTCTTGGGAAAGAGAGAGAGAGAGAGAGAGAGAGGAGGAGGAGGAGGAGGAAGAGGAGGGTGTTGAAAGGCTTCTTGCAGGAGTGTTCTTGGGAAAGAGAGAGAGAGAGAGAGAGAGAGGAGGAGGAGGAGGAGGAAGAGGAGGGTGTTGAAAGGCTTCTTGCAGGAGTGTTCTTGGGAAAGAGAGAGAGAGAGAGAGAGAGAGAGATGAGTGTGACAACGCTAACTTTCTTCCCCATCTCCAAACCCTTCTCCATCTTCCATATTCACACCTCCATTTCTCTCAGAATCAACCCTTGGCCACCAATACGACGTCGAATGGTCTCCAAAGCATCTCACACTGCCCACCTTGGTTTAGCCGTTCAGGACGATTTCCACGCTTTTTTGGAGGTAGCCCACCGTTTAACTCTTTCACTTACTTTCTCTGTGTATTAATATCTCTTAATTGGCCTCTTTGCTAGTAATTCTCGATGCCCTTTTCCACTTTATTATTCACACTTGACATCTACACTTTGAAATGTATGTGTACACCTGCATATTTCTCTGAATTTGATACATAGCATCCAAAGAGAGGTTTTTTCCCACTGTTTTGTTTGGTTGGGCTGTTATTTGAGGTTCTGTTAGGCATTTTATTTGATGGGTTTTCTTTCCATTCATATTTTAATGGATGTTTCTGAAGAAAACGTTGGATTTGTTGTGTTATGTTGTGTTGTGTTATACCCATGTGCCCCAATCCACTGTAAAGTTGCTCTGAAGGTAAAAGGTTCATCCTTTTTAGTGCCTAAGATCCCCTGGTGGTCGATTTAAGCTGTGTATTGTGAGGGTTGTTAATCAAGTGGCTGGATTGGATTATTTTCTGCTATATCATTTGGTAGGAATTCTCAGGTATGCTATGTAATGTTTGCCTTGTACTCTGAAGTTGAATGAATTGCAATCTCATTTGAATCCATTTGCTTGTGGCAGATTCTTCCTTGTGATTTGCGTAACAATCTTCTGAATGAACCGAAAAGAGCTCAACTTCTAGAGGTGATTTATCCTCAGCTCTGTGAAAGGTTTCTTGGATGAGTATTGTACTGTGTTTATCTAGAATAGTTGGGAGATTATGCAGTGTCTACAACACTTCTGATGCATGTTTCTATAAATCAAATTTTAAGTTCCTGCTATTCTTGTTCTTTATATTCATCCAAAAAGAATGGGATTGCTTTGGGATGACAAATTGAATTTAGGATTTTGTTCCTGGATGGGGGTTCAGCAAGTTTGGTGCCTTCAATTATATTCAGTATTTTGCTCTTCTATGGCAGGGGCCGGCAATATCTGCCATACGGAAATGTTGAGATCAACACAAGTCCTAACTATATTGTCTCCATCTTTTGGGTTCGAGATCTCATTGTTGTAGGTTGATTGAATCCTGTTTTGTTTTATAGACTCTCCAATAACATCTCATCTATCGTTCTGCTGTTGTTTTTAAGAGGAAAAGTGCATAAGGACGCCATAAGTTGGGTTGGGAATAAACTGAAGGGGAAGGTTGATTGCAGTTAAAGGAAACTTTAGCTCCAATTAAGATGAATACACTATAGTTTAAATGATGTCTTTATTGATTTTTATAAAGGGTACTACAGATTAAAAGTAACTTATTCACATCTCCAATTGCTCATTATTTGAATGTTGAAATGAGCATCATCTTGAAAGTTAAGGTCCTTCAGAAACAGATTTTATGGGCTTGTTGCTTTTGCAGCAAATGATGGTTATTTACTACTATGTTAATAGGTCATTTTGGATCTGGGTCGGTTGCCAGAAGCTCGCTATTTGGGTGACTGCGGTGGCAAGTATTTGAGGGATACTCAGGTAAATGCATGCTTATGAGCTGTTAGGGTTATCCACAGTTTTTGTTAACAAAATACATAAAACATGTATTTTTGCTGCTGTTTGCTTCATTAATTTCACCTCTTCATAGCGTATAAATGCAAATTTTATAGAATTAGGGATGAAATTTCTTTATACCAAGAAAAATATAGGAAAGAAACAATTTCCCAGTGGGTTTTATTTACCTGTTCAAGACATATCCTATTAGCTAGGTATCAATGGAAGAATTGGAGTATGCTCAAAATGCTGTCGGGGAATTTGGAGGGGACAATAGAGCTGGCATTGAGGGTACCTTGCACAGGATATCTGCAATCAGGAGTAGGAATGGAGTGATAGTTGGTTTGACTTGCCGAGTTGGTAGGGCAGTCAGTGGTCATGTTGATATGATCCGTGATCTGCTTCCATTTGGGGAGAGCATCCTGTTTGTTGGGAGGTCAGTTTGCTAAATTTTATAGTTAGCATATTGTGATAGGAAAACTTTGGGGCTATTGGGTGTCTGGCCATCCCAAGGAAATGAAATTGTTCCACATCATTCAAAGGAGTCTTAAGGTTTTCTTTTTACTAATATTCAAATCAGTTACTCCAAATTGTGTTAACTATTTTTACAATTTCACAAGATGTTATCCTTTACATTTTTATTATCACTTATATGTATTGTCACAATTTTAAATTTTCTCCATGAACCCAAT
This sequence comes from Vitis riparia, assembly GCF_004353265.1. Taxonomy (NCBI): domain Eukaryota; kingdom Viridiplantae; phylum Streptophyta; class Magnoliopsida; order Vitales; family Vitaceae; genus Vitis; species Vitis riparia. The sequence continues at coordinate 39,271,270 of NC_048448.1, forward strand.
TTTGTTTTGTAATGAAAAGCAGTATTGTAAAAATTGAAGGAATCCTTTTTATTTTACATAGAATATTTTTTTTTGATTGGATATTTTACATAGAATAGGGGGGCTCACATTTATAATCTTGAATGTGTTCACTAAAGTTAATCCAGCCATTGATCAAATTAACAATTTCTTGTATTGTGTCATTGTTCTCTTGGCAAAGCACATTCTCACATTTAGTGCAGTGACATAGAATATTTTGCTTGACACTACGGTTTGCCACGGGATGGTGGTTAATTTGTGAATATGCATTATACTGTATTAAAATTTACATAGAAGGTACAGGGAACCTGGTTTTACATAATTATAACATACTATCATAAAAAATACATTTATTTCTTTTGAATTTGACAGGCCTGGAGTTGGTAAGACCACTGTTATGAGAGAGATTGCACGGGTCTTGTCCAATGAGCTTAACAGAAGAGTGGTATGTTGAGTTTCTTGTTATCACATCTTCATCTGTGTCTCTCTCTCATATGTTCATCTTTCTTAAGTGTCGTGAGTTGTCTACAATGAAGTTATTTTAACAATTGGTGGACAGGTGATTGTTGATACTAGCAATGAAATAGGAGGGGATGGGGATATTCCACATGCTGCAATAGGAGGCGCAAGAAGAATGCAGGTTCCTGAACCCTCCATGCAACACAGGATCATGATTGAAGCTGTAGAGAATCACATGCCTGAGGTGATCATTGTTGATGAGATAGGCACAGAAGCTGAAGCTCTTGCTTGTCGTTCTATTGCTGAGAGAGGCATCATGCTTATTGGTACTGCTCATGGAGAGCGGCTTGAGAACATAATAAAGAATCCCACTCTTTCTGATCTGGTTTGTTCTGAACTCTGAAAGAAATTCTCAGCATCAAATCCAAGATTTTTAATGTCCCATGTATAAAATGTCACATTGCTCTGCTTTCTTCTCTTAGAATTTTTTCTCCTATAATTTTAGAACTATTAGCTTAAAGATAGCTTATGCTACTTAGATTGGGTTAATCAAGAAGCGACTTGCTGCTTTGTAGATGATAAGCAAATAGGATAGGAATGGAGAAAGTTATAGTCTAGATTCCTTGATTCTACTCATATGTTACCTACAAATCCAATTGAACCTTGGTTCTAAATTTTATCATTGTTCTGTTTTCACCCTTTTTTAATCTTTTTCCTTCTATAATGACGTGTCTTTATACAGTGGATGTGGGCATCTTACATTTCATTACTACTTCTTTGTTTATCTAGTAATTCAATATTGCAGTGAGAACAAACAATTCTCAAATGTTTGATGCCTTTTTCTCTGTCTGCTTTAAACATCACTGTGGTATCTGTTGCCTATCCACTTTACACCATCCCAGGTGATGATATAGAGAATTAATGTAATTGTGAAGGCTTTGGCTGATGGTTTAGTACCCATATTTGTTAATTGGACTTGTTGTTTATGCATTGGTTTAGGCTGAGACAAATTTCATGCTGATCAATAATTGAAAATGGTATCTATATTTTATTTCATTATATGGGTAATAGAACTATGTGGCAAAAATTAAGGTTATAAGTTGGATGAATTAGGTTTCATTGATTTCAAATATTATTTTTATTGCCCCAATAGCAGGTATTTGTCCCGCTGAGGAAGCCTTCTCCTTTTCATCTGTTGTTATCTCTTTGTTAGATGTGGGCCTTTCGTCACTTCTTTGGATGGTGCTTTTGTGAATGGAATAGATGCTTTTGGTTATAATGAGAAGCTGTTGCTGTCATAGAAAAAAAATTGTATATGCTTATATATATTTGTCTATTTTTTACTTTTGGAACTCCCCCTCCTATTATTGTCATTATTGACATCTGCATTTTATTACAATTTTATTTTGATAAATGTCCAAGTTTTGTTATATAAGAGACAGCATTTTTTTTCCTTTGAAAATTATGTACTTTTCTAACAATACAGTTTTATCTTACTTTCTTGATTGTATGTCAGCTAGATTTTAGCTAATTTCCAAAAATAGACACTTTAAAATTCTTGACATGTTTACAGCATGTCTGGTATATGTTTTTGAGATCGTCGTCTTTTCTAATAGTATTCTGGATGTTGTTTTGGTGCATACTGACCACTCAATGTGAGAGATGTCATGTGACATCTCAAGCTTTACTGGTATAGCACCACTTCAACAGGGTTTTGCTTGTGATGAATATATGTTTTGATATCTTTATGCACACATTTTGTTTTACTTGTTATATGTTTTAGTCTGTCAAAGACTTCTTAGCATGTTATTTCTATTTCTCTTCTAATGATGTTCCTGACATCTCACCTATTGCTAGTACAGTCCTCCCAGTGAAACTTTTGAACTTTCCTAAACTGTCCGTAACCTTGCTGTATGTTCCTCTCATAAATTCTCCGTAGAGATCAATGGTAATTTATATGAAAGTCTTTAACCTCATTTCTTAGTACCTCAAAATTCCCCCGCTATGGGGCTCTTTTAGCGATTAAAATTCCCATAAAACACAAAAGAGAGAGCATTATGTGATGTAAATTATTTGACAATGCTCTTTTTGACCCATCTCAGACATACTAATTGATCGATATGATGCAAAAGTTTGGAAAGAAGGAACACATTTCTCTGAAGTATTAAGTTCTCGTATGCTTTCATATATAAATTTTGAGTTAAAGTTTCACCTTGATTGCTTTTGTTGCTAATATTCAGGTTGGGGGAATAGAAACTGTTACTTTAGGAGATGCTGAAGCTCGTGCTAGAAGATGTCAGAAAAGCATTCTTGAACGGAAAGCTCTTCCAACATTTCCTTTCTTGATTGAGATGAGAGAAAGACACTATTGGGTTATGCATTGGGTATGTCAATCTACCCCTAGTAGTAAAAAGATGTTTTAAAAGCAGTGGGGAAGTTTGAAAATTTTCATCTAAGATTTTCCATCCAAAACATTAGTGATATCCCTTTGAAATTAAAACTCTTTCAGAAAGTGGTTAAAGAGGAAGAGAAAGATCGGTTTAGAAAAATAGTGATAAAGTTTATTTCACCCCAATATCTGAAACTCTACCCCTAGTAGTGAATGAATGAATTTTACAATAAAAATACCATGATAGTTTACATGCAGAATGTATTACTAACTGGTGGACAGTTGTAGTTTTCCTATTAATTAGTGACAAACTGAGACCTTATTAGATTACTGATTCGATTCATTCATTTCAATGATACTTTTTCCTTTCTTCTTCTTCTTTTTAACTTTTCCTTTTTTCCTTTTTCCTTTTTCCTCTTCTTTCTGCAGACACAAAGGAGTGTGGATATGTTGCTTCATGGAAAAAGGCCACTGGTTGAGGTAATCATATTAATAGCTAATTGCTCTTCTCATTACTGAAGTCTTGGGATTTTGTTAAAGAACACCCTTCAACCCACCAAAAGAAAACAGAGGGGAAAAAGGAAATCTAAATGAATTTGACCACACTTGCTGACATGAGACTTGGAATATACTATTTTTTATAGGTTTTATTAGAACCTATTACTATTATTGCAGGTACTTGGAATCCTTTTGAATCATTCATTCATTTGGATCAAACAGTGCTTTATAAATCATCATTGATGATGTTTTTTTTTTCCTTTTTAAGTTGTCAGGTCTTGAAAATTTTTTAGGGCTTATTTGGAAACTATCATTTAAATCAGTTTTATGTTTTTTAGAATAAAAAAAAAATTTCTAACTTAGAAGACTTGTTTGTCAAATTTTTAATAGAAAACAGTTTTATGAGATTGATTATTATTATTATTTTTTTCTGAAATGATATGTTTTTTTCAACAAATTTGAGGTGTTTTCAGTTCTGTAGAGTGTTTTGAGCAACAATTGAAAATATGGAGGACTCTTTAAGAACTTTTGTTTTTTAAACAGATGTACAATACTTTCATGGAGAATAAGCTGAGAAAATTATTTTGCATATTTGAGTTCTCAAACTTAATTTTATTCCTGGAAACAAATAAGAACTATTTTTAAGAATTGTTCTCCAAAATTATTTTTTAAAGCTGTTTTCGAAAACAAACCCTTAGTTTCTAGAATCTGATGCTAAAGCTGTGCATGGTACTGCTTTTTGGCAGTTTGTGCAATGTGCCTTATTACACATTAAAGCACTTCAAGGTAGAAGACCTTTGAGGTCTAGAACCAACTCAGTATAGCTGAGATTGAGATTCTTTAGCAGGATAGAATGCTCAAAGAGTTTTTCGAACTTATTTATTCATTTATATATTTTGAGAGCAATCTCACATAGCCCTTTCCAAAGAATCAACTAGCTAAAAGTTACTGCTTCATCAGAAGAATTGGATTACAGTATTAAAAATCATGGAGTTGACTGATAACGATTCTTATCGAACTGGCCTAGTGGTGTTTTTTTTTTTTTTTTGATAAATATCTAAATACCACCTTGCCTGAAAAGGCTTTAATCCTCACATCCAAAAGCTTTTCTCAAAGAAGGAAACACAGAACACTTTATATATTCATCTCTCCCCTTCTCTATGCATTTCTAGGAGATATTCATGAGTGGGGCTCACCCCTCTCCTCATTCCTCTACCACACAGAACTTTCTGGGACTTATTCACACACTTTCGAATCTTTCCTTTTTGTCATTGACATTTTTATCCCCTTATCTACCTCTATCACATTTATTTATGATGACCAACTTGTCGATGTTTTTTCAAAGAAATTTAACAGGAGTTTTATGGCAACACCAATAAAAATAGGGACCATGGTTTCCTATACAACATAATAGTTGATGGAGAACTTCAAATCCTGTAGACAAGATGGCTTATAACTAACTATATGGCCTTAGGAAGAGCAGAATCATAGCAAAATATTCATGGTTGATCCAGATTGTTGGGCCAAGGCTAAGGCCCCTTATTTAGCTTAAGTCTAAGTTTTAATTAATTTATTATTTATTTTACTTTACTTTTTGGAAGAGGGTGGTTCAAACATTTCCTTATCATTATACTGCTCTGCTCTTAAGCCTGGCCACTGATACAGACTGCAAAACTGAATTTTGCAGGTCAGGAGGAGGAATGATCAGTTCGAGGTTGTAATTGAGAGAGGTACATATGATGGATCTGAGATTTAGTTTCCATTTTCATCAAGTTGTATCTTTCTCCACTTGGTGGCTGCTAGTCATTGTTACAGACTCCCATGTGTGGAGTCGCTCGAAAATTTGTTTAGTTTGGTACAAAAGATGTTAAAATTTGTACTATTTTTTTCTTTAATGATTTATATTTTGAATAATTTAGTCACAAGGTCTATGGACAACCCATTCATAAAGCAAGACAACTTCAGCATTAGCAGGATGCAAAGTGCATAATCCCTTAATAACAATGTTACATGAGCATATTCTATATAATGTTAAAGCTGGAATGATCGAATGGTTCAGTCCATTAAGGAGAACTAAGTGTTACAATGTCATCATCTTGCATAAAGGTTGCATTCATTGTAGATTTCTCCAGGGTAGATTTCCCATTTTAGATTTCTCCAATGTGAGCTGTGCTCGGATATTCCCAGCCATCTCTCCATTCTTTCCCTTCACAGTTGTTTCTGACATCTTTTTAAAAAAAATTGACCCTTCATTCTTCATTGTCTCTTCCAAAATGTGAGATCTGTCATTATAGTAAAAGGTCTGTTCCTTCTTGATCCCTTCCTCTCTTCAATGATCATTTGTACAATTATTGAAAGATCGGGATAAGTCAACTCTTACAGATGAACAGTGGGGTGACCCCCTTTTGATACCCAATATTATTTGGCTTCGATTAGAATTGCATATTTAAAAGACAGTTCCATAAGGATATAAACTAAAATATAGTTCTGCAGTGGATTTTTTGGGTAAAGGTCATTCAGAAGAGTGTATTCACTAGAAAACAAATACGTGGAGATGAATTTATGGCATGATACACCCATATTTAAAAAAGAAACACAAAACCGTGGGACTTGCACTACTAGTATTATAATGTAAAGAAACATAAAATCATGGTACCTGCACTACTATTATAGATTTATAATGTACATATGAAATAGTTTTAAGCTAGTTTGGAACTATGCTAGTAATAATCTGCCATTGGTAGTTTAGCAACTCATCTCCACTGCCTCCTCTCCATTATTTTATGCTCAGGAAGATGAGTGTGTGTTGAACCCCTGATCAAAGGTCAACTAACTCAAAACCTGTGTGCTAACATAATTTATTTTTACTCTTTGTTGTTGATTGATACTTTGTCTTCTAATGAAAAGACCCTAATATACCATGGCATTTAAAATCTAGAGCCAGCATGCCCAGCCGGCAAACGTAGCAGAGCCGGAACAAATGCTAGTTATATATATATATTAATGCATCCATGCATGGATATATATATGCTATCACCAACATGGACAAGACTTGCATCTATTAGTTGGCCGGCATTCCTCCACAATCTTTATCATATTATCATGTGATTTGTAATCTACTGTGTCATGTTGAGAAGCATACATAGTAAATTGAAGATTCTCTCAGAGAAGAACACCCAATATGTTAATCATTATCTCATGCGGACTGCTTTGTCATGTTTCAAATAATGTTCTAGTTAGCTTATTAAATGCTTTTCTGAGTTTCACTCTGCTAAGTTCTCAATTTAATACTATAGGCCGGCCATGTTTATACTCTCTGCATTGATCTCTCCATCCATTTGTCCTCAACTCATGATATTATTCTCACCCTTGTCGTTAAAAGCCTACTCACTCTCTACAGTGTCCATCTCCATCTCAATTCGAAGAACCATAGCCATGGTGAAGTCCCTAGGGAACCTGCATTTTCTGTTCATACTAACCTTCATAGCCTTTGTTGTTGCTTGTTTTTGTGAACCCACTGACCTCATTTCTTCTTGCTTAACTCGGCACAATGTTAATAACTTCACGGTGTTGCCTCACAAGCAAAATGAGTCCCCAGCTTACTATAGGCTCCTCAACTTCTCCATTCAGAATCTGCGGTTTGCTGTCCCTACTGCTCCAAAACCAGTTGCCATTGTTCTACCACAGAGTCGAGAGCAGCTAGTGAACACCGTGTCATGCTGTAGGGAAGGATTGTTTGAGATTAGAGTAAGGTGTGGTGGACACAGCTATGAAGGAACTTCCTCGGTTGTTTTGGATGGAAATCCATTCGTGATCATTGATATGATGAGTCTAAACCAGGTTCTGGTGGATTTGGAGTCTGAAACTGCATGGGTTGAAGGGGGTGCAACACTTGGTGAGACTTACTATGCTGTTGCAGAAGCAAGCAATGTACATGGGTTCTCAGCCGGGTCATGCCCAACTGTAGGTGTTGGCGGCCACATTTCTGGAGGTGGATTTGGGTTGTTGTCCAGAAAATATGGTCTTGCAGCTGACAATGTGGTGGATGCGCTTCTCATTGATGCAGATGGACGCCTAGTAGACCGGGAAGCCATGGGAGAAGATGTGTTCTGGGCAATTAGAGGTGGTGGCGGCGGTGTTTGGGGGATTGTATATGCATGGAGGATCAAGTTGTTGAAAGTACCTGAAACTGTAACATCCTGTATAATGTCGAGAACTGGGACCAAGCTCCATGTAGCTGAGCTAGTCCACAAGTGGCAATTCATCGCACCCAGGTTAGAACCTTCATTTTATCTATCAGTTTTTGTTGGTGCTGGTTTGCTGGGAGGGAAGGAAACTGGGGTTTCAGCTTCATTCAAAGGGTTCTATCTGGGTTCAAGAAGCAAGGCCATGTGGATCCTGAACCGGGTTTTCCCAGAGCTAGGCATTGAGATAGAAGAATGCAGAGAAATGAGCTGGATTGAATCCATCGCATACTTTGGTGACTTGGCCGAAGGGAGCTCCATCTCTGAGCTGAGGAACCGATATCTGCAAGCCAAACTATACTTCAAGGCCAAATCAGACTATGTGAGGACTCCCATTTCCATGAAAGGCCTGAGGACTGCCTTGGACACTCTTGAGAAGGAGCCAAAAGGTTACGTTATCTTGGACCCTTATGGAGGAGAAATGGAGAGAATAAGCAGTGATGCCATAGCTTTTCCTCACAGGAAAGGCAACCTGTTCGCAATTCAGTATATGGTGGCCTGGGAAGAAGACTCTCTTATGAGCTACAAGTACATAGATTGGATAAGAGGATTCTACAAGTCGATGACGCCGCATGTTTCATGGGATCCAAGGGCTGCTTATGTTAATTACATGGACCTGGATCTTGGAGTGATGGAAATGGTGAATAACAGCTTTTCATCTGGTGATCCTGTGGAGATTGCCAGGGCTTGGGGTGAGAAGTATTTCTTGAACAACTATGAGAGGTTGGTGAGAGTGAAGACACTCATTGATCCAAACAATGTATTCAATAATCAACAGGGCATTCCTCCAATGCTCACAGCCGGATTTAAATGACAGGAGTGAGTGGCTGAGAGAGAGAGATGCATACTTGTTAGTTAAGATTTACATATCAAAAACCTGTGTATGTATGTGCTATAGACGTCTTGTGATGACAGAAACTACTATAGGGTTGTCTGTTTGTATGTTTGAGGGAGCTCGTGTGTATCTGCCATAGGGTTGTGTGTGTGAGATAGAGGGGAGGGGGGTGGTTGGCTATTTGGGGTCATTCTTGTGAGAGCCCTTTTAGTTTGTAGTGCATCTATTATTGATGGCACTTCTTTCAAAACATGTTTTTAAAAAATGTGTTTTTAAAGTGTTTTGATGATAAGATATATAGTAAAAAAAGTGCTTTTTAGAAGTAGTTATCATGTGCTAGTTTAAAAATTACTTCTAAGTAATAATTTAGATTTTTTAAATATAATTTTAAAACTTTACCAAACAATTTTTATGAGGGAAGCACTTCTAAACACCAAGTCTAGTTTTCTTGATGCATGTTTTTGGTCTATTGTTCTATGAAAGTATGAGGAAAGGAAAAAATAAAGTATTAAAAAAAAATCATTTTTTCATGTGTCATTTACAATGAAAAATTGAAAGAAAAATCTAAAAGAAATGCTTCAATAAGTCATTGAACATGAAATAAACAAATAAATAAAAATTTCTTAATATCTAGAAACGTTTCAATAAAACAGCCTCCCTAAATTTATTTTATCATTTAATATCATTGAATATATTATTAATTTTTTTTTTTTGGCAAATCATACTTTATATTTTTATTATCAATGAATCGCTTTGAAGGATTCTTTACATTTTAAGAGTAATTTTCGAAAATTTAATTTTAATTAGAAAACATGCTCTCAATCATATCATTAGAGAGCACGTAGAATGTTATCAAAATTGCTCCCAAATAGACTTTAATTCATGTTTAAGTTTTATGAATTTTGTTGGATCCTTCTTGGTTGACTCCAAGTTCTTAATTGTGGCCCAGGAAACTTATGTGTAGGGACCCATCCCTGATGACACGTGGCACACATCCCCTGACGATACGTGGCACGTGATCCTACCCGGAGTATCCACATCCGGATTTCCCCAAGAGTATACGTGGCGCGCTTTCCTATCCGGACCCCTGAGATAAGGAGCACACGGAACTCGCAAAGACTTCCTATCCGGACCACCGCCATTACTCATCCGGCGACCTTTCATATTCCACCCGGATATGATCATCCGGATCACTGGCCAAACCAAGCATGCCTCACTACGTCATTCTGACATCCTGTCACAAATCATATTCCGATGCCTGCAGAGTGAAAAGACAGAAGTGACAGCAAGTCACTTCCCACGATCTCTGACAGCCGTTCGTAGGATGAGGATGTCCCTGCCACCACCTAGTGGCATCATGGTAAACCAAAAAGCCTTCCATCATTTATGGAGGAGAGAGAATTCATAAATGCTATATATATGAACCTTCGCACAAAGAGGAAGGTAAGCTTGCCAATACCTAGTAAAAGGCCAACTGAGCCATCTGCTCTTATTTCTCTTCTCATGGCTAACAAAACCATCGGAGGGTGTGTCCGGACACCCTGTCCGGATGCCTTTTTGCAGGAACAACTGAATCAGGAATTTATATAGGTTGAGATCGTATGTTCATCCATGGGGCAACTGCGTGGATCATTGAGAATACGAGGCCTCAACATTATGGTGCGCCCAACCTCGGACGAATGACCTAGAGGAGATGGGCTTGGGATAATGACACTAGAACGAACACCTTTCCCAATTATTAGATTAGAACTTGAAAGTGAATTAGGGAAATTCAATGACCAAGATGTCTCATGCATACTCCTAACAAGTGAGGTCGATATCTTTTTTGTCATTGTGATATGAATAGGTGGATTTTAGGCTATAAGATTAAGGTGTGGTTGCGAATGTTTCTAGTTAAGGTATTTTTTTTTTTTTTTTTTTTTTTTTTTTTACTTTTTGTAATTTGTTAAACGTTTGATTTTTTTTTTTTCTTTTTTGGAATAATGTTTTTCATGTTAAAAGTATTTTCTAAAAGTACTAATGAATAAACCTAAGAATTGATTTGTGAAAGAATTTTGTTAAAATGCTTTTAATTTATTACATTTTCATTAAAAATACTTTTATAAAGAATCCCAATATACATATATATTCCAATCATTAACAATCTTAAAATCATTTTCAAATGAACTCTAAATAATGACTAACTATAGTCAAAATCGAATTTTATTACTGCCCTCTAGGTTGGATTCCAAGCTCTTGATTGTGGGCCTGACCAACTGGCCTTGAGGATATGGTCGTGGGGAGTTGGGGATCCTTCATCTACTATTAGGCCAAGCTTGTGCCATCACCCAGCTGGTTCAGCTTGGCCCTTGGCAAAAATCTTGGCCCTTCTAGCTCATTAAGAAATTAAAATTTTTACTATTCAATATCATTGAATATATAAAGAAAAATAAGTCATTAAAAACAAGATTTTTGGCAAATCATATACACCTCTTAATTTTGTTTTTTCAGGAAACACCTATTAACATCCCCAATGTTATAGGCGTATGTGAATATTTGAAATGTCTTTTGTAGTGGTCTAGTGTCAGCCCGTTAGACCCTGAGAAAAATTTGGAGTGAATTTATGGGGTGTGACATGTAGCATAGGAAAGATTTGTTAGGGAACATGAAAAGAGAAGTAGTTTATCCTAATTAGTAATTATTTAGATAAAGATAAGATTTATTTACTGTGAAAATTATAATTAATAATTATTTAGATAAGAATGAAATAAGATATGGGACAAAACCTTATTCCACTTCAACCAATTAATATAACATTTAGTTAATAAAAGGGCTTTGATACCAAACTTATGTACAAAAAGCACAAGAATAAAAGGAAAATAGAAGCAGCAAATGAAGATTCTAACTTTTATTGAAGCTCTCTAGAGGAGTTGTATGGTCTCAATTTTTCTCCAATGTTTTCCTTTGTACTAGTTCCTTGTATTTATATACAAATGAGTTTACAAAAGACAAACTAATTAAAGGTACCACGAAAAGCTAAGAATCCTTTTCTTTATTCGCATAGTAGTGGTTGAAAGCAGAGGACATCTGTACATGGTAACGAGCAGCCAGAGCAAAAGATTAGTGAAAGCAACAATGTAGAGACTTTTCCAATTTTTTACATTGTGAATCCTACCAACTCTTTTAATGTGAATGTTGACAAGATGTGTCACGCCACAAGACCCACTCCAAGGGCGCGACGATCATTTCATACCTAAAATCCGAAGGTTTAAAGTATAACCTGACCCAAACAATCATATTGTAACTAGAAGTAACCAATTACCAAACATCTGTTCAAAGTAGCGGAACAAAATTCTAAAATCTTCAAACTTAATTTTAAAATTAAGCATCCATTAATCAAAATCCATTATCCAAATAGATTGCAAATTCAAACAAATCAAATGCTAACAAATTTTCATAATCTCCAAATCTCAACTTTAAACTATCATAAAAAAAATTATACGTTCAAATCTAAATGACTTCAAAAAACCAAATAATCCAAATGAACATAAACTTATAAGCTAACAATGTCCAAAAATAACATCCTAAGCAAAATCCTAATGATGACCATTTCTCAACCTACCCATCACTCCTCGTCCGAATTAAGGGTATCTAAAAAATTATCAATAAATAGGAATGAGCTGAAAGCCCAATAAAGAATATTAATGCAGTCCATGGATCAAATATTTCAAGTTCACTTGCAAAATAGGAGATATTATAGCTAATTATTTTCATAAACATTTGAATTGGTTTTGCCAATACATTCAAAACTTTTAACTGTACACTTTCATTTCTGATTTAAACATTTTCATATCAAATTCAATTAAAACATTCAAATTATTTATTTATTCTGATCATCAAACATCAAATGGTGCCCAATTAGGTGAGACTTTTCAAATAGGTGGCTAGCTTCAAATTGTTCCTTTATGGTGGACGGAATCAAACACTAATAGTACTAATAACCTCTAACTAAACCCCTAGAGGCTGGAGTCCAAATTAATTACATTCTCCACTAAAAAATGTAAATGTCAACTATTATATCCCGTTGATAAGAGTCAGAAAGTCAAAAGTCAACTATTATATCTCATTGACAAAGGCCAAACAAATCAGAGTCAAACACTTATTTTAATTATTCAAATTTACAAAACATAATATCTCCACATTTCTCTGTTATAAACAAAATGTAAGGTTCTAACATACTTTTCATGCAAAACATATTTGATCCATGCATAAAACGAATAATAACTAAAAACGTTTCTAAATGATGTATATAAAAATTTGTTTCTAAAAAAAAACAATTACATTAATTTCCCTTACCTCAAAAGATAAATTATAATTAATAATTTATATACAAATGTTTTCCTTTTTACTACTTCCTTCTATTTATATACAAATGACAAACTAATTAAAGGTACCAAGAAAAGCTAAGAATCCTTTTCTTTATTCGCATAGTAGTACATAGCAATGAGGAGCCAATTTGTACAGCAAAAGATTAGGGAAAGCAACAATGTAGAGACTTTTCCAAATTTTTACATTGTGAATCCTGCCAACTCTTTTAATGTGAAGGTTGACAAGATGACAAGTCTTGGCTTTTTTTTTTTTAAGTGCTAACCAATCTTTATTTGTTTATAATATTATTGCATGAAATACATCATTGCTGGGCATTGTCTTTATTGTTGTTTTTCCTTATTATGGTTTCATTGCATTTTCCAAATTGTAATTGTTATGATATAATATTTAAAAGCATGAAATGATGTAATATAATAACTTTTCATTAATTAATTAATTTATTTATTATAATTTCTAGTTCCTTAATATGTTTTATGTATATATAGTGGTAGACCAATACCATTAACCAATCAATTTAGAATAAAGGAGCAATGATTTCAAAAGAAATAATATCAATTTGTTATTTCATTGTAAAAGATTAGGTTAATATATTTTTCAAATTTTCAAGAAAAATATCAAATATTTGAGTAATATGATTCATAAAAATGTTCTTAAAAATTTCTTGATCCACAAATTAAGGCATAAGATCAAAGATATCCTTTTTTACAAGATATATATTTATATAGGCGAGGTACATGATAAAAAAAGGATCTAACTAGGTCATGATAGACTATAGACTATGTTTCGTGTCCTTGTTTCAAGACTTTTTTTTTGTTCTAAATTGTTTGTACAAAAAAGAATATTTTTCAAATATCTTATTATTCAGGGTTTATAAAAAGAATGTTTGGGTTAAGGAAGAGTTATATGCTCTAACTATGTTCTCACCAACAAGTTTGCATTATTTAAAAAATAAAAATAAAAATGTTGACTTGTTGATTAGTCTGATTAACTTGATCTGAGTAACCAAATTGGTTTGATTAGTTGATGATACATTAGTTATCTAAAATTTTCTTTTGGTTTTTTCCGAATTTTAAGGTTTTGAAATTTTTAGGTTTCTAAAATTATTAAAGGTGTTAGGCTATGACTAATACGGTTTCATAAGCATATTCTACGTTTTGATTAAAAAAAATTTGTGGTTTAAAGACAAAAGATTATCTATAATAACTTTGTTTTTTCTCAAAAATGTTTTAAGAATATAAAGACTTAAATCTCAAATCAAGAATTAATAATTCGTTCATGTATGATTCATAGTAAAAGAAATAAGAAAATAGTAAATATTTTCTTAAAGTAAAAAAAACAATGTTAGCATAACCATATTCATAATCTAATCAAACTATATTTTTTAAGAACATCCCAAGAAAAGGTAAATGAGCCTACAATATATCTCCATAAACTATAATAACTAAAATTATGTATCATGTGTTATATAAAAAAATACGAACAAAAGTTTAGGAAATATACAATTAATGTAATAAAAGTATACATTTTTAGATAAATCTTGAAGTGACAAATGACTTCTACTACAACCAAGTATAATAGAGAAGTTAGCTGAATTTCCAGTTACATAAAATTGAGCAAGCAATTGACTAGATGATCAATTTTCATAATTACTAGTGTTGCAAAGAAATTTCACTATTGTTAACCACCTTTAAACTACTTTTCAACTAGTTAATATATTCATACCCAACTAATCATTTTCTTAATTGATTAGTTAATCAATTCATTAATTGAGTTATTCATCCACATTAAAAAAGACTAAACAACTTATATTAGCTATTAATGATTTATAAGTCATCACATCTTTGATGTGAATGCTAACAAGTCTTCCTCTACCCGATGTGAAGGTTTGACAAGTCTAATATGAATCCTAACAAGTTTTCCTCTCTTCAACAAGTCTTTTTTTTTTTTTTTTTCCACAAATAATTTAGCAATTCAATGTGAAGGTTTGACAAGTCTAATATGAATCCTAGCAAGTTTTCCTCTCTTCAACAAGTCTTTTTTTTTTTTTTCACAAACAATTTAGCAATTTAGAACCAAAAGCCTTGGAATAAGGACAAGATGCCTACCGTTTCATGGCCCTGAATCCTTTTTGTCAGGTGCCTATGTAAAATGTCTTTAAATTGGAAAAACAAATACCACCTCAAACTTACAAAGAATTAAGATAAAAAAAAAAAACAAAAAACAAAAAATGATGAGTATCATCGTGGGTTGTTGTAAGTTTTCTTTTTTCCTATTCGAGACAACTTTTCCATAGACTTTCGATCTTCTTCTTCTTCTTCTTTTTTTTTGTTTTTGTTTTTGAGTTGCCACCTATGACTTTCCTATTCGAAACAACTTTTCGGTAGACTTTCGATCCAACCAAACCCGTTTTTGTTTGAACATGTGTTTTAGTTGGTTTATTAAATGCTTTTATGAGTGTTTTCGATAATTTAATGCTATACATAGGCTGGCCATGTGCATTCATCTCTCCATGCTTTTGTCCTCAACTCCTGATACTATATGTTATCAACCTCGGTGTTAAAAGCCACCTACTCTCTATAGTCTCCACCTCCATCTCAATTCGAAGAAGCATAGCCATGGTGAAGTACCTAGGGAACCCGCATTCCCTTTTCATAATAACCTTCATAGCCTTTGTTGTCCCTTGCTTTTGTGATCCCACTGACATCATTTCGTCTTGCTTAATCCGGCAGAATGTTTATAACTTCACGTTATTGCCTCACAACGGAAGCCAGTCTCCAGATTACTATAGGCTCCTCAACTTTTCCCTTCAGAATCTGCGGTTTGCTGTCCCCACTGCTCCAAAACCAGTTGCTATTGCTATACCACAGAGTCTAAAGCAACTAGTGAACAGTATGCGGTGTTGTAGGGAAGGATGGTATGAGTTTAGAGTAAGGTGCGGTGGACACAGCTATGAAGGGATTTCTTCGGTTGTTCCAGATGGAAATCCATTTGTTATCATTGATATGATGAGTCTAAACCAGGTTTCGGTTGATGTGGAGTCTGAAACAGCATGGGTTGAAGGGGGAGCAACACTTGGTGAGACGTACTATGCAGTTGCAGAGGCGAGCAATGTGCATGGATTCTCAGCCGGGTCATGCCCAACTGTTGGTGTTGGCGGCCACATTGCGGGGGGTGGATTCGGGCTGTTGTCGAGAAAATATGGTCTTGCAGCTGACAATGTGGTGGATGCGCTTCTCATTGATGCAGACGGGCGCGTACTAGACCGGAAAGCCATGGGAGAAGATGTGTTCTGGGCGATTCGAGGAGGAGGGGGCGGTGTTTGGGGGATTGTCTATGCATGGAAGATCAAGTTGTTGAAAGTACCTGAAACTGTAACATCCTGTATAATGTCGAGAACTGGGACCAAGCTCCATGTAGCTGGGCTAGTCCACAAGTGGCAATTCATCGCACCCAGGTTAGAACCTTCATTTTATCTCTCAGTTTTTGTTGGTGCTGGTTTACAGGGAGGTGATGAAGAAACTGGGGTATCAGCTTCATTCAAAGGGTTCTATCTGGGTTCAAGGAAAGAAGCCATGTCAATCCTGAACCGGGTTTTCCCAGAGCTGGGAGTTGAGAAAGAAGATTGCAGAGAAATGAGTTGGATTGAATCCATCCTCTACTTCAGTGGCTTGCCTAATGGAAGCTCCATCTCTGACCTGAGAAACCGATACCTGGAAGACAAACTATACTTCAAGGCCAAATCAGACTACGTGAGGACCCCAATTTCCATGGAAGGCCTGGTGACGGCCTTGGACATTCTTGAGATGGAGCCGAAAGGGTCCGTTGTCTTGGACCCTTATGGAGGAGAAATGGAGAAGATAAGCAGTGATGCCCTACCTTTTCCTCACAGAAAAGGCAACCTGTTCTCAATTCAGTATATGGTGGCCTGGGAAGAAGACAGCACTGCTATGAGCAACAAGTACATAGATTGGATAAGAGGATTCTACAAGTGGATGATGCCGTATGTTTCACAGGGTCCAAGGGCTGCTTATGTTAACTACATGGACCTTGATTTAGGACAGATGAATAGCAGCATTTCATCTAATGATCCTGTGGAGGCTGCCAGGGATTGGGGTGAGAAGTATTTCTTGAACAACTATGATAGGTTGGTGAAAGTGAAGACATGCATTGATCCGGACAATGTGTTCAATAATCAACAGGGCATTCCTCCAATGCCCACAGCCAGGTTAAGTAATAGAAGTGAGGGACTCGGAGTAAGCGATAGATGCACGGTTGTAAGTTCCTGATTTACATATTATAAAAAACTTGTGTGTATGTGCTATATATAAACATCTTGTAATCACAGAAAGTAGTGCTATAGGGATATTCTTCTGGTTTCCCAATGGACCTTTGTTTTTATATGAATTGAGAGAGAGAGAGAGAGAGAGAGAGAGAGAGAGGTAGGTGAAAGCGCATTTAGTTTATAGTGATTTTATTAATAGTGCTTCTTTCAAAAACATTTTATATTAGTGTTTAGAAACAAATAAATAAATAAGGTGTTTTCAAAGTATGTTTTTTTATCACGAGATGTATAGCAAAGATGTGAATTTTTTCTTTTATAAAATATCTAGTGGTGGTCCAAAATTCACTTTATGTAATTATTTAAAATTTTAAATATGATATTTAAAACTTTAACAAACATGAAAAGGTTTCTAAGAATTAAGAATTATGAAGTATTCATAAATCGCAACATCTAAACAAGCTCAAAGGGTTCATTATCGATGTTTAGTTTAAAAAAAATACTTAAAAAAATGCAAAAATACAGTTTTATCATACTTGGTTTATGATGGAAAACAAAATGGAAATTTTTGGCTTGTTGCAAGTATAAAATTAAAGAGATGCTTCAATACAAAGAAAAAAAATGAAAATTTTGATTAAGTATTGTGTATAAATGAGAGTAGTAAAAGCAAATTTTGATTAACTATGAGGCTTGATTCAAGGCAACAAAACTAATTGTGTTGGTTTCTTTGATTACTAGCTAGTAATGGTGGCCAAATGCACAACATCATGGTAGTTTGATCTTGATATATAGCCCTCTGTCCGACCCAATAAATTAAAACAATAAATAAATAGTTTTAGGACGACAATTGATTGATGGGATATGATGGAATACGATATATACATCCTAAAATATCATTTTTAATATATGTTGTAGGCATAAAATCTTAATCCAGTATATACAATGGAATATGTTGTATTATGTTTATATTTAGTTCACAAGATAAATAAAATATATAATGTAATATATATTATTTTTCAATATCCACTAATTTTTTAAAATAAAAATCACATTGTATTCTAATATTTGCAATTAAAAAGATCTAAAATTTATCTTCGTTTAACAATACTCATGATTATGTAATATATACATAATAAATAAATTAGTATTTTTTTTTTTTAGTTCTTCTTTTTTAACCACAAATTAACTACTTCAAATAAAAAATTTTAATTTAAAAAATAACTAATGTAAAAAATTTTAAAAATGATAAAAATAAATTTATGATACATACTATATGTATATCCTATATTCTAATTTAGGATTTAGGATTGACATATTTCATGTAAAAGAAATAAATAAATAAAAAAGATGAATAAAATATCTTATTACTTATTTTATCTCACTCTGGTTTTACATCGGATATGATAAGTGATAAGATGTGATATATTGATATATTATTTTATCTCATCAAGTGTTCTATTTCATTATCTAAATATAAAATAAGATATGATCATTTTTTTTTATTCTATTATATATTATATCCAACCAACCAACCAAAGATTATACAAGGGAAATAATTGGATGTCACATGTTACATCCCATGAAATAAAATTTTAATGTAATGTTGATCCAAAAACTTTAAGTTATTAAATAATAATGAAACAACAATGTAATAAAATAGAGAATATAATAAATTACTAGATTGAAATTAATTTTGAAGAAAAATATAAGGGAAAAGAAATAAAATAAAAATAGATTTAAAGTTAATAAATTATTTTTATATATTTTTTTCAAACTTATTTCATTTTTTTTCTTCTTTTATATAAAAAATAAATAATTTGAAAATACATAAATTTTTAACTAATTTAAATTATATTGGATTTTATATTTTTTGTACTAATTTAATATTAATATATTTTTGCCTTTTCTTGCTATTTTAGTATTTTTTTTTCCTCATGCAAAAACTTTCGTATTTATCAAATATGCAAGTCAAGCTCCAACCAAGTTTTCCATTGGAATGGGAGAAAACTAGGATGCGAAGGAAGTTGATGATAGGTATGAGAGGATTCGGCTCAATGGGCTCAATCTTGGGCCTTATTAGACCAGCTAGCAGGGCTCAATTAGGTTTTGGGTTTTTGGACCAATTTTAGAGCCCCCAAAGTCATGCTGAAGTGTTTATGTGTACTACGGATAGATGCATAGGAGGGACGACAAATAGAAAGGAGAGATTTGAATGTGAGACTTTTAGTTAATTAGAACTCCAACACCACATTAAAGCCTAGTATGGGATAGCACTTAATTTATACTACAGAAGTTAGGATTATAATTTAGATAGGTTGGGCGGATTAGAAGGTTAACTTCTTGTTAAACCCGTCGTCAATATGTCTAATCCATGTCAAATCCAATTCAAAGTTAGGTTGAGAATTCCTAACCAATGGTAAGCCCATTAATGATTTGAGTTACTATGAGTTCATACAAGATATCAAACAAAATAATTATTTTAGGAAATATAAAATAAAAGTAAAAAATATAAAATATAAGTCATTTTATAACATAAGATATTAAAAGTTAAATACCTCAAAGTCATCAAATAAATTATTAGTCCTTTAATATAAATAATTATTCATAAACTCAATCTTCTACTATGAAAGATCTTTAATAATTAAAGAAAAATAATAAAATTCACTAGTTTAAGATAATTAAAAATTAAGAAAAATTAGAGTTCTTTCTTATCATTTTATATTTTTAATAAAATAATATATAATATAATTATAAATAAATAAATAAATTGTGCATGGGTTCAAGTTTTAGAGGGTTGTTGGTAACTTTAGGTTGATATTTTTCTAACTTAAGTATGATTTTACGAGGATGATACCATACAAGAGATAACTGGCCATTGCAGAATGCTTTAATAATCTATTACTAACTCCAATATAAGACATTATCTGCCTTTATATGATGTGGTATTAAAGTCAATTCCTAACTTGGGACATGTTTGGTTGCATAATGGGTCTCTACCTCTCTAGTTTAGTAATCTCATGACACAATGAAAATGTTGTAATGGGTACCATATGTATAAATGAATTTCTTTTAATCATGTATGCATATTTTGAAGTTTTGGAAGCCTTGGCCTAGGGTAAACAACATTTGACCTAGTGGGAAATTCTTTTATATTGCTTAAGCTATCAATTTAATCCAAAAACTTGAAAAACTACCGGGTAATAGGCTTTTGACTAACAAATTCAAATCCCATTATCTCCTATTGAAGCAAACACTAACTCAAGTGTGTCCAAAGAGTCACCCACAAGAAGCTTGAAATATTAATCGATGGACTCATGCTAATTTGATACCAAATTTAACGAAATACTTGATGGACATGCATGGTGATAAAGTTCTTTCTTCTCTCAAGCTCTTCTTTTAACCCTGCCATAATACTTTCTTAGCCTCTCTCACTTACCACCCCAAAAAATAATGTTTCAACATCAGGGAATGTGAGAGTAATTTTGATATGAGACCCTTGTTCACAAAGAAGTTTCAACAATCACAGACTGTTGGGTTCCAATAATGGAGGAGAATCCATTATTTGCTTGACATCATAGATTTGGTACAGTAACAGATAGATACGAATGGGCCCTGATTAAAGAAGAAAATTGACAAAGGAGGAAAAGAAAAAGATTCTGGGTACTTTTCTTCTTTAGTTTACTAGGCACAGACCACTCCCACTAGTCTCATATTCATCTATAAGACCCTTCTTTCCATCTTAGCAAATGCCATGTTTGTGTTTGCACACTAAACCATTCTCCTCAGTAGGCTAATTAGCTTTCTTCTTCTTCTTCTACTGTCTTCCCTTGTAGTTATAGCCATGTCTCCATGTATAGTCACCATTCTGTAAGAACCCGCGATCAAAAGTTCCTTATGGTTGCAGGGAACTTGTATAGTCATACTCTTTTCATCCTTCAGCTGCAGGATTCAATCGCGACTATAGACCCCTCTTCTTGTAGCGCTTCTAAGTCCAAACTCAACTGCTTTACTAATTGGCCCAAGTATGTTTCCTTTGTTATCTTCTTTTCCTTTGACGGCATCCCTATTGAGGTCTATGTCCAAGTTATCTTCTACAGAAGACACTCCAAACAGTGAAGAATATATGGCTACTGTTGAGAAGTATTTGCACAGTTGGAACATTCCTATTGAGCAAATATACAAGGTAGGATTCTTCAACTTCAGCACCAAACAATCAGTAGAAACTGTGAAACAAAGAGTATTACTGTCTGCTGAAGACCAAACTCTTAGACTACTTCCTCTAGAAAGACACAAACTCAAATATAAATCCCTCCATATAGGAATGATTCAAACAGCTGTCAAACCATTAACAAAACTAGGCCTCAAAGCCTCTATTCTTTTATGCCTTAGAGATTGTAGGCATGAAAACTTTGAAAACTCCTTGCTAGGAATCATAGAAACAAGCCTCTGTCAAGGGCCAATGTATTTCAACTGCTTCCCGAATTCATGGGTGTCTCTGATGGATCCAAGAATTGCAGACTCTTTGATCTTAAACTTCAAGACAAATGGTTATGGCATGTTACCAGGATCATTGCCTATAGCCTTGGAGTTTCGGATTTATTACAAGGTATTGACAAGCAATGTTAGGAGCCCAGGAGGAGAAACAGTCCTTATACAAGCAAATTTTCAAAGATCAAATGTGGTTTTTCCAGACACAATTAGGTGGAGTGAGGTCCAGTCTCCTGATCAGTGCCAACCACCAGCTGAGATCTTTTCTCAGAACCCAAAGGTTAGGAGGATGACAGAAATAGCAGAAGATCAAGATGGAGGTGTTAGATTGAGATTTTCTTCTTTTAGATGGTCAACAGTTGGAATTAGAGAATGAGAATAGGCTCATTCTCATGTTTCATGTTTGAGTCAACAACTAGAATTTTTCCAAATTCTCAAACATAAATTTACTCAAAATCATTTTCAAGAACCATTTTCAAACAAAACCTTATGTTCTTCAGTTTGTCAAGAATAGTTCTCAAAAACTATTTTTTGAGAATTATTTCCAAGAACCTTCTCAAACAGAACCTTATGTTCTTCAGTTTGTTAAGAACAATTCTCAAAAACTGTTTTTTGAGAATTCTTTCCAAGAACCTTCTCAAACAGAACCTTATGTTCTTCACTTTGTTAAGAACAATTTTCAAAAACTGGTTTTTGGGAATTATTTCCAAGAACCTTCTCAAACAGAACCTTATGTTCTTCAGTTTGTCAAGAACAATTTTCAAAAACTGGTTTTTGGGAATTATTTCCAAGAACCTTCTCAAACAGAACCTTATGTTCTTCAGTTTGTCAAGAACCACTCTCAAAAACTGTTTTTTGAGAATCATTTCCAATAACCTTCTCAAACAGAACCTTATGTTCTTCAATTTGTCAATATGGTTCTCAAAAACTATGTTTTGAGAAATATTTCCAAGAACCTTCTCAAATAGAACCTATGTTCTTCAGTTTGTCAAGAACCGTTCTCAAAAACTATCTTTTGATAATTATTTCCAAGAACCTTCTCAAACAGAGCCTCATGTTCTTCAGTTTGTCAAAATCCATTCTCAAAAACTGCTTTTTTGAGAATCATTTCCAATAACCTTCTCAAACAAAACCTTATGTACCTTATGTTCTTCACTTTGTCAAGACCAATTCTCAAAAACTATTTTTTGAGAATTATTTCCAAGAACCTTTTCAAATAGAACTTCATGTTCTTCAGTTTGTCAAGAACCGTTCTCAACAACAATTTTTTCGAGAACCTTCCCCGATTGATCCTCATATTCTTCAGGTCCTTTAAGGGACATCATACTTTTCAATTCCAAACACCTCAGCCCTCTCCAAATCAATCTATAGCAAGATGGTTTCAAGTCCAGCAATGCATCTGTTCTTCAATGGTTCCAGCAAGCTCTCAAGACAACTGCTATCAACAACAAAGTAATTATATATATGAGTTTGTAGCATGGCTAGTGAAAGCCACTTCACCTAGGAGTATATTTCCAAGTGTTTAATGAAAGTGTTTGTGTTTTTATGTAAGTCTCTCTATGATTAATGAAGTTTGTCTATCATGGTAAATCTTTTTTCTCTGATATTTATGTTTATGACTTGATGTCTATTTGATTGTTCTATGGGATCTTGTGGGAACTCCACTGTTATGGCATCAGAGCCAAGGAAGGTTTAGGTAAGATTTTTATCAAGCAACAGGGTCTGTTTGCTTGAGTTCTGAATAAACTCGAGTTACAGTGACCTCTCCTGCAAGGGTTATGGCTGGTCTCTCCGGAAACTTCTTGGAGCAGGCTTCCTGTTGACGGTAACTAGACATTTGATTAATCAAAGCCAAACACTACTCTTCCTCTTGTCCATGTTGTTTTTCCATGGAAACAAACAAATGCCTTCCACACTTTCCTAGACATTGCAGAGATGACTATAAACCAAAGTCTTCACAATGAGACAACAGGCATGAAATGATTGATGGGCTCCTTATTTTCAAACTTCTACTCTTTTTTCAACCAGAAATCTTATCCCAAAAGAAAGATCATCCTGAATTAGATATTATATGCACCCTGCAATGATTCTTTCTTTGCCTCTTTTACTTTCCACTGAAACAAACAAATGCTTTAACCTCCCCAGTTCCATAGCTAATTTTGATGTGACTCCACAGTTCACAAAAGTTCAAATAATCACGGAAAATTGGATTTCAGTGATCAATGAGATTCCACTATTTGCTTCAAATAATATATGTGGTACTTAAAAGTTAGAATATGAATGATCACATAGAATAAAAGAAGAGAAAAGACAAATGGGGAAAGAGGACCTCAATTGTTCCCACAGAAAGGCTTAAACTAAAGTTTAACTCCCTCCTTTTAGGGTTGATGCAACTAGGAGTCGGACCACTAACAAAAAAAGGCCTAACAGGACATCAATTGTTCATTCTCTCCCTGTTCATCAATTTCCTCAAAGGGCCTTATGTTCTTCAATTCCCTTAAAGGACCTTCTGAACTTCAATTACTTCAAAGGGCATCATGTTCTTCAGTTCCCTTAAAGGATGTCATGATCTTTAATTCCCTGAAAAGGAACAAGTTCTTCAATTTCCTCAAAGGATGGGTTAAAGGTTTCAGATCAAGCAGGTTCCTGTAAATTCAAGACAAAACCACTGTCAAGAAAAAGGGTCCCCCAGAAAAGCTCCACTCCAGAGAAAAAGTGGTATGATTTTGCCCAAAAAGCAAAAGATTCAATGCCTATATAAAATATTAAATAGCTAGTGAAACTACAACCAATTGAAAGGTAATTCAACTTGGAGTGCTTGTCCTTAGTGGCTAGTGTATTTCGTATCACAGTGTGTATGGTTAGTCTTTTGTACTGTGTTGTCCCAGTGTGTAAATGTCTATCTTCAAGGTTGTTGGTCTCCCTTTATCTAAGTAAGTGCCCCTACATTTAACGAAGCTTCCCTATCATTCTAATTCTTTTCCTCTTAATTGTTTATATTCTCTGATTCTTATGTTTATGCTATGATGATTAATTGTTTGTTCTGTTCTATCTCAGGGATACTGCACTATTTTGGCATCAGAGCCAAGGTTCAGGGAAGATTATCAGAGAGTAACTCTGTAACAGGATCACTCCACCCCTTGATTCTGAATAATTGAACCAGAGATGGACAAGAGGGGAGTGTAGCACCATGAATAATCACATTTTCCCAATAAGATATCCATGCTAGAAAGAAAGACAACAGGTTTGAATTGGTTGATGCACTCACTTTTTTACACCATAGTCTAAAAAATTGGCTTCAAATAATTGATGGATACTGTAAAAGATGAGACATGAATGTTGATGAAGTTCCTTATTTGAATTGAAACCATAACTCTTCTTTTCCCATAGATTTTATCCCAAACAATTGATAATTCTAATTTAGATAGCATAAATTGCTTCCATGTTTATTTTCTATTGATGTAACGACCCACACCCAACCGTGTAGATATTGTCCGCTCTTGGATTCAAAGGGATCCTCATGACTTTAAAATTATACATGGTTAAGAGGAATCCATACATAAATAGCCCCAGTAACTTTCTTCCTTATCCAATGTAAAATATTACAATTGAAACAAACAATGCTTTGACTACTTTACAAACTCCAAGTAATCACCTATCATTGGCTTTCTATGATATTCAGGTATTATACATCCAATAATGGCAGTCATTGAACGTCAACTTCCAGGACTAATTAACTTTTATCTTACCTCCACTACATGACATATCATAGGATTCCATTATTTTCTTCCAATAGTACATGGAACTATAGAAGTTAGGATATGGATGGATCATATTCAACATAAAGAGAGACGACAAACGTGGAAAAGAAAAGATTCCAAGTGCTTTCCAATACTTAATGTGCAAGGCAAAGACCATTTCCACTAGTCTCATATTCATATTTAAGTTTCTCCTCTATCTTGACAAATGATTGTGTTGCAGACTAGAGCACTCTCCTCAGTATCTTTCTAAGCTTGCTTCTTCTTATATTTTCCTTCTCAATAAGGCAGTCGAGTTCCAGAAGAACCCTCCTGAGTGCAACCCCAAGTAGGTATTTTTCTATTATCTTTCTTATTTTCTTTCTAGTTACTGAGAATTTATTGGATGGCATCCTTATTTAGGTGTAAGTCGTCTTCTAGTAAAGCTATTGTAGATAGTGAAGAATATAGGGTCTGTGTTGAGAAGAATTTGCACAATTGGAACATCCCAAAAGAGAAAATCTACAAAACAGGATTCTTCAAATCCAACAAGTTAGTGAGAACTGAAAAACAAACAATGCCACTGTCCACTGAAAATCAAATGATAAGATTACTTCCAGAAGAGCTTTTATACAGACTCCAAGACCACGATTGTTCCCTCCATGTAGGGTTGGTTCAACTAGCAGTTGGACCATTAACAAGGCAAGGTATTAATGGAACCTCAGTAGTTTTATGTCTACAAGATAATAGGCATAGCAAGTTTGAAGACTCCTTGCTAGGAAAGCTTCAATTCAGTCTTTGTGATGGACCCATATATTTTAACTGCTTCCCCAATTTTTTGGTGTCTCTAATGGATCCAAGTATATTCGACTGCTTGAATTTAAGCATCAAAACAAATGGCTATAATATGGTACAAGGATCACTGCCGATAGCCCTTGAGTTCCGTGTCGTTTACAAGCTAATGAAAAAAACCCCAGCTGTGCCAAAAGCCTTGGCAGAATACCCAGGAGGAAGAGTCCTTTTAGAAGAAAAAATTGGAAGATCAAATGCTGCTTTTCCAGCATCAGTCAAGTGGAGCGAAGTCCAAGATGCATAGCAGTGGATGCTACTAGCTGAAGTCCCTCAACTACTTTACCTCAAAGTGAGCCAGAGAAATGTGTTTCATATCAGTATGCATTGCATGGTTATACGTGTGTTTTGTCGTTAGTTTTCCTGGTGTGTGTATATGTATCTTCAAGAATGCTTTTCTCCCTTTATCTCTGTAAATGTCTCTATAAGTCTATAACTAATGAAGTTTGTCTGTTATTCCAACTCTTCTCCTCTTAGTTGTTTATCTTATCTGATTTATGTGTTTGTCATTGTGATGGCCAATCTATTTGTTTCATAGTATGTTCTGTACTATTTGCATCAGGGCCAAGGTTTAAGATTGCTATAGATCTGACAATACCTGTGTTGTACTGAGCTCTCTAGTTCCGGTTTTGGTTTCTAATTGGCACTTCTTAGAGTGGTGGACAGCAGACATTTGAATACTAAAAATGGGGTTTCTTATGGCAAATTCACTCGGATCATTTGCTTGGACGCCCACTAGTGATGACAATACTTAGGAAGTCAGAATGCATTATATATCCCAAAGGGTTCTGGTTTATGATTCTTCCAAGAAAAGATTGAATCTGTCAGTGGTTATGCCGTAAATCAATAAATAAATAAATAAATAATGTTTGTTATTGAAATCTATGACAGTTTCCTATGATTATACACTAATATGATTGGGGAACAAACATGTCCGGAAAAAGTAGCAGTTAGGCCTTTAAGTTTAACCAAGGCTGGTTTGAACAACTCTGCTATTGTGCACGAGGCATTGTAGAAGCTAGCCTTTTTGAATCTCACTAACAGGTCTGGGAATCCTATAGGTTCTCAGTCTCATCTGAAGATCCAAGGAGTCAATATTAAACCAGGATCACAAATATGCCAACTTTTTCTTTCTTTTTTGCTGGAATTGAAGTGGAAACCTATTGATGAATGCTGTAAGTTTTCCGGTTTTGGAGGATGGATGATGTCCTGCTCTTGGGAAAGACTTGAGGAGACTTTGGAAAGACTTTGATCTTTACTATTTTGGAAAGAACTTTGATATATAAAAACAAAAGTTTACTTCTTGTTTGGTAAGTGTTTTTTAAAACAATTCTGAAAAATAGTTTTTAAAAATTGCTCTATGATGTTTTGTAAAATAAAAGTTTATTTAAGAACCTAAAATGTTTTTAACTTGTTTTTTCATATTTTTAAATATATTTTAAAAATAACTTTTACATCCACAACTTTATTTTTAATTATTATATATGTTTGTATAATTATTTTTTAAAATAATTCTCAAAAAACAAATAAAAAAAATTAAGAGACGTTAGTTGAAAACATCGTGTTTTTTGTTTTTGTTTTGATTGTCAAATATGATTTTTAGTTTTTTTGTTTTAGAAAATAAAAAATTGTTCTTGAAAATAGTTGCTAAACAGACCCTTAAAGTCTCTTTTTAGAAATTGTTCTTGACAACGGGTTTTTGTCCTCAAATAAAAATAGTTTTCTAAAGCAGAATATATATTTAAAAAGCTTTTGATAAAAAAATAATTTTTTAAAGAATTTACCCTAAAAATACCTTCTTTTTTTAAAAAAAAAAGAACTTAGGCAATTTTAGTTTATTTTTAAAATATGAAAAATATTTTAACTTTTAACTATACATAAATATGCATACCTTTACAGAGAATAAGCTGAGAAAATTGCAATTCATATTTAAGTTCTCTAAAAGAATTTTATTCTTGAAAATCATTAAAAATTATTTTTAAGAATAGTTATCCCAAACTATTTTTTGGAAACTATTGGAAAAAACATAGCCAAAAAAAGCTCTTAGTGCATATTTTGATCATATATTTTTCTTTCTTTTTTTTTCAATGAATAAATGCTTTTTAATACTACATAAATTACATAAAATGCGAAGAGGAATAGTATACTCAGGACTAGTATGATTTTGCCACAAGAAAAATGGCACTGGTTCAATCCCTACCCAAAAATGCCCTAGGACCTTCCAAGACATTCTGGTGATAAAATTCTACCAAACTCTCAGGAGAATTGTGTTTTGGACCCAGTTGGACCAAAAAATTAAGATCTGGTTCATATATCTTACATAATTAAGCCTAACACCCAAAGAAAGTTTGAAAATTAAGAAAAAGGATATTGTCCTTCATTAATCCCTAAAATACCCTTAACCCTTACATAAGCCCCTTGTGAGTTTGAATTTCAATTTTTTTGTGTTTTTTTCTTTTTCTATTCCCTATTAAATATTACTCATTTCTAACTTTTTTTTTCCAATCTATATTTCTATTTTATGTCAAATAAAAAGCAATAATATTTTTTTTTCATTTTTAAATATATTGAATCTTTTTACTCTTATTATAAGCAAGGATAAAAATTTTGGGATTTTTCATCCAAATTTTTTTTATTTTTTTGTATTTATCTTTTAGTTTAATTTAATTTTTTATTTTAAATTTATATTACCCTTTCATTTATACTTTTCTCTTATTTTTAATTATTTTTTATATTTTCTACATTAACTATATTTTAAAAAAATTTAAAATTGACTACCACTTCACTCTTATTATTATTATTATTATTATTATATATATATATATATATATATATATACATCCTTTTAGTTTTTTAATTTTTAATGTTTTTATTTTAAAATTTTTTTTAAAATAAATTTATTGAAAAAAATAATTAAGATATGAAGTTTTAATATTATATTAATAATTTTTCTTATCTAGATAGACTAATGCAAAGTATTTTGACTCACAAAAAAAAAATTGTCAATACAATTTTTTAGTGAAACTTTAGAAATTAAATTTTAAATAAAATATATTATGTAAAATTTTATCTAAAAATTATTGAAAGTGGTATTTCATTTTTTTTTATTGACTTTCAAACTTATCTAATTTTTTACTTGAAAGGTAATAGAACATGTTTACAAAAAAAAAAATTAGTTTTTCATTTTTTTAAATAAATGAGTATAAATATATTAAAAGAATTAAAGATAATTTTAGTAAATTTTTTGATAAATATGATTATAATTTTAAATATAGATTCATTTGGATAAAATTTCACAAAAAAAAAAAAAAAAAAAAAAAAATAGTGGAAAGAAAGAACATTGCTAAAACTACAAAAACAAAATATGCAATTACAAAATTTTGATGATAAAATTTAAAAATAAAATTCGAAACAATTCTTGAGTGAGAATTTGAGTGTGGAAAAATCCTTGAGTGGAAAAAAGTGGGAAAGTTTTTCAAAATTACTTGAATCCTTAACAAAAAGTAGTCTTGTACACCCTTATACAATTAGTAAATTTGTCTTGTACAGTTAGTGTAATACCCTTGTACAATAACTCAAATTTCATACATCATTTCATGAATATTTGACAATAAGTTGATTAATCATGTTTGCATTGATTTTGTTTTAAAAAAGAAGAAAAATTGTTGTATAATTTTGTTTTACAATCATTACAAATGAGGTACCTATTCAAATGACCATATACAAGTTAGATAAAGTGCATGAGATGAATGTATGCTTAACCAATGTGTGTAAGAAATGTCATCTATCCTCGGTTAGTGGAAACAAACAAATAAGTTTTTCAAAATCACTTAAAATCCTTCACAAATAATAGTCTTGTACACCCTTATACAGTTAATATATTTTTCATATATACTTAGTGTAAATACCTTATACAATGACTTAAATCTCATAAGAAATATGAATATATGAATGCAAAATGTAATTAAAAATAAGACAAAGAAATTACTTAAAAACTATTATTTAAGCCAAATTTATTTATTTATTTCCTTTTATTTTTGGAAATAAAGAAAAAAATAAAAAATTTATTTAACCATAAGAAATATGAATATAAAAAATTAAAAAATAAAAATAACCCCAAATTTATTTACTTATTCATTATTGACCAATTCCTTTGTTTAATTGTAAACATACTATATTTTATTTTATTTTATTATTAAAATAACTAATGGAAAAAAATAAAAATGGATAATCAATGAATAAAATTTAATTCTTTTTATTATTTTCATATGAAAAATAGTACGTTTTCAATTTTTATTTTTAAAAATAGTTTTCATTTTTTAATCAAATGTTTTTTCAAAAAGACAATATAAAAATATAAATCATATTACCATTTTTTTAGAAAGTATTTTTTAAAATAGTTTTTTAACATAATTTTTCTTTATTTATAATTTAAAATAGAAAATAATGCTGATTTTCAATTATTTATAAAAAAAATTTAAAAACAATGAAAAATCTAAATTGTTAAAATAGAATTATTATGATTGCGTAAATAATGATGTGAAAATTGTTAAAATCCAAATTTTAAAAAAGTTTATATGAAAGATCATTGGGTGTTTTAGTCCATCTATCCTTAAAAGGTAATGTATAAAAATTTGAAAGGTATATTGGTCTCTTAACATCTTATATCATTTATATTAATTATGTAAGTTATATGAATCAAATGTTAATTTTCGGGCCTAGTTGGGCCCAAACTCTGAGACAATGGGCCAAAAAAAAAAAAAAAAAAAAAAAAAAAAAAAAAACAAACACGACAGAATTGGCTTCAAAATATTGTTGGACACCGGAAAAGATGAGAAATGAATGGATCACAATAAATACCAGAGCAAAAGACCCAATAAACTCAACGATCTCTTTTTAGTTTAAAAGATATGACCCACTTAATAAGAAGGCATAATTAACTATATACATAAAAAAAATTCCCAGGAGCAGCGTAGAGAGGAGACCTCAAAATTCAGCAATGGCATGTTTGGGTTCAGTCAACCAGTCTGTGGTAGCACTCTCTAATAAGTTCCACAACACCAACACCCAAAGCCTCCCAACCAAACACCTGTCTTCTTTATCATTATTTAGTGGTTCTTCTCCCTTATCAACAAAATCACCCAAAACCTACAAGCCAACTTGCAGAGTCAACACTGGGATTGTGAGGGCAGAAGCTATGACAACTGAGAAGCTGGGCATCAAGATTGAGAGGAATCCTCCTGAGTCCAGACTCACTCAACTGGGTGTCAAATCTTGGCCCAAGTATGTTTTCTGCTCTTTTTCTTCTTCATTCTTCCATGGAAAAAATTGAGGAAAACAACAGAAAAAGTGGTGTATTCATGTGTTTATACATGCTTTAGGGTTGTCGATGGGCTCATGTATGTGGGTTATTGAATATTGAACAGGTGGGGGTGTGAACCAAGCAAATTCCCATGGACGTTCACAACCAAAGAGACATGTTATCTGCTGAAGGGCAAAGTGAAGGTATACCCAGATGGGGCTAATGAGTGTGTTGAGATTGGGGCTGGTGATTTGGTGGAGTTTCCCAAAGGAATGAGCTGCACTTGGGATGTCTCTGTTGCAGTGGACAAGCATTACAGCTTGGGCTAATTCACTAGTCTTCTGCAGCCCCTTTGCCTCTCTTCTTATCAATAACTGCATGAAATGAAGTATTGGGGTTCTTGAACTATATTTTGGGATACAATCAAACTCATGTTTGTCTCTCTGTGTAATTTGGTTGTGGAATAAGATGTTCTAGCCCTTTTCTTGGATTAATGCAGAAAATTTTGGGTTTTTCTCATATTCTTGTTTTGAGGCAAAGATATGGAGAAGGAAAATTGTATGGTTATTCTGTGCCATATAATAACTAAAGGTACAAGGAAAGGATAGTTAAATCTAAACAAAATGACGTCAAAACACCCAAAACAGAGAGAGAGAGAGCAAAATTAATTGTCAAAGCAACCAACTTGAATATTCAGAATGAAAAACTACTTTTTGACAAGGGAAAATATTAAAAGTAGAGTGGATTCTACTTTCTACTTGCTACTTGAATTTAGTATTTGATTTGATTCTGGCACCAGCTCGCTAGTGGAATGTATCCATGAGAGGGCTTACTTTATAGCCTTATGAATGTGAGATGCTTCCTTTGTTAGTTAAAAAAAAAAAAAAAGGAAAAGGAAAAGAAAAGCAAGAGTTTTTTCAGAAATCAGATCATGTGGGGATGGGTAAGGGTATAGGAGAAATAGGGCAGTTGGAGATGAGTTGCTCTGCGAGGATGCCCCACACCCACTTTCTAAAGAGACTTCAGAGTTTGAAGGAAGGAAGAAATATGGTTAAAAGGAAAGATTGAAAGATTGAAAGGTTTTAGAAGTTGAAAAAAGTCCATGATTTATGTTTAATAAAACTTGGATGATACTATAAAAAAAATATGAGATTCGAATATAAGGAAATAAGAGTTCCATATAAAATAACCTAAACATGAAGGTCAAGGCTGCCATGCTCACTTTACAAATCAAATTCATCAACTACTTTAATTAATAAAATATGTAAATAGTAAATTCAAAGATTTATCCCACATCCTTTCTATCCCCATCCCTTTTCTTACATATGTCAGTTGTTTCTGAAAAGTTAAATAATAAATATTACATTTTTATTTGTTCCTGAAAAATTAAATAATAAAAAAATGGTGAATTCCATAATTCAAAAAGGAAAAATAATTTAATAAGAAATATCAAATATAGTACATGATTGAATAATGAGAGATATCATATCCTTGTATAAAGAAAAAAAAATCAATTAACAAGTAATCTCATTTAATTCAATAATTCAATTCACTTTTTTTTGAAAAAAAAATCAATACTTTCAATTTAAAGATATATCAACATGTAATTTGCATAATTAGTTCATATTTAAAAATATTTTATAAATAAACTTTTTTACTTTGATCCAAAGTATTAGAACTTGCATGGGTGGATAGCATTGAATTGTTCCACTTATTAATGGATAAAATGATTTCTAATCAATAATATACCAAAGACCCCATTTACAATTAATAATGTATTAAATACTAATAATTAGGATTGCACTACATCATTATCCTTGTTGAAGGTAACGAAGGTCAAATCACTTATTCCCTATCCACCAAGTCTATTAATAAAAATAAAGATAATTTGTCGTATTTTATTCACCAATCATTTGTTATACAAATCATATTGAATAACCCATATGATTTGATTAATAATTAAATTGTATTGAATTGAAGAATATTTAATTTAAATAACCGTTATGATCCATTTGATAAGTATATGCGTGTTAATGTACACGGCATTTCTTTAAATTTTATATTCTAAATTGATTTGATCAGACTAAAATTTTACTATATTTAAATAAGCCAAAAACTTTATTGGCTGCATAGAATCCGGCGTTAGATTGAATGAAAGTATTTTCTTGGGGGAAACTTTCCTGAGAAACAAACATGCCTTCCACGTTCACAAAATTAGCGAGTAGCAATGCAGCAGCAGTCGTGATACTACTACTTTCTGTGGCTCTAGTAGTTTTTACGAGTAATATGACAAAACCCAATCCCAAAGAAGCTTCAACGGCGATCATCGAGATTTTTGGAGTGAAGATTCACAGGAACCCTCCTCAGGCCACACTCACCGATCTGGGTGTCACTTCTTGGAAAAAGTAACACCCTTCACCTCTCTCTTGTTCGGTCCCTTTTTTCAGTTTTCTTGCATTCACTTTCTTGGCAAACAAACGGGGGGGTTTACAGTGAAAAGTTGGGAGTTTGCTTCTTTGCTTCTAATATGAAGAAAATTTGTGATGTGGGTCTGCACCCAGAAACTATTTTCTTGTCCTGAGGGGGTTTGGTGTAAAATTCTTCTGAAATAATCGATAAAAATCATTCCTTTTGAGTCTATTTGGGCTTATTTTCACTTGATTTCTTATCCCCTCAAACATGTACTCGAGTACCCTTTCTGTTATATTTGTTGCTGAGAATAAACCCATTAGGAGCGGCAATGAAAACCCTGATTAACTTTTTGAAAAAGAGTAAAACCTAGAAAAGCATAAGAAGATAGTCATTTGTAGGGTTGATTTCCATCTCCAAATTGGAGAATTCTTCCCAAAAAAATTTGGTCAACTGAGACTTGTCCCTTCTCTTATGAGACTAGTGAATTTATTTTCATAATTGGGCCAATTTGATATTGAAATACAATCTACAATGGATGTCATCTTCCCTTTCCCATGAATTCATGTCATTGCTGGTTAGTTACCCTTCATGTAAAAACTTGAGAGGTCAAGGATTTGACACCGGCACTATATTTAAGTTTGAAAGTGTGAAGAATCACTTCATACTAATCTGAATAATATAAATTTCATGGTAGTCTTCTTGCAGTGGTAGTCTATGTAAGGCAATGCCTTCAGTTTGCAGCCTAGGATCAAGGTTCAAGATCAGGCATTATCTTAGATCATGTTCTGTGCCCTCATATATAGGTATAGAACATTTCCATGTAGTACATATTCTTCTGCATGCATTGCCATTTTATTCTTTTAGTTTGGCTTGATATCATATTTCTAGTCTCCTGCACCTTGGAGAGGTCTGATGCCCAAGACGATGGTGCGG
Organism: Vitis riparia; assembly: GCF_004353265.1. Taxonomy (NCBI): domain Eukaryota; kingdom Viridiplantae; phylum Streptophyta; class Magnoliopsida; order Vitales; family Vitaceae; genus Vitis; species Vitis riparia. The sequence continues at coordinate 39,306,081 of NC_048448.1, forward strand.
TCTGATGCCCAAGACAATGGTGCTTGAATTTGGAGTACGATCACAGGATCATGAGGCTAAGGAAAAAATTTAATTAGTGGGATAACTCAGGTGAAAATTTTAGTGAATTTGATGTGCTGTTGGGAATCAAGTATTGGCATAAGCTGATTATACTGCAAGAGGATGGTTTCCAACCTGGGCTTGGTGTAAACATGGTTAATTAAGTTTTTTAATCAGAAATAAAAGAATGGATGAGAGTCTCAGCATAGAACATGAAGAAGATCAATTTGAATTAAGAAAAAAAGAAGAAGTAGATAACAGGGTTAACCAGTTGCCTGGATCAGGGATGAGTTCAATATTTGATGTTCATTTCATATCACCTTATCAAGATTTCTAATCTAGTAAATGAAATAACTTAATATATTGTCAGGTTTTACATGAGAATGCACAAAGGAGACCCACTGCCACCCGTTAAGGTAGCCCAATTGGTCAGGGTACACTGGGAAGTGTGGTCCCAGTAAGTGGTACATGGTCCTGGGTTCAAATTCTGTCATTAATGATACCTTGGATTTATCCGATGCTAGTTGTTGCGGAGAGATTACCATTCTGAGGTTTAGGTCCTCATGGAGAGATAAAAAATTTGTCACTGATATGTTCCCTTTCTTTAATTTCTTTCTTGGAGCTGATTACTCTGCTGAGATATATTTTGTGGCCTTAGAGTTATTTGTTTATTTAATTTTTGGTCCCTTTAAATTTGAATGTTGACCATTTTATTTTCAATTGTTAAGTTTATTTGCTATGCTAGCAGTTTCCCTTTGTTCATTAATGGTTGGATTCTACAGATTACATATGCATAAATTTTGATCCATATGGTTAAAGATTCCTTTAGAAATGGCATACTTTGTGTCAAAGCTCTTGATTTTTGCATGACTTTGTCCCTTTTGATTGACTGTATATTATTTGAGACTTTTAAGGAATTGAAAACCATGCAATCCAAATGAGATGGGTGCCCGCCTAGGGCGGGGCAGGTGGTCAGTTACCTCAACTCTCTTGCCAAGTCTCACCATCAAGTACACAGGATAGTTAGAGGGTTGAATGGGGTTGGGGTCTACCTGTGTACAGGATAGGTTCTGTCTTCTGTAAGCTTCATGCTGATAAGACCAATTAGCTCCCATCATGTAGCCCAACTGTCTTCTGTAAGTTTTGTACTCGGAGCTGTATTTCATTAGCTGCCATGAATGAAGACATTGAACCAAAAAGGAATAGAGGTCAAACGTTTGAGACACATGCACCATCTATGGTTTTTCTACTTTGCTACTTCATATATTATGGCATGTTTCTGTGTATGGGCTAATATTGAATGAACAGGTGGGGATGCTCTCCAAGCAAATTCCCATGGACATTTGAAGCTAAAGAGACAATGTATCTGCTGGAGGGAAAAGTGAAGGTTTACTGTGATGGGCATGATGGATTCTTTGAAATTGGAGCCGGTGATTTGGTTGAGTTCCCCAAAGGAATGAAAGTCACTTGGGATGTCACTGAAGCTCTGAACAAGCACTACTCCTTGGAGAAGTAATGCACCTAAGCCATGAACTTTTCATCCTATCTTAGACTGCGAAGTGTATCATACTTCCGCTACATAACACTCTTAGGCATGCAGCAATACCTTTTAATATCAGGGATTTATCCAAGTATGTTGAATTTTTGCATCTAAGGCCTCCATATCTTGCAATACATGTTTGTTGATGAGAATCCTTATGTTGCAATTCTTATTCATGTCGGGGATTGTCTTTACATGCTGCAATTCTGATCTATTTCCTGTTCTGTGTTGATGGCATTGTTAGAACAGAGCATGGGATTCACTACTTGTCTTGATGACCTCAGAGAGATGCCTTTAGGTCATATTATATATATTCGACCCAATAAATTTCAGTGATTCTTTAATCCTTTCACTGATTAATTAGGAATGTGAGCCAGAAGTTGGGCAGAAATTCAGGTTGATTAGGTTTTCTGGCATCTTTTGTAATGAATGTTCGATTATAATTTTAAGCAAATATATATAAGAGGTGGGCTAAGGCATCTCTTCTAGATGAAATATTTCACAAATGTTTGAAATAGATATAGATCTTGCCTCCTCATGAATCATCTGATCAAAATGAACTTCTTACAAAAGATGGTTCCCAAGGGAGTCATGATCTGTTCATCTACTGAGAGACTGCCTCATACTCATGAGCTTAATATCCTGGGTTAGAATAAGTTGGTAGGATCCCTTTTATTTATATCCCCATGTCACCACGGGGTGAAAAAAAAGGAAGAAGAGGGATGGGATTGGCAGCTACAAGACTATTTTTCTAAATTCCTCAAGAGAGAGCCCTTAGATATTCTCTACTGACCGCTTGTGCCAAATTTGGTTACAAATACCTTTTTTATTGAAGGATGTAAGGCTATTTATCCGAATTCATTAGAGAGAGTTGTCTCGTATCCTCGGTTACTCTTCACCTATCCATCGGTGTTAGTGTCATGTCAGTGTCGGATTCAAATACAGGTGCTCTTTTGTTGAAGGTTGCTTTCTCTATGTGCCGTACTTTTCATGTAGACCCTACGTCGATAGAAGGTAAGCGTTATATATCCCGGATCATGGTTAAGAATTTGTTTTGTTGTACATGTGTTTGTTTTTTGGTTTAATAGAAAAATTCAAAATATTTAATTTTTTTATTAAATTATCATCTAATATAATTAAATTGGATCTATTGATAATAAGTTTATTATAATTATGTTGGATGATGTCAATAGATCATTTTTAGTTGAATATTAAAAGTAAAATATTTTAGTTTTTTTTTTTAGTCAAAAAATAAATATCATCTTAGATTTGATAAAATAAAAAAAATTAAAAAAAGAAAAAGAAAAGATAATCTCTATATTTCTTATAGATTTTTTTTCATCAAGAAATAACATCTCAAATATAAGTAAAAAATAAGAAGTTCAAACTAATTTATTTTCAAATAAATTTCATCTATTGCATTTTTTTTCTAATTTTATTTTTTATTTTTAAGATATACCAATCATCAAATATTGGTACCATGTGTGAAAATGAGTGTAAACCATGTTTTAAGAATTTTTAATTCTTTAACACTATCATAAAACTACAATTATTTAAATAATATCAAATGTGATACATATTTTATTTTATTAAGTTATTTAACCATAACAATTTTTTTTTTCAAAAAAAAAAATAATATTATTTTAGAATCCAATACTAATTGTAGACATTTAGACCGATGCTTCTAGAGACTTACTGGATAATGGATTAGCAACTGAATCATGCTTAAACTATTAGATCCATATTCCTAAGCATTTGGTGCGTGCTTTGGGACCCAACAACTGTCTTGCATTCCTTCATTTCCAAGTTTTGTCAACTCTCTCAAGAAGAATGTGTCTTCTAGATTAAATCTTGGAGAGGTCCCCATTAATCAATGATTCATTTGAATCAAATTGGTTCAGTGATCCAAAGTAATTGGACAACAATTCAATAATAAAGAGGGCTAAATGCAGATGTGGCCACTCAGATTTAGATCTTCTCCCCTTGGAAAATCATGTTTGTCTCAGACTCTTAGGATGGGACTTATTGGTATTTCTAGGAAGACATACACGGCTCTTTTTAATTAACATTTAAGAAGTTTTCTTAAATGAGCTTAAAAAGGTAACCTCTCAATTAGACATACACCCTGTAACTTTTTTGGAAGTAGGTATTTCTTTGTCTTCATGTCAACACCTTATTTAAGAGGCATTATGTCATCCTCTGATGTCTCCACCCACCTCACGTGGGTCCTCTAACCGCTGCCATCTTCAACCCCAACTCAATATTATATAAAAGATTTGACACAATTAAGTTCATATTATGGTAGGCATAATTAAGAGTATTTTGACTTGCTTTATTTATCCTTATCCTATAAAAATATTCCAAACTCATCCTTATTCTAATCCTTAATTATGGCAATAGGGAAATAAATGTTAAATATCAAAATTATGGTAACAGGATAAATTGAAAAGAAGTGGCCAAACATCAGATTTAGAGTCTTAAGAGTTGTGACCACACAAATGTTTTTTTGGTTGAGACCCTAAAATTTGGCAACTTATTTTTGAAACCGCACTAAAAGGATAGAATTATTCCAAATTTTGAATCCTAATCACACCCACTTTCCTCCAAACTCATCATCCACCATCCATCCAATTCATTTTCCTTCCTCAACAAGCAATCCAACGATCATCATTGTTTCCCCCATTGGAACCCACCTCTTCATTTTTGAGGATAAGATGGTAATTCACCTTCTAATTCTCTATATAAACTCAAGAAAGAAGAATAGAGAAGGAGAAGAGAGAGTCATTTACTTTAGAGAAGATGACAATCACATCAAAGAGCCCTTTGGTCGTGGCCTTTGGGGAAATGCTGATCGACTTCGTCCCCGACAGCGCCGGCGTTTCCCTGGCTGAGTCCACCGGATTCCTCAAAGCTCCCGGTGGCGCTCCGGCCAATGTGGCCTGCGCCATCACCAAACTCGGGGGTAACTCCGCCTTTATCGGCAAGGTTGGTGATTTTTTCTTTTTTCTTTTTAATTTTTATCTGGAGGTGATGTGATGGAAAACGTGAGTTTGTCGTTTGGTGTTGCAGGTGGGAGATGATGAGTTTGGGCACATGCTGGTGGACATACTGAAGAAGAATGGGGTGAACAGTGAGGGAGTGTGCTTCGATGCGCATGCAAGGACGGCGCTGGCGTTCGTGACGCTGAAGAAGAATGGGGAGAGGGAGTTTATGTTTTACAGGAACCCTAGCGCGGATATGCTGTTGACGGAATCTGAGCTGAACATGGGGCTGATCAAGCAGGCCAAGATCTTCCATTACGGATCCATAAGCTTGATATCGGAGCCATGCAGATCGGCTCATATGGCAGCCATGAAAGCTGCTAAGGAGGCCGGGATCTTGCTGTCGTATGACCCCAATGTCCGGTTGCCTCTCTGGCCGTCAGCTCAGGCCGCCATTGATGTCATCAAGAGCATCTGGAACCACGCTGATTTTATTAAGGTAGTAGGGTTTGTTGGAAAAAGAAACATGTATTTTAGGGTATGTTTGTTTGCGGAGAGTTTATGGAAAGAAAGTAACAAGAAGATTAGAAAAAAGGAAGAATATTTGGGATCAAAACTCTAAAAGTCAAAACATTCTCACTGTTACCTTCTTTAACTTAAATAAATATAAGATAGTTTGATGAAACTTGAAAGGGTTATTCTTTATTGAATTTTTAAATGGGGGAATATTTGATTATTTGTGAGAATACATTTTTTTAAGGATTTTTCCAAGAAAATTGAGAAAATTTTCTTTTTAACATTTTTTTACTTATTTCCATTTCCATTATTGAAGCCGGAGAAACTCATTCTAGGAGGCAAGTAAAACTTTGAGATCTGATGGGGTGTGTGTTGGTGGGGTGGGGTGAAAAGGGATGATTTTGACATGAAATTGATGGAGAAAATGATGACAGGTGAGTGATGATGAGGTGGGTTTCTTGACACAAGGAGATGCAGAAAAGGAAGACGTGGTGCTGTCACTGTGGCATGACAACCTCAAGCTGCTTGTGGTCACTGATGGTGAGAAGGGTTGCAGATACTTCACCAAGGTATATGTTACCAACTCATTCCAATCTTCATCATCTTTAATTTAGTCCTAATAGTCCTAAAATAAAAATGGTACATATGGACAGGGGTTCAAAGGGAGAGTGGAAGGCTTCTCAGTGCAAACAGTTGACACAACAGGGGCTGGTGATGCTTTTGTGGGTGCTCTTTTGGTTTCCATTGCCCAAGACCCTTCCATATTTCAGGTTCCCTCCCTTCCATTTTTCTCTCTTTTTGAAAAATCAAACATGCTTGGTACCATAAAAAACTGTTTCCTACCATAACAAGACTTTTCACAATTTTATTTTATTTTATTTTCTGAAAATAAGTTGTTTTTTAAGAACAAATTTCAGCAATTTATTCAGTTGAAATTCAGATATTTTCAGTTGTTTTTTATAGAACAATAATTGAAAAGATCAACAACTTTTTGAAGAATAAGCAAAAAAAACAACTGTTTTCCATGTTTAAAGTCCCAATAAAATTGTCCAAAAAGTAATTGAGCAAAAATATTGGGAAATAGACAGTTATATTCTAGTGATGATGAGGGTAATGTAAAAGAACTGTGAAATGTAGGATGAGGGGAAACTGAAGGAGGCACTGAAATATGCTAATGCATGTGGAGCAATTTGCACAACTCAGAAAGGAGCAATACCAGCACTCCCAACCAATTCAGATGCACTTGACCTTGTTAACAAATCCAAGGCCAAATAGACGATACCGTTTCCTCTCTTTTCTATATTGATATATCTATGTTCTTCCTTCCTCCTTTTTTGCCTGTCTTCTCTCTTCTTTTTCTGTTTTTGAGATAATAAATAAACCTTTTTTCCATTTTTATTTTTATGTCTTGAGTTAATCTTTACATTTATCTGTAATGATCACATGCTTCCCCATGTTAAATACTATACCACCTTTAAAATTCTTCTACATTAATTAAAAAAACTCACAATCCTATCCTATACCAGGTGGGTCAAGGATCCACTTTAATACTATTTGTTTTGTCTCAAGGACTAATAATATTTTTATCGGTCAAGACTAATAACGTTGGTCAGGGATCAACTCTAATAATGTTTGTCTATTTGACTCTCAAGATTCTCAGCATTTAAATGATTAAGGTTGGTAAATAAAACAAGAATAATTATTACAACTCATTCAACATGAATGTTTTTCCAAACATCAAACAACAAATATATAAACAGTCCAAATAAAAAAGGGGCCTATGTACAGGGGTATACAAAACAGCCATGACAATCTACAACCATGTAGGAGTGAAGAATTATAAGGAACAAGTTCACCTAAGAAGACTGCACGGATATAACAAGTAGCTATACTAGTGCCTTCAACACGCAAAATGTATAGAGATGGATTCAGCCGTCCAACAAGCCAAACATATAAAAGAACTATGGAAAAATTAGAAATATTATTTATGAATTACTTCACATCTGTGTAAAGTTTAACCCCTTCTCTTCAATGGTGAATATTTTGTACAATGAGCTCCTAAACTTAGCAATGCTATGCCTGACCTTTTTAATTTTATTTCCTCTTTTCTATTGAGATTAAAACAACAGAAGCTATGCTGTTTTACAAGGGGATAAATTACACCGAATTATGAATGTGATTTTTACAACTAAAAAAACTCAAGGGTCAATTTTGGACATGGCAAATCAATGACTTGAGGTAGGAATGTTACATGCTCATGGCTCTTGATGAGACCTCCGACTCGGCTTCCTGCAATTCCCCATCCCCTGCCTCGCCACCACTCTCCTGCAACAAACACAAACAAACATATACATATGACTCAACTCAACAAAGCATCAATCCCAACCACTGGGGGTCCGCTGAATCAACTGTGTTTAACCAAAAGATGCAATGTTGGTTTGTTATTTGTGATCCACCCATCACCACTTATATTTTCTCTGCACTTGAGACTTGTGAAGGGGATAAGAAAATAAACATAATATCATGTCTTTTTTTTATAGACAAACAAGGCATGTATTAAGAAACGTCAAAAAGAGGAGGTACATCCTACATATACAGGCAGTAAAGAGCATCTAAGAAATTCAAAAGAGAGGGATTCTCCAAAACCAAGGACTCCTAGGACCACTCAAAAAGTGACAGAAAGAAGAGATCCTTCAAACTTTGGTTTGACAACTCTTCATCTTTGAAAGTCTTTTGGTTGCACTCTCTCCAAATGCACCAAAATAGGCAAATCAGAACCAATCACCAAATTGCTCCTCTTCTTCTCTAGCCCCTTAAGTTTCCATTCTAAGATAAGATTTCTCACTGAAGCCGAGAACACCCAATTGAAACCGAAGATTGCTAACAACAAGATCCAAAACTCTTTTGTCTTATCACAATGAATCAAAATGAGAGCAGTTGATTCTTCACTAACTTTACAAAGGCTACATATGTTAACCATGGACCATCCCCTCCTCATTAACGTGTCTACAGTTGAGATATTCCCCTAAACAGTTGCCCAAGCAAAAAAAAAAAAAATAGATCTAAGAGAAGCACGGGATCTCCAAATCTCTTTGGTTGAGAATATTAAACTATTCTCAACCATTAGAGAATTATAAAATGACTTGACACTAAATTTTCCCCTTGCACTTTTAACGGAAAAATGTGCTCCAAAAAATGGGTCACTTCCTCTAACTCCCAATCTTGAAAGAGTCTTCTAACTTCTATCTCCCAATGACCACCTCTGCCCCCTTCCCTTTCCCATAAGTTTACTACTATAGCATTTTTATGGGATGTTATCCTGAAAAGAGTAGGGTAAACATCTTTCAACTTAGACTCCCCATTCCAACTGTCCCACCAAAATCTTGTGCGTCTACCATTTCCCATTCTCAAACTGAACTCTTCCCAACCTTTTCTAATATCTTTCCAAAGGCTTATTGCATAAGACTCTCTCACCCCTCTAGTAATCCAACCCCCCTCCACCTCCCAAAATTTTCCAAGAATGATTTTCCTCCACAAACTCTCCCCCTCAAGGGGAAATCTCCATAACCATTTTCCTAGCAAGGCTCGATTAAGAGCCTCCAAACATCTTAGCCCTAACCCTCTATGCTTCTTATCCTTACAACATCCACTTAGTTTACCAAGTGGATCTTTCTCCTCCCTTCCGAATGTCCCCATGGGAAGTCCCTTTGAATTCTCTCCAATTTGATACTTACTTTTTTAGGAATCACAAATAGAGACATAAAATAGATAGGGAGGTCTCATAGAGTGCTCTCAATATCATGTATTGGGAAGCCTTCCTCACACACTTGATTACAAAAAGGCCATTAGTTTGTCTTACATAAATTATGTATTACCCCCTACGGCCCATGGGTGGATCTCTCCCTAAATGGACATGCAAGTTGATGATTGTTCAATGGAAGTGGGTCATACAACACAATTCAGTGATATGAATGCACACAAAGGTGACTTGATCACCAAAGGCATATCTATAACTGTTAACTTGTAAATCATGTTGTATATCTTGTATGGTATCATCTTCATATATCATGTTCTTAGACATAATGAAAAAATAAATAGAAACAAATGTGAATGTAATATACATGCACACATACATATTGGGAAAATGAAGTAAAGGTGAGTATCATATCTAATTTCATGAGTGATGGCAAGATCAAAAGGACTTAAAACAAAGGCATTCACCTATATCATAGATAAGAAAACATTGAAGACTAGATTTTTAACAAATTCAACTTCACATGAGTATGTGACATTTTAATGCATAGTTTCATGATAATATCAACAAAACAAGCTGATAGAATTCTTAACTATGATTATTAGTACCACTTATCAAAAAAAAAAAAAAACTATGATTATTAGTACCAAGTTTCGATTAGCCAAATATACATGTATGCATCAACATGTGTCAAGTGTCTCACACAGTTTTAAAAGGTGCGCTAGCCCCAAGGGGCAACCACTCCCTAGTGATAGTGTCTTGCTTGCTAAGACATGCACCTTGTTGATGAAGTATGTCTTGCCTAGTTTACTTTTCCTTTTTAAACAATTTTATTCTTGAAATTTCTAGTTGAATATTGAAATTACATAATTTCATTACTTTGTTGTTGACTGTTTCTTTTAGATGTTTGGAATCTTAAATTTTATATTGATTGGATTAGCTTTTCGATCATGTTTTATAAAATTGATATGCATCACAAGTTGTATTTCAATTCACTAAGACGTGCACCTTTTGTTGTGTATTGCACCTAGGCTGTAACAGACTTTTGCTCTTAGATGTGCCTTACAGCCTTTTAAAACTATGGTGTGTCATCTTCAAATTTCTAAATTTCCAAAATCTCGAAAAAAAAATAAAAAATAAAAAATAATTGAAATAGAAAAACTTGTACTAAACAAAAACTTTCCATTCATATTCAAGATTAACATTCAAATCTTTCAAACAATCCCCAATACTAAGCACAAGAATAGATTTACTTAAGTCTCAATCTTTCATGTGTTCCCTACAAAACTCATGCTTACTTCTTCCTTTTTCTTTTATCATCTACTTCTAACTTTGAAGTACATTTTATAACATTTAATCTAATAATTTTTTTAAAAACAACTTTTTCAAATTTGATTTTTATTAAGTTATTAAAAACAGCCAAAGGTACTTGTATAGTTGTATAGTTGTATCAGCGTTCTTATCATACATTGCATATGTATCATAGGAAAGGTGATGAGTATAGTTTTTCATCTCTGTATCATACTGTGTACTTCAAGTTTTTAACTATGGATATGTCTGAACTTACCACTGGATCTTTCAACTTGGTTTCAGCAAGGTAACAATCCAATGCACCGTCTCCACGAAGGATTTTCCCTCCACATCCAGGGGCATTTACTGAACCCACTGACTCCTCATCAACCACAACAGCATCTACTCTATCCTTTCCTGTCTTAACATCAGGAATCTGAAAATACATGCACAGAAATGCTTCCATGATACATCATAAAACAATAACATGCTTGGTTCACATTTCATTGTCCCCAAATTTTAGAAAATGACCATTAGGCCATGCATACCTCATACATGGCTTCAGTTAGAATGCTCTCTAGTAGGGCTCTTAAACCCCTAGCACCCGTATTTTTGACCATTGCCTTCTTTGCGATCTGTCTGAGTGCTTTCTCTGTAAAATGTAGCTTTACCTGCAATAACATGAGAAGGTTGTAGAACAACAACATGGAGGCCAAATGCAAATTCATTTGAAACTGAAAGCTCGCCTAAGAGATACATGGCCAGATGCTTACATTGTTCATGCTAAACAATTTCTTGTACTGCTTACCAAGAGCATTTTTTGGTTCTGTGAGAACCTGTTACAAAATGAAACCAAAGCAAGTACATAAGCTACTTCACAAATGAAGAGGATACAGTATAAAATTAAGAATATTGAAAATTCTAGTTTCAAGTTTCTCTTGCCCAAATCTATGTAGCAGTTAGTAATTATCTGAAGCCACGTAAAAACTCAAATTCAAAGATACAATCATACAACAATAAGGAGATTGAGTGCCAATGACTTGCAAGTGAGTAAATCAAGCAATGACAGTCGTGCAAAATGTAGAAAGGAACAATTTTCAGAAACATCTTCCTCAGACAGATAGATAGGCAAACACAACCAAAAATGACAAGCCTATATACACAATAAAGAAGTCAATTTACCTTAACAAGTTGATCCTCAGTCAGAGCTGACAAACTAACTAGAATAGGAAAGCGTCCAATAAACTCTGGTATGAGGCCATATGCAATAAGATCACTACTTTCAACCTGAAAATGCAAAGAGAAAATTTGTAAAAGAACCAGGATAGAGGGTGGAGAGTGGGGAGGGGTGGCAGCAAGCAAAAAGCTTAATATATGGGAGTTTTATTAAGGACTCCCTCTCTCCTAGGCACTTAATTCTTTTGTTCTCCAATATATTTTTGTCTAAAACGAAAAACTAAAGAACTAGTTTCATTGTTGGTCTGGCCAAGGTGGATAATCAACAAAGAAAATGTGTAAGTTCTAAATTCCAGTTTCTATAAATCTGAAGGTTAGTTTTCCTCACCGATTCTAGTAAGGATGATGTCACCACAGCATTGGTTAACCCACCAGTTCTCATGTTAGCACGAACAGGTGCTCCAAAACCAATTGAAGAATCTTGCCGTCTGGTAAAAAAACCATGTAGGGTTCCAAAGTTTAGGCCATATTATTCAAATATATTACCTCTCTCTCTCTCTCTCACACACACACACACACACACACACATACACACACACACGCACGCACACACACACATACACACACACAAAAGGCATTTGATCAAAGATTTTACCAGGGAACCATGTTATTAAAAGTGCATACCTATCTGAAATGGTTTTTTCTAAATCAACAAATGCTCCACCACATATAAAAAGGATATCTTTTGTATCTATCTGCAGTTCATTAAAATGTAATTATCAGAACGAAATTAGCAAAGCAACAGCTATCATGAAATAATGATGTAGAATTGATAGTAATCAGATGAAGGAAAATTCATACATTTGTTCTCAGTAAACTACTCAAACCAAATATTATGTTATTGACACATTAGCAGAATCAAACACTGGAGGAACATGGTGAAAATGAAACTAAAACAAGAAAACTGAAAAGAACATTTGAACTGCCATCAACTGCCGAAAAGTTGTACTGGTATGCCAACAAACATCAGCAAGCATGTGCCCGCAGAAGGATCTACAAATTAGAGACACATCATTCCACAAATATCTCAAGAATTCAAAGCTACACATTCTCCATGACACTTGTGAATGGAAAATTTGCACCTGAATTTGAGACTGTACTTAAAAGACTATCATTTTCAGTTCACTTGCTAATAATTCATCTTTCATGTAAAATAACATCATTCGAATGCAACCAAGTGAAATCACTTGAATGCTGTGCATATCCAAGCAATATCCAGATCAGAAAGAACTTTTATTAAATGGCAAATTTTCCCTAAATCCACAAAAAAAAAAAAAAAAAGGTTTTAAGTTTTTATCATCAGTTGAAGTTTGACAGACTAATAGTTCTTTTTTTCACTGGTCAGGACCTCCAATGTACACATCTAAATTTCTTTCTAGTATAAAGGACATACCTAGCATCTTTTTCCTCATTCAGCACTTAACAAGTATGCATATTGACCAAATATCAATATTGTCACAAGTACATTGCAGTCCAGGCAATGGAATTTCTCCAATTCATTCTTGTGTCATTAGAAAACACAAAAAAGATTCTCAATTCTTTTCCTTGGTTGGTAATGACCTAAATTCCAAAACTCGATTTATATATCTGTGCATTCTTTCTACAGGATAGAACAATATTGATCGTACAGACATGTTTCTAAATCTTGTACTTTGTCACCAAGTAATGATCTAAACAATATTGATTTCTTTGATCAAGTTAGTGTATTCACATATGCAAAAAAAAAAAATTACATAGTAAATTTCCAGTGATTTAACACTTTCATAAAAATAAAAACAAACATATTAATCAATGACCAAGGCTGAAAGCTGAAATCCCCAACATCTAGACCCTAGCATAAATAAGGCTTTAAACAAAAGCCCATATCTAAAACCACATAACCAAGAAATCTACTGCTAACAATAATTATGTAATACAACCAGAAACTTCCACTTAAATTAATAAAAAAAAAAACTATAGGTTAAAAAAGGGCATATTCATAACTCAAAAACAAATACAATTACTTTCATAACACAGAATCCAATTCATACAGAATGTTATAAATGCAAATTTAGGATTCAATGACAACAAAATTACTGCCATAAAGATGTAAAATTTTGTCAATGAAATGGTTCTAAACATGCATATCAATTAAATAATTATAAATCACACTAAAAACTTGTAAATAAGATAATAAATCCAAAGGAGCACAAGAAGACATATTCAGAACTGACATACCTGAATATTATCACCCCGAGGATGCTTCCTCGCTCCCTTCTCAGGAACATTCACTATCTGGAGAAGACAAAAACATTATACGTTCAGGACACCAACAAACGATCATCCAATGGTTATATAACAGGCATGGCTGATTTCAAAAGCAAGATAATCCATTTAAGCATATAAATATTTATAACGTGAATTGTCTTTTCATTATTTTATATACTGAGATGACAACTGATCCTTTAATAAATCTCCCCTTAGTCAAGCTGACTGATATGGTTCCACATCCTCCTGTTCACCATTCTTCATGAGACTAGAATCACCTAGTCCTCCTCTTTGATCCATTTTTTCCCTTTGATAGGCCCTTCATTTCTCCATTGAATTATCACTTTATCTATCAGCTCTTCTCTAGCTAACAACTCTTCTTATTCACTTGTCAATTAAATAATTTCCTCAGATCTAGAATCCAAAATCTGTACAAATTCCCCCTATCTCCCCATGCCTCCCACAACCACCCAACTTGAGTTCAAAAAAGGAAAAAGAAAACCTTTTGCTTAATCCCTCTCAAAATCTTATACCCTGACCATTTCAAGTCCTACAAGACACATTTGTATGCCTTCACATCAATCTGTTTATATTTTCCTAACATCTATTCAACTTTCTCCTGCGAGGTAGCATCCAATCAAGCTATTAACTGTTTTGGAGGTAGCTAGTTTCAGAAAATTAAATACCTCACATTCACCAAAAGGGATAAAATAAACAGTGACTTTATGTTTTCATGATTCTACATGTTCCAGAAAGGAAAGCATAGAGTAGAATTACCACAACCAGCAATCATTCTAAAATAAGTCATAAAAGTTTGATGACATAGAAATAGATAAAACACTGAAGAATGTAAAACTGATCCACTCACAGTTCCTTCCAGCATTTTCAGTAATGCTTGCTGAACACCCTCACCAGAAACATCTCTGCTAAGGTTTAAGCTCTCAGCCTGCAAAAGGTTTCCACATTTAAGTGCACTTTTGGTTTTACAAAGATACCTAAATTTAAATAAAAATAAATAAATAAGCTGGAAAACTGTGGAACCTTTTTAGTTATCTTGTCAACTTCATCGATATAGACCATCCCTTGTTGAGCTGCTTGTACGTTGAACTCAGCAACCTATAAGCCAAATTTAAAAGCATGCATGCATGAGTTTTGTGATAAACTGAACAAGCAAACTTAGTAAAATAGCAAACAAAAAAAATAAATACAAGGAATACAATTTGTTCACATTATTGAAACCAATGTAGTGAAGAACAAATTCTGGGATTCAACTACAGGAACAGTTGTACTCAATCCAGGAAGGTGCAAGGGAAAAGGCTCCTTGACTCCATTCAGCTCAAAATTTTGAAATGAGCAACTCTAATATAATATTGCACGATATTATATTAGAACTCCCACCACATTTACCAGAAGTAACCCTAATATAAAGGCTCTCCAATGCATTGTATATCTCCCCATTCTAGAACCACCACTAGATTCACCAGAAGTAACCCCAAAATATATCCCCTTCCTATGGATCAAAATACATCCTTTTTTAACAATATAGCATCAAGGGACTTCTAAGAAAGACAAAAGAGTCTAAAAATCTATCCTCGCTAAATTAATTTCTAACTAAACAAATAGCAAGATAAACTGATCGAATTTATAAAGAAAAATCTGTAAGTGAAGAACATATAATTCCAAATATCAAGTAATTGAAACAAATGGGATTAATCGACACAAGAAAAATGCAGCTAAAGAGATGATGTGAAGTTCGCAAGAGGTCCAGACAATCACTCTTGAAGGGTTGTGAATATCTTCAGTAAAAGTAATTCTGTCCAAGGGAATTATCTATGTTGCAGATAGAAGCATTACTTTGGGCAGCCTTCCTTTCTATTAGTAGAATAGGCAACAATGTTTAACTATTGCAGATCATCAAATGGAAATCCCACCCACAACATACACAAAGCTATGAGAACTCTGCATATCCAACCTACATAGTTCAAAATATAAGAGCAAAAACTTCAAAGTAGCAAGTATTCACATGCAAAACATGGTGGACAAGATTCTAAAAAAATAATCATACCGTAAGCAATTTATATAATATTGACTCAACATCTTCTCCAACATAACCAGCCTGCAAAAGAAACAGCATTCACCTCCTTCAATGCAACAACAAACCATAAAACAAAAGAAAATGAAATGTCTGAAGCAAGAAAATAGCAGCCATGGCTACTAATGAAAGCAAAGAATACTGATGAATTTTTTTTTCTTTTTTTGATAGGCACATAAAGGCATATTAATCAGTGCCAAGCCAAAAAATAAAAAGGGAGCGAGAGGAGGGGTGCACCCATGTACACTGGTAGCATACAAAGGGAACCACAAAGAGTATGAGCTTAAGAATAATGAGGAATAATACTCCTGTTGTTTTAGTTTTACAAAATTAAACATTAATGATCAAAAGAGCAAGTGAATACCATGTAGTGTGGCATTGGCAAGTTTTTCCTTCAACATTGGGATGCGCTTTTTTAGTGAAAGATACCAGATAGGTTAAGAACTGAAGAACACCCATTACCATTATGCCCATTAAAAGCTAATGGAATTAAACCTTGATTTGGATGTTAAAAGTTAATATACAAAAATTGGCATGCAAACAGATATTAAAAATATATAAATTTTGTACAATTTCAATAATAAGTGAAAAATAAAGTAACACTCACCTGTGTAAGAGTTGTTGCATCAGCAATGACAAAGGGCACATTCACAAAACGAGCAAGTGTTTTTGCAAGTAATGTTTTTCCTGTTTCAAGTTAATGTGCATTAGAATGGTGGTCTAAATTCAGCAGCCTCTTATCACACTAAGAAATAATGTAATAGATATCTTCAGATCTGAAGCTGCCAGTGTTCAATTTATGCCACAACTAAACTCAAATCATAAAATAGGGCCTATACCTGAGCCAGTTGGACCCATCAAGAGAACATTGCTCTTTTCCAGCTCCACAGAATCATCATCAACCTCTGATGTACCTGATTCTGCTCCTGACCTAGTAGTCAAATGCACAAGTTTAGTTTTATCCAAGGAACAAAAACCTGCAGCTTGAAAAGGTTACAACAAAATTTCCCAATTGTTACATATGTATTTCTTTTTTAGTAACAAGAGAAATATTAGCACAGAGCCTTCTTATATGATAGTGAGGTAAAAAAAATAAGATGAAAGAAATCCCATTAAGAACTAACCCTTTCTGCAAGGAGCCGTGATATATCCTTTTGTAGTGATTATATACAGCCACAGATAGCACCTACAACAAAAAGATAAACCAACCCCAACACAAGGCTTACTACAGATCCAAGATATGCTCAAAAATGGTCTTCCACATATAGGATACTTCTCCCATTCTCAAATCAGTATATTGCACACTAGTAACTAGTTGATATGAAAATTATGTTTCTTGTGTCTGAAACATGTTAAGACCCCAACAAAAATGGCCCACCTCCCATGTCTGACACCAGTTTGAACGCTTAAAAGAGTGTCCCCATTTACCTATTTCAACAATGTAGACCTCTATCCCAGAGAACTATTAGAATTTATCACTTCATTATTTAACTCCCTATGGTTCTTACACTGTTCCAGATACACATAAAAACACATACCAATGTATATGTTATAACAAATTCACAAATATACACACATATAGTTGTTTCCCTGTATCTATATTTTCATGGAGTTTAACATGTCCGGCAACCAATGTCTCTCCTATCACAACACTCATGTCCATGTGCATATACCATAGAAAACCATTATAACAAGGTAGTTCAGTCAAGAAACCTAGGAGCATTTAAAAGTTAAGGGACTGAAACAAAGATGGTTAGCAGGCTTTCCAAAAACCACCTATCAAAAAGCCCAAAAGAAGATGTGAAATTGATATGAGCTACAATATTCCAGACATGAGTTATAAGAACCACTACAAAATGTATATGATGAGCAAAAAGATATATAACAACCCAATATACAATGACAATGGCAAGATTTGTTAAACACACAAAGTCTTTAGCATAATTCAGTATGACCCCAATAGCAGAGTTCAAAATGATTGTAAAGCGGGAAAAACCGATGAGAGGAGCATTAAGTTCCCTAAGAACCACCAAAAAGTCCGAAAATGGAATGAAATCTAACTAAATCATATGCACAAACTGGTGGGGCATCAAAATTGACAGTAGTAATTGCATAACTCTTAAACCTTTTTGGCTCTTTCCTGCCCAATGACAAACTTGTCAAGTCCCTTGCAGATCTCCTTCGGCGTCGGCAAATCCTTCCCTAAATTCGACCCACCCCACCCATTCCTCTCCCCAAATGACCCATTTCCTCCACCACCACCACCATTACCCCCTACACCAGGTCCGGCCGCCCGAATCACATTAACTCCAGGAGCAAACGGCGGCCCCGGCGGTGTATGCACTGCCAGCCCATTTCCCGACGGCGGAGGCGGCGGAGGTGGCCAATTCTCCGGCGGGTCGCCTCCATAGGACCTCAAAGTCTCCCAAAACGACATCCTGAGCCTGCTCCCATAGTCTTCCTCATGACCACCACCGTTTTTGCTGCTCTTCTTCTCGTTATCCTTTCCTTTGGGATGATTCGTATTTGTATTGTTGTAATCGGACCTACCAATCTCCACGAAACTCCCCTGAAGTGGGGCAATCTTGTAGGGCCTGAAATAGTAAGCGGTTTTGCAATTAGGGCAAAGATTAACCGCCTGATAACTCCCGCCACTTCCCTTGGAATTGGAACTATCAGTGGGAACGGCAGGTGAGAAATTGGATGGAAAGTGACGATTAGAGAAGAGGAGATCCATGACTTTTGAGCATCTAGGGCAATTGGCTTCCGCCCTAATCTTCCGCGTCTGGAAACCGTCGGAGCCGCCGTGGTCCCACTTGTACCTCTCCTGAACTCCGATCAGCGACTCCCGCCGGCGGTGGGAACCCATATGCAGGCAGTTCGCGAACCGGGTCGAGATGGGCGACTTCTGCATGAACCGGTGGTTACACCTACCCACCATCAACAACCGCTCCACCACCTCTCTCTTCCCTCTCAGTACTCCACCAGACATCTTCCTACTTTCTCTACCACAATGACATACAAAAATCAATACAACCAATTCCCAAAATGTGGGGTTTTTCACACAGATGAGAGAGATGGCAGATTGGGATCTGTGAGCATTATAATACTATTTTTCTTTCCAATTTTTTCTTATCTACTGATGGGATGATTGGAATTTGGGAATGAAAAAAAAAAAAAACCTTGAAAAAACTGAAAATTAAAGAAAGAAAGAGAGGCAAGAAAAGCATGAAGGGGGAATTGGAATGTATGCATCCATGAAGGGGAGGGGAGGGGAGGAGAGGGAGTGGAGAATAAGATAAAGTTGGGGAGTGTTTGTAGGAGATGATGGATAAATTGGGAGGATTCAAACATGACCAATTTTTCTTCTGGTTTTTTCTATTTCTTTTTGGCGCTTTGACCATGTCTCTTTTTCGTTTTTACTTCACCCATCCCTTGTTTTTACTAAATAGTCCAAGGGTAAATCCAATTTCTATTGCTTTCAAATGGGTTTTTTTTATTTTTTTTTTCCTTTTTAAAATTTTTTTCTCTTATGTTTCTAATTTTGGTAAGGGCCAAAATCCAAGAATTTTATTTATTTAAATTTGGGTAAAATAGAAAAGTTATTTATCATATAAATTCAAAAGAGGTATTAAAATGTGTTTGGGAGGACAAGGGTTATTCTTTTCTAGATTTAAGAAAAAGCATTTTAACCAATTTTCTTATTACAAATTTAGAAACTCTGTGATGTCAGTTTGGTATCATACCTAATACATGGTCTCGACTTATGTGGTAAAATTTGATTCATTGAAATCTATCAAGATATAATGAAATAATACCAAATTTTAAAATAATAAAATCCATAGATTTGATATATTAAAGTTTTTGTACAAAATTATCTTATGTTGTTTTCTATAACAAAAGAAATGTTTTCAACTTTTTTATAAGCTTTTATATGTTTTTTAAAAATAAATTTTATATGTGATGTTTTACTTTAAATTGTTTTTCATATTTGTCTCATTAATTTTGAAAATAACGATAAAAAAATAAGTAAAAATAATTAAAATACATTTTTATTGTAAAAATCTGTTTGTCTTTTTGTAACTTTTGAGAATATAAGTTTTCAATTTATTTTATTATTTGCAAAAGCATTTATGCACCCTTTTTTTTTTTCTTATTTTCTATATTTTAAATTGATTTTTAAGATAGTTTGTTAAAAAAAAAATTTGAAAATAACTCAAATTTATTCTTAAAAATTACTCTTTCTTCAACACAAGTTCTTAGAAGGTTTTCCACTTAAAACCTATCAAACATGTCTTTAAAAATAATCAAAAACCATTTCTAAATAGCATTATTATACCCTTGGGGAACAATTTAGAACCTTTTGTTGAAAGCAAATTTCCAATTTAGAAATCATGTTTATCAAAATTTTGACAAAAATTAGTTTCTCAAAATTTTGCTCTTAAATTAAGTTGCTTTTTAGGAATAAATTTGGATAGATTGGGATAGTTTTTTACAGGATATTTTAAGTAATAATTGAAAATATATGTATAAAAAAAAATTATAAACTACGTGAAAAATGAGTGGACAAGATTTATTTGATATTAAAAATAAAATTTTATTCCCTTAAATACCTAAAAAATATTTTAAAACTGATTTCAAAGAGATCCCCAAGCATGCGCTTTATTTCCGGCACCCACTTTCCTTGTGTGAGACCAAACACTTGGCCCATATTCCTTTTGTGACACAAAATACTCGGCTCAAGTTACTAATTTTTCAAATTAAATTGGTCAAAGCTGAGGCAAAATTGAATTACGTCATTATTTTTATGTTAATGAGTTACATTAATTAGTTATACATTTATAATTTTGTTCCAAATAATACTCATCTAGGTCTATGAATTTCCAATGGTCTAATTTAGATCACGCAACATCAAACCTTAAAAGAAGTTAAGGATGTTTTATTGTATCGAAATCCATAAATAGTTGATGTATTCGCTGCTAAGGAATATAAGGTATTATATTGAAGATACCAAACAAAGAGTAGGCATGATTCTCATGAGTCCTTGTTAGAAGTCGGAACATAACTTTTAGGTAACTAAAGGTATATAGTAAACCAAACGAAGGGAATGACAAATTATTAATTTCTTTTTTTTTTTTTTTCAATTTTAGTTTTCTAAGTATAAAATTTCCATCCAAAAATTTGGTAATAAACCAAATTAAATTGAAAAGTTGCACACACACGTATATATACATTAACTATGGATTATATTATTCATTTAGTACACATTTTTCAGTTTCAATAGAATACAAGACCACATCATATGGTTTTTTCTACAATTGGACCACTTTTGTATGAGTGTTATATATATAAAACTATAATAATATGATTCAAATAGATTGTAATAATGTGATTTGAATAAACCTTAAGATAACTTATTATAGTACTATTTAAGCCTTTTGGCCCATAATGTTCAATTCATTTTTTTTGTTTGGCTCAAATTAAAAAAATAACAATTAGAATAAAATTGGTTTATGTTTTTAAATCAAATTGAACCAACCAAAATGAAGTAAATTGAGTTCAATTTATTAAACCAAACCAAATTAATTAGATCAATTTCTCATTAAGTTTAATTAATTTAGCCTTGATGCATGAAAACCATCTAAATCAGCTTAGTTTGATATAAATCAAACTAATTGAACAATGTATGTATTAGATATAAATCAAAGAGAAAGACACAATAGGAAATCAAGTGATAAGAATTCAATAAAACTCATACAAGAGTCAATGACGGTAAATACAACTCCTATCAAAATCTTAGCGCAAAATAAAAAGAAGGAAGTAAAAGAGATTGGACCAACCCAGGAAAATGAGAGGTGTTGGTTCACCTTGAAGGAATTAGAAGAGAAGAAATATCATTTTCCTGACTATGATGTGCCTAGCATGTTGGAAAACCTGCTCCAGAAAAAAGTTATTGAGCTACCTGAGTACAAGCTTCCAGAAGAAATGGATCATGTTAATGATCTGAACTATTGTCATTACCATTGAATCGTCAGTCACCCGGTGGAGAAATGTTTCATCTTAAAAGATCTCATAATGAAAATTGCTAAACAATGAAGAATTCATCTGGATCTGGATGAAGTAGTAGAGTCAAATTATGCTACTGTCACATTTGGGTCCCTCGATCTTGTTTTGTTATATGTTCCACCTAAGACACTAGAGGTATGCACTGGTACTATCCAATGCGAGTCACCAAAACCAAAGCAAACACAAGTGTCGTGCCAAAACTCCTTTCTTCACTTCTATTTTGATAATGAATCAATGTCATATAATGAAGAAGGTTGGACATTGGTGACACGAAGAATACCTCACAAGAAGCAAGAATCTCATCCATACCCAAAGGAACAACATAAGCAAAATATTCGTTGATATCTAAAAAAGAAAGAAAAAAATAAACCTAAAAGAAAACAAGATATTGTACAAGTTGATAACCTTTTGGTACAGAAACTCATCACCCCTGTCACCTTAAGATAATACTTTCCTCTAGAGTTCTTCAATAGAAGGATGATGACATCAACCCATATGGTTTCTTGTCATGAAAATTCGGAAGAAGATGAACCAAGTGAAGATAAAGAAAGCGTTTTCAGTATAAAGTCGAGCAAAACCAAGGAAGAGGATGAGGTAGTGGCAAATCTACAATGCTTACTCTCATTCTTTGGTATCTATGAAATGCTGCAACTTTTTGAGGAAACACAAATTGCATTGATCCAGATACATAGGAATCCATCACTCTATGCTACAAAAATAAAATGAGCAAAACAATTTGAGAACAAATGCCACAGTTGTGCAACATGTTGTGCAACCATCACTTTCAAATTTTACCACAATTGTCTTCAAACCTCAACATTCCAGTGATGCACCTTAAAGCATGAGCCTAAACTGCATATTGCTTCTATCATACAAAAGCTTAAACTGTGGTAAAAAAAAAAAAAAAAAAATCATTCTTGGCAAACTTCTTAAACCGAGAAACAAACTCTTTGTATTAAAGAAGTCAAATTTAGAGATTCCAAACTAAAATCTCCAACTTCTCTACATACAAGTGTTCTTTTCTTTCAGCATGACGTGTTCTGAAAATGGCGATGCAACCCAGAAGCTAAATCCAAAAACGAAGTTTCAAAAGTCAAAATCAAACTCCAAACATTCTTCAACAAGCTTTTGAAAGAATATCAAACACAAACAAAAGTGTCATTCATCCATCTTCAAAGCTAAAAAAAACAAGGTTGGGTTTTTCAAAACACTTGAGGAAATTGTTGATAAGTTTACTTGAGATCAAGTCATCATTGACCCTCGTTTAAATTTTGCTCCAAGAACACGTGTATACCACCCTTGGATTAAAATCAAGTCCAAACTTAACACATTCTTCAAGAAGCTCGTAGAAGAATATCAAACACAATACAAAAGTCTCATTCATCCATTTTTAAGGTTGAAGAAAATCAAGACGAATTCAAAGGACTTTTTTTGTTCTCCAAAATGCTTAAGAAAGGTCTTCACAAGTTTGGTTGAGAATAAGTCATCTTTGACCCTCAATTAAACTTTGTTCCAAGGATGTAAATTTATGATTCTTCGATCAAACTCAAGACAAGTGACATTCTTGGCCAGCATGAGCATAAATTGCATATGGCGCACAAAAAAAAAGGGTCTGCTAAGTTGAAAACTTGAAAAGACAGCTTAAGCAAAAGTTAAGACTTTATTTTAGTCTTTGCAAAAATTAGAGTGTAAAGAAAAAAAAAAGTCTGCTAAGTCGAAAACCTTAAAATGTGGCTTAGGCAAAAATTAGGTCATATGCTCACAAGATTAATTTTTTTTTTTTAGTCTTACAAAAGTTAGAGGATGAAAAAAAAATGGAACTATGTTTGACGTGATCCCCTCTCTTTGAAGGGTACGTAGGCAACTTAGGGAAACCACTTGAGTTCGGTTACTACAAAAAAATAAAAGTCTCATTTTTATTAATAAATGAATCTGGCTAACAAATGCTAGACTTTATTACATTTTAATAAAAATAAAAAAAATAAATGAAGGAAAAGAATGAGAGCTAAAACTAAGTAAAAATGTACAACGATCACATCCACACCAAGCATGCAAGCTCGTCACGTTGAGTCTTTAAGGCTTCTTGAAGTGTCTCTAAAGTCTTGACATTGACATTAGTAAGCACGGGGGTTTGGGCGATAATGACATGTTCTTTCCTCAAGCGAGAAACATCATTCTGTTTATTGGTTATAATCTCATTGATCTCCAAGATTGAGTTGTGAAGACACTCTTTTTATATACCTAGTTGCTCTAATTCCTTATTAAGTGCTTCCTGTTTAGCATCGAGAGTAGCTAAGTCAACCTTTAATTATTGACAACGGTTCGCCTGTACACCCTCAAAGTTCAGAACATTCATAATCTGAGACGCAACAGTAGCTAAATGTTCGCTTTGTACTTCCGGAGATATCTTCATAGAATGGGTGCGTTGCATTACATCGAGGTGATCTACACTTTCCATGTACTTCTCAATCTGAGAATTCAATGGTGAAGGGTCCATTCCAATCTCTATGATAACATTGAAAAACTCATCAATTTTTCCTCTTAATAATAGGAGACACTCGTTGGAAGTTTTGATAATCATCTCCTTAATGTCTTCTCCTATCATAAGTGCTGCTTGGCATTGGGAATTAAGAATGATTTGTCCGACGTCGAATGCGCGAATGGAAGTAGAAGGAGCAACCATAGTAGGACATGAAGATTGTTGTTCAGCAATTAAACTTACAACTGCTAAAAGTGTTAATTCATCATATGTTGTATCTCCAATTGTGGCCTTTTGACCTTGAGCTTCAATCAGAACACCACTTAAGATGTTAGTAATACCTTCATCACCCAAACGAGAATGAGGCAAAGGTAATGGGATGATAGAGTGATTATCTTGTTGCATAGTCAAGGTAAAGAGCGTTGACTCCCTAGTAGCATCGACAAATTGGTTGTCACCCACCACCTAAGGCAAATATTTATTTTTGTTAGTATCAATGCAAAATAAAAAATAAAAAAATTACCTCTTCACCATCAAGTTCCATCGGTTGAGTAGAAGTTGGGACGTCAGCAAAGAAGACATCTGCATCAAGAGAATAAGAGTTAGTCTCATCATAGTACATATGGTTGGATCTAATTTTTCAGCGTTTGAAGTGACATTCACTTTTATTTTCAGAGTCATCGTCTGATACGTAAAAACCTTGTGCATTGTTATATTGCTTAAAAGTCTTGTGACATGAGTGAGTACTACCACCATTGAAAATAGTTTCCTCATGCTTTGAGTGTGTAGAGGTATTAGTTTGATGTTCACCCATTAAGTGCTTAGAAGAAACTCTTGAATCATTAGGTAAATCATCAAAATCATTCTCAACATTGTCTTTAACAGTCTCCTTAGTAGAAACACTTGAGTCATCCTTGCACGTTCTACTCTCTAAAGATTTTGAAGATATTTGTCGAGAAGAATCAAGAGGAAGCTCTATACAAGCAACAGTAAGAATTTCCTTATCAGGATTACGCACTCTAATCCACCAATCCACATATGTCTTGGTGATTGAAACCTTTTCAAGACTATGATAATCGGGTATAGTAACTTTGGAGTAGGTACCAAGCCTAGTGCATGACTCCCAATGTTGATACTCGCCTCTAAAGTTCTAGTGCGAAAAATCTCTAGCAAACCCCCCTGGAAGGTCTTGAGGATACCCAAATTGCTTGGAAAATCAATGAGGATAATACGGTTAGATCACCTGATGGTTACCTTGTCATAAAGATAAATAGCTAGAGCAAAGACTTATGAGATAAGAAGCTTTGATAACACTAATAAATTCATTATTAGTTCAGTGCACACGCTCCTTGTGGCACAATGCCAAGTGGTCCAACTTTATTCCTTTGCAAGACATTATCAAAGCTTGAGCTTGCAAATCATCAAAACACTTAGCAGGAAACTCGTTAGCATAATAAGTCATTCGTGGGGGATGGTTCCAAGAAGGAGAAATGAAATGAGTGTCGAAATATTCACCTAATCATCTGTATAAGTAATGAATAGTGAAAATAAATGCATTAGTCCCAGGTTTCAAAGAACAAGAGATTTCATTTAAGTCGTTTGTAAATACTTGCTAACATTGGAACAACAAAGCTAAATGTCTCACCTTGAGCCATTCTACTAGCTACCTTGAAAACTCCAAGACAAATCAAATTGACACCCCCTCAAGGAATAACAAACTTATATAACCAACATGCTAAGAAAGCGGTCAAGTAAGTCTCTTTAACATCCGCCTTTACTACGCCAAGGTTGTCAAAAACTTTCATCTTCGATTGAGTACAAGATTTAATAGGATCAATTTCCCTGGAGGGGTTATGAGTCTCCTTAGGCCTCTACGCCTTATTCCTTGTCCTTTTCTTTGGAGGTTTTGCATACTTCATAGAGCCTTTGTACCAAAATGACACTCAAAAGACTAACTTAACTAAAGATTTCTCTTTCGTCTCAGAGCAAATTCGATGATATGCAAGGAATAAATTTTGACAACTTGGTGGGAGTAAGGACTTTGTTGCATCATTAGATAACTCTTCCGTGCTCGGTACCATCACATCATAAAAAGATCCAATGATTGGTAGTCCAGCAATACGATACAAGTCCCAAAAGGAGATGGAAACCTTTCCAATGGATGTATGCAAGATGTTAGTGGTAGGACACCAACATTTGCAAAAGGCCCTAATCACAAAGGCATGACGATTATAGTTGAATAAGGATGCAAAAATAGCTTCGTAAAGCTTACATCATTTAAGAAATGGTCTATGTCGACCCAATACTTCCTCAACCCATTCCCAATATCCTTTGGTAAAGAAAGATTCCCCAAGTACTTTGAATGAGCTTCCCTGTCTAGCTTCTCCATCATAAACACGAGAACCCAACAATCCAAATTCATCATGAACTTCAATTGTAGTTGGGTGAGAGGAATTCGACAGCAAAACATTAGAAATAGGTTTCACCTTATTAAGTTTCAAATTGCTGATATTTGTAAGCTTGCAAGATGCAACTCGGGACCAGGAAGAAATGTGTAATGGGTCCTTTGTCACTGGCACTGACAAAGATTGAAGGTCAGTAAGTGACTTATGCACTAACAAAGTAGTCCATTCCTCAAAATCTTCACTATCATCTTCAAGAATGATTACGGTCATCTCTTTGAAACATTTGAAGAACACCATCTTACAAAAAAAAAAAAAAAGATGAATAAAATATGGGTCTAAGTTTTTAGATGCCACTATGCATTTAAGTCAAACCAATTTGCATGGGTGAAAACCTTAACACTCAAGTCGTGTTAAGTATTGAAAGTATAACATCGTGTAGCATTAGGGCCATAACTTATTTGCATGGATACCAAGTATTATTCTGGTTTTAATTAAATGTTAAAACTTGAAACACCACTATGCATTCAAATCAAGCCAATTTGCATAGGTAAAGACTTTAGCACATAAGTGCTGAAAATACAACACTGTGTAGCATCAGGGTCAGAACTTGTTTGCATAGATACCAAGTATTATTCTAGTTTTAATTAAATGTTAAAACTTGAACACCACTATGCATTCAAGTGAAGCCAATTTGCATGGGTGAAGACTTTAACACATAAATGCCAAAAATGCGACACCACTTTGCATCAGGGCTACGACTTGATTACATGAGGGTCAAACTTTAAATATTCATATGATTTTTTTTATGGATATTTAAGTTTATTAAAAATTCCCCTCAAGCATTAAGGTAATTTAAAATTAATTAAATTAAATTTTCTGAAATCAAATTCATCTCTGTGGATAATGAAGGCCAACACGTGTTCGAAAAATGTAAGTCTTTTTTTTCCTTGAAAAAAAAATGTTAGCAAAAAAATAAATAAATAAGGAGAACATGTGTCAACATATATATATAATAGAATAATTAAATTACCAAATTAATGAGATTACTTCTTACAAAAAATGAAATTTAATGTTCAGATACATAATATTTTTTTTTAACCATAATTATATAAAATTATAAAGAAATAATTTTGAAGTATCGGATTATGAAAACCAAAATACAATTTAATGAAGTCCAAAATAAATAAATAAATAAATAAATATAAATTGTCATGCTTATCCATTAGATATGGTTCAGGAACAAACAAATTCATAGGTAACAAAAATTACATGGCCAGTTTTAATTTAAAACAAGATGGTCATTGGTCGTGAATGGTAGCTTAAATTTCAAACTTCCCCAGTGGTTATATAAATTGATTTTAAATTATAAATTGTTATGCTTATCCATTAAATATGGATTAGGATCAAACAAATTCAGAGGTAAAAAATATATAGGTTAGTTTTAATTTAAAAAAAGATGGTCATTGGTCCGATTATATAACCTTCAAATTGAAACCTTATAACCATGATCTTATTCGTAAATCTTTTAAAAAAAATTACAAATATTTTTTTCAAATAGATTGTTAATATTTTATGAGGTTTATACTACAATATTTCCATCATTCGATTTATTTATACATTATTTGCAATATCCTTAAAGAATCAAAATTGTTTTATTTTTATGTTTGGATACTATCTTACGTTCAATAACTACCATTATTATTTCTGTTTCAATATAAAAATTGATCAACCATGATTGTGGAATGAAAATGTTGTGAGCTAAACAATTTAAGCATAAATAAGTAACATTTATATAACTGTTACTTTTATTATTAAGCACGTTAACAAATAAATTTTGCTTACCATTTTCTAGGGTAAAAGAATTCAAGTTGTGTTATTTAATGATGCAATTGATATATTTGACAAAGATTTTGTCACAGAGAAGACATACTTTATTTCAAATGGGTTGGTTAAATAGGTTAATACTAATTTTTGGAATGTACATGACAAGCTAGAGTTGAGGAGATTGAGACTGATATTGATATATCAAAGGCTACTTATAACTTCCTCCAATTTACTGAAATAAGAAATTATATCAACACAAATACTCTTATTGGTATGTATATATATATATATATTATTAAAAACTATCATTGTTTAGATTTTTTATTATGAATTTAAATATCATACATAATTTATTATAATATAAATACTTTCCTTAATTATCTTACAGATACATTGGGTGTTGTTACTAGTGTCCTGTAAAGTCAAATGGAATCAATGGTGATACTTTTAAGAGAAACATTATCCGAACTAACTCACTTAATGACACCGTTATGATAACATTGTAGGAAGATCTTGCAACTAATGAAGGAAAATTACTAGAGCAATTGGTGGCCATGAAACCATTCATAGTTTTATCACATACAAAAGTGATGACATATAAAGGTATGTATGTAAATTATTTGATTTTAATTTAAGTTGTTTTCTTATTATTATTTATATCAATTACTAAAAAAATTAATCCTTAAATAGGTGAAGTATCTTTGTTTACATTATCAATCACAACAGTTCATATAAATCTAATCTTAGAGCAAGTTAACAATTTAAAAGAATGGTATGTATAAAAAAAATTGTCTTAATTTATTTAACATATTCAATTATCAGATCTCATATGATTAGATATTATAATATATAGATCGCAATCTATCACAGAGGTAAACAAATCAATGGCCAATACTCCAAGAAAGATAAGAGTTCTTGTCGTTGAAGGCACCAAAAAAGTAACAGTCACATTGTTTGATGCAGCTGAAAAGATTATTGGATGTCCTATAACTAAATTTATAACAAGTAAAAAAAATTTATAAATTTCTCCCTTCAAATAAGAAGTATGAAAATTCTATCTTTAATTTGTAAGTTAATTTTTTTAAATATATATTTTACAGCATTGGATGAGCAACAAATTTTACAAAGGATTGATTCATTGTTATGGAAAGTCATATATTTTCGTCAAAAGAATCAACTAAATCAGTGGTAGTGGTCAAACTTCAAGAAGTTTCATTTTAGAAGAAGTTTATAATGAAGATGAGTTCAACAACTCAGCATTACCTCCAACAAAAAAAAATTGAAGATTTAGCAAAAATAGTGTAATCTTGTGAAACTTCTCTAAATTTAGACATATTTCTTTTATCTTCACATGATATGTAAACAATCTTATAATGTTTCCCTACATAATTTACAAACTTTTGCAAGAAGACAACTAAGTTAGTTATTTCAAAGGATGCATCACAACAACGGTGAATTACAAAACATATAGATTATGACACAAATATGTTTGTTGTAGTTTTATATTGTGACTATTTTTCTACAAGTATATCGTCTTACAATCATAGTAATGAATATCTATTTAAATAATTTATTTGAAATTCTAATAGACAATAATTTCGATTCAAAAAACAAATATATGATATTTAAGATAGGTTTCATATCTAACTTAATTAATAAATTATAAAAAATATAAAAAATTTAAAGCAAGCTAAAACACCCTCTTATATTAAAATAATATATTATCTATTACTATAATCATATGCGATAATATATTTCATATATCTATATATCATTATTATTTATGAATTAATTAAATTGTAGGTATCTTGTATAATTCTATATTTATTATTTTAATCACTGTTAAATTATTTACTAATACTTTAGATCAAATAAATTTAAATTTATTCACTAATTATCTTTCGAGACGTTATACATGTCCTTCCATTATATTCATATATCAACACTCGTCACCCTACGTACATGAAGTGTTTAAACACTTTTTTTCCCAAAAAAAAACCTCATCATTTCTCTTATGTACAATTATATCCTATCATTATTACTATATGTAATTAATTAAGATATAAAACCGGTTTTGGGCATTATATTAAATTAAAAATATGATAATGTTAAAAAATTTATTTTAGGATATGAGCCATGAATGTTTTTTCTTTCTTACCTATCTATAATTTAAAAAATTTTGACAGCATATAAAACAAACTTTTAAGAGTTTGATTTTTTATATAAATCTTACTCGAATTATTTTTACTATATATAAAAGATTGAAGTAGTTGTTCACTTTTTTCTGTAGAATCGTGTTCCCATCTTGCTTATATACACTTACATCCTATAACTATTTTATTTGATTCATTCAACCTATATATTTCTTTTTCCAAATTAAATATAATAATTTATTTAAATAATGTCTCTCTTAAAAGTGTTTAAATTAATATTAAAATATAATGAAATGATGCATTTTTTGAATTTGTTTTTTGTTTGATTTATTATGTTTTTTTTTTTGTAGATGACTACAAGAAAAGAATATTTAAACTATAAGATGAATCCAAGGCATACCATGATGGTACACATAAGTACAATGAATAATATGAGACTAGACCTTAAAACATGGGGTGCTCCACTTACTAATGAACTATCAATCGAATGCCTCAACAATCTCTACCTGACCAATGGGGTTGTGCAAGATTTGACATGAGAGATAAAATAAAAGTTGGATATGTGAAGAACTTCTTTGATGTAGCTTGTGAGCTTGAATTGTTAGAGGAATGACGTCTTTTGATGTCTACAAAACGAATTGTTGCGTTATCGATACATCCAAATCTTCGTAGTGCAAGTCACATGGGTCATTGTTCACGAGAGAGAGGATTGTGGTTGGGAAAGATCGACCTTAGAGAAGTTCGAGAACAAATGGTGTTTTCTATTGGAGATCTTAGAGAGTACAAAGTGATAGAGTTCAAAATAATGACTTGTATTACAAATTTTTATAGTTTTATATGTTGTCATTTTAACCACACAATGTTTAAACAATTGATAGTTTGAAAATGAGATTTTTTTATTTTATTTATTTTCTATGCTTTATTTATGTTATCTATCATTTACTCAAATAGGTTGAAACAAAATAATTGATCAAACATTTTATCTTTAACATTATTTTAAATGTAGTTCATGTCATTGTTTTTAAAACCGGATCGGACCGATCAATACCGCCGCCCGAAGGGCTTTCTGGTTCAGTTATCCTTTTTGGACCGTCTACCAATTGGACCAGTCTCGAACCGATTAAACCAGTGACCTGGGCGAGTCGGGTGGTTCTTTAAGAACCAAACCGGTCGACTCCACCACTTCATTTTCTTTTTAGCAAGCCCTAATTTCCCTTGGCCCAATGTCCACTCCTATGATGAGTCTTCTTGGCAAAATTGCCAATTATATAATGAGCCCTATGGGCCGACCCAACAACCAATTTACTTGCAAGGGATGGGAAGACTTTTTTTGTTGCAAACATAGAGCTTGAACCATAGACTTCTAGGTTTCCTAATACGATATTATCCACTCTGCTACAACCACCCTTACGTTGAAATTTAATAAGGAACAACTATATAGGTTCTTTTAAAAAATAATATATATATATAATTACATGATACAATTTTTTTTTTCATTTTCAATATGTTTAATATTTAAATACGATTTTTACTATTTTCTTTTCATATTTAAATAATGTATATGTTTTGTTTAATAAATTAAAAATATTAATACATTTATATAAAAATGAATAAATAATATTACAAATATTATTAATTTTTAATTATATGTATTTAAAATTATTTTTAATTTTAATAAAATATAAATTATATATTTATGACGTTACCAGTTTGACTGCGGTTTGACCACCAATCCGACTAGTGAACCATGAATCGATAACTTTTTCGGTTCAATGTTCAGTCCGGTTCTGAAAGCATTGGTTCATATAATAATAATTTTTTACATACTAATAATAATTATTGTTTCATTTTTATTTGTTTTGCTTAGTGTTATTACTCAGATATCGAAAATGATGAAGCATTTTGGTTGAAGAAATTATTTTCCGCTTATTTTAAACATATCAAGGTATTTATTTGTTAATAATATCTATTTTTTTTTATTATGTATTACTTTCATGCCTTCTAATTTATAATTAACGAACAAAATGTTAGTTTTAAATCTTATATTTTTAATTATTTTGGATAATTCATCAATTCTTTATTACTATCATTAGATTAGTTTTTAAATAGAATAATTTTTTTTAAAGTTATAAGTTACTTTAACAAGATTACTTATACATCTACACATATATTTTTATTAAACTATTTTTCTTTTAAAATTTTCAAACTGCATGATATATTTTTTAATATTCAATAAAAATTTTTACAACAATAGTATTATCTTTCACAATGTTGAAAATAATATGTTTTTGAGAATATACTTTTATTTTATTCTATTTTTATTTAATTTTTAAATATTATTTCATGAAAATAATTATACACTAATAATTGAAAATCAAACATTTTAGAAAAGAACATGCACATGAATAACTAGATATTTGTGTATCAAACCCTACAAGTATAAACGTTTAAAAACCCAATACAAAATAATTGAATAAAACAATTCGATGAAATTGTAAATATTTAATGAAATTAGCTTTTATCAACAAAATAACATGTAATAATAATTTTTGATCATTTTAAGCATATTAAGATTATTTGTTGATAATATCTATTCTTTCATTATACATGAATATGAAAAATATGAATTTAAGGGATTAAATAATATATATATATATATGTATGTATGTATGTATGTATGTATGTATATATTTATTTATCTACATTATCTACGTTTTAATTCTCAAAATCAAGAGATATAAAGTATTTGATACTAAATCATGTTGGAATTCTTATTATATGGTAATCTTTGAATTTATCTACTTAAGGCTCTCGCCATATCATCTATGTTCAACATCATAAATTACAATCATCTTTCTATTTATTTATACTTTACTTCAATATTTCCAATTTCCAGATTGGTTTTCATACAATAAAAGGATTATCATTAATGACTAATAACAAGGTATTATATCTTACACATAATATTCAAATATTAAGTTTTGAATTTATACTATAATTACTAACCTTAGTTGAAGCTACAACTTTATAGTCCAGAATAGGGTGCTACAGTCAAAGTTGATCTGCCAACTCATGGATGATGGTCAAAAACATTTTGACAAAACAAAATAAACAATGGTTTATTTTCTCAACTTATAAAAATTAATTAATTTTTATTAGCATATCATTTATAATAACTCTAATTTCATTTTTTTTTTTTACATTAATCAAGAATACAATTACTACATCTTTTTAATTTGATTTGACTATGGTACGTATCTCTTTATCGATAATATAACAATATTAATAAAATTACACATAAATTTATCTTTATACTATTTTTAGTTAGGTCAAACTTATCAAACAAACTCATCAAAAAGACCATGAGATGTTAACTTTCTTAATAGGTATGCCCTATATATTATATATTTTTTCCCCAAATAAGTAAATTGAAATCTTACAACCAAAACTTATCTTATTTTCAATCCATTTCAAGAAAAAGAAACATGAAAGAGAGAACATTAGTGAGGTAAGTATATGTTGGTATCATTACAAATGAATGTAACTTTCACAGTTTACCATTTTATAATAATAAAACTTATTTTTTCAATGCAAATTATGCAGTTTTTTAAACATCGAGAGAAAAATGAACAAAAAAAAAATCAAAAAATAATATAAGGTAATGTACCCTTACATTATGTAGAAATATTTTGGCCATATATTTTTGAAACATCACTTTTCTATTTCAACTAATTCTTTTTAAATATGTGTAATTTTTTGTTTAAGTAAAAAAGAAAGGAATATATCCCAGATTATTGCAAAGACAAACAAGTAGTTAATCATCATAATTCTTCCAAACTTTTGTAAGGAAGACAACTAAGATAATTATTTCAAATTATAAATCTCAACAATGGTGGATTACAAAATGTATAGATTATGTCGCAAATATGTTTATACCAATTTTATATTCCATCTATTTTTCTACAAGTACAACATCATTCCATTAATTCCATATATTAACAATCGCCACCTACATACATCTTCACGTGCAACGCACATGCTTTCTACTAGTAGCTCATAAAGAGGGAGAATAAGACCACTACAGAGGGATATGTTTGGGAGAGAAGAGATTCTCTTGCATGGCGACTGTTTTAGAGAGAGGTGATGAGTCTTGAGGTGTAAGAAAAGAAAGAGAAAACTAGAGAAAGGAATGGAAAAGCAGATTATCCTTGCTCTGAGATATATTTGTGCAATTTAAGGGGTATTTTGTAATTAATAAAATTTAAAAGGGTATTTTTTAGAAATAGTCATAATTTGAGTATTTTAAAATACTCGTATGTTTAGCGGTATTTTTTGAAAAGAGTACTCTTCAAATTATGAGTAATTGAAAAAGTACCATTTGAATCATGAGTAACTACAATAATACCTTCCAATTTTTGAGTAGTTTTTGAAATATCCTAAAAATATGAGTAATTGCATAAATATGTCTTAAATATTAAGTATTTACACAAAAATCCCTCAAGTTTCGACTATTTAAAAAAATACATTGAAAATGAGTATTTCACAAATACCCTTAAATTATGAGCATTTAAAAAATCCCAATAATATTCATTAATTATAAAAAATAATCAAATTATAAGTAATTACAAAAGCAGCCCCAATAATATTAGTAATTACAAAATACCCTTTAAATTATGAGTAATTACATAAAGGTCCCTCAATTATTATTATTTACAAGATAACCCTAAAATATGAGCAAATGCATAAAACCCCCTCATTTTATGAGTTATGTTAAAAAGTACCTACAAAATCTGAGTAATTGCACAATTAATTCTCAAATAATGTAAATACCCTCAAGTAATGAGTAATTGAAAAATTATTCTTTAAATTATGAGTATTTACAAAAAATCTCACAAATTGAGCAATTGCACATATAACCCTATAATTTTAAGTAATTAGACAAATATCCTTCAAATTATGAGTAATTGCACAACAACCATTCTAATTTTCAAAAATTGGAAAAATATCCCTCAAAATATGTGCAATTGCACAAATACCCCTAAAAGTATTACTAATTGGACAAAAACATTTCAATTTATGAGTAATTACACACATAACCATAAATTTATGAGTAATTACAAAAAAACCCTCTAATTATGAATATTTACAAAAATACCCTTGAAATTATGAGTATTTTCAAGAAAATTACTTAAATTAATAGTGATGCAAAAAACCCTCGAAATTACTCAAATTATGGATAATTACAAAAATACCCTTAAAATTATGAATAATTAAAAATCTTTTCAATTTTTGGTGTTTTCATAATTACCCTTTGAATTTGTGAGAAATTCTAAAACTACCATTCCATGAGCTGCACCTTCATCATTTCTCATCCTTCTCACTATGTGGCGCTATTCCATTGACCCAATCCACCTTCTAATCTCAACCATCCATCTTCATCAATGTAACGGCCCTTCCCATACACTTCAGTGACAACCCATACCTACTTGTTTTATCGGTTCCTTATTTTAGTCGAACCACATTTAATCAATTTTTTTCCTTTCTAATATCAAACCTACCCAACCTAAACCTAAAACTGAATCAAATTTTTTATTTTTAAATTTTCATAATATTTTGTTTGAAATTAATATTATCAAAATGACAATGGGAATTTTAATATAATTCTTTTTAAATTCACTAAATTTACCAAAAAAATCCATTTTAGGTATGAGTTATTATTTAAATAGTTTGATTTCTTTATATTATAAGTAATAACATCATATTATTTTTAGATTTTTATACATCTCAACAATGGTGGATTACAAAATGTATAGATTATGCTACAAATATGTTTATACCAATTTTATATTTCATCTATTTTTCTAGAAGTATAATGTCATTCCATTAATTTCATATATTAACAATCGTCATCTACATACATCGTCATGTGCAACGCACGTGCTTTCTACTAGTAGCTTTATGAGGGAGAATGAGACCACTGTAGAGGGATATCTTTGAGAGAGGAGGAGATTCTCCTCCATGGCGACTGTTTTAGAGAGAGGGAATGAGTCACTAAATTAGTTTGCATTATGGTGTTCATCTTTATATGGTGTTCCGCATTATTTCTCAGTTGGGTGATTAAATACCCACTATCCCCAATTTCCTTAATATTGTTTTTTTGGGTGTTAAATTAAACAGTGTTACTAGAGAAAACCTTCATTTGCTGGATGACTCTTTCTCCGTTTGTAGGGCACTTAATAGTGCTGACCTTAGTTGGGTGGTATGTATTTTCATTCTTAATGACTCAACCTTCAAGTTTAGTTTTGTTTTCATTATCTATCATTTCCTAGTGTTAGTTATTGATAGTTGATCTTTGCAAATTTTCAGAGGCCACTGGATGTTAGAGGGAATGAGTATGTAAGTGTCACAATCTAGTGTTTAATGCGGGTCATACCCTTGAGGAACTTTTTCTCCATACCTGAAAACTACAAACACTGCAATTCTCAACTCGTTCATCGATTTCGAGAACTTACACAAAGGTATTGGCATGCATGGAATTGTAGAAAAAAGGTTTGTCCCTGTTAGGCCCTGATTATAATATTTTTTAATTATGGTTATGGAAATTTCAAATTCATAGTTTTCAAAATTTGCTTGTCTACAGTTAAGGTCATAGACATTTCTAAATGCAGTTACCTAAGCATGTAATAACCGATACAAGATGGGTGTAGAGTCTGACCCGATTGAATTTATGGCATGGCTTCTTAATTCGCTTCATGTTGATCTAAGAACTTGATGATTATTTGAATGGCTTATAGTTTTTTTAACATGCTATTGGAGTGGCTTAAAGGCATACAACATTGACTTAAATGCTGAGGCTTTAGGATTAAAAAAAAAAAAAAAAAGGCAACTGGACTATCTAGTTTAGTCAATTGAGGAAAATATTATCTATTGTTTCCCCTATTTTTGTCTTGAAGTGTCCTAGATAGGGTCCCCTATGTAACCAGTCAGAGATGCCCTGTGGGTGTCCGATCTTTTTGGACCAAGGGACATTGCATGCTCCTGTAAACCAAAATTCAATTCCAGATTATTATCCACTGCATAAAAGTAGACTCCTCTTAACAGAGATTATTTGCACAATTAAATCAACTACTAACCTAAATATACTTCTTGGCACTATCCCAAGCACCACCAATGTTGGAAGCACTGCAAAATATGATCGAAAATATATTTATATTGTTTATTGTTAGAAAACATGGACTTTCAGGAACACGAAATCAACGAATTTATTTTTTTCATCCAGATCGTGTATGTCAATTTTATATTTCATCTATTTTTCTAGAAGTATAATGTCATTCCATTAATTTCATATATTACAATCATCACCTACATACATCTCCACGTGCAACGCACGTGCTTTCTATTAGTAGCTTTATGAAGGAGAATGGGACCACTGCAGAGGGATATGTTTGGGAGGGGAAGAGATTCTCCTGCATGGCGACTGTTTTAAGGAGAGGGAATGAGTCTCTAAATTAGTTTGCATTATGGTGTTCATCTTTATATGGTGTTCCACATTATTTCTCAATTGGGTGATTAAATACCCACTATTCTCAATTTCCTTAATATTGATTTTTTGGGTGTTAAATTAAACAGTGTTACTAGAGAAAACCTTCATTTGCTGGATGACTCTTTCTCTTTCTCCGTTTGTAGGGCACTTAGTTAGGTGGTATGTATTTTCATTCTTAATGACTCAACCTTCAAGTTTAGTTTTGTCTTCATTATCTATCATTTCCTAGTGTTAGTTATTGACAATTGATCTTTGCAAATTTTCAGAGGTCACTGGATGTTAGAGGGAATGAGTATGTAAGTGTCACAATCCAGTGTTTAATGCGGGTCATACCCTTGAGGAACTTTTTCCCCATACCTGAAAACTACAAACACTGCAATTCTCAACTCGTTCATCGATTTCGAGAACTTACACAAAGGTATTGGCATGCATGGAATTGTAGAAAAAAGGTTTGTCCCTGTTAGGCCCTGATTATAATATTTTTTAATTATGGTTATGGAAATTTCAAATTCATAGTTTTCAAAATTTGCTTGTCTACAGTTAAGGTCATATACATTTCTAAATGCAGTTACCTAAGCAAGTAATAACCGATACAAGATGGGTGTAGAGTTTGACCCGATTGAATTTATGGCATGGCTTCTTAATTCGCTTCATGTTGATCTAAGAACTTGATGATTATTTGAATGGCTTATAGTTTTTTTGAACATGCTATTGGAGTGGCTTAAAGGCATACAACATTGACTTACATGCTGAGGCTTTAGGATTAAAAAAAAAAAAAAAAAAGGCAACTGGACTATCTAGTTTAGTCAATTGAGGAAAATATTATCTATTGTTTCCCCTATTTTTGTCTTGAAGTGTCCTAGATAGGGTCCCCTATGTCACCAGTCAGAGCTGCCCTGTGGGTGTCCGATCTTTTTGGACCAAGGGACATCGCATGCTCCTGTAAACCAAAATTCAATTCCAGATTATTATCCACTGCATAAAAGTAGACTCCTTTTAACAGAGATTATTTGCACAATTAAATCAACTACTAACCTAAATATACTTCTTGGCACTATCCCAAGCACCACCAATGTTGGAAGCATTGCAAAATATGATCGAAAATATATTTATATTGTTTATTGTTAGAAAACATGGACTTTCAGGAACACGAAATCAACGAATTTATTTTTTTCATCCAAATCGTGTATGTCAATTTTATATTTCATCTATTTTTCTAGAAGTATAATGTCATTCCATTAATTTCATATATTACAATCATCACCTACATACATCTCCACGTGCAACGCACGTGCTTTCTACTAGTAGCTTTATGAAGGAGAATGGGACCACTGCAGAGGGATATGTTTGGGAGAGGAAGAGATTCTCCTGCATGGCGACTGTTTTAAGGAGAGGGAATGAGTCTCTAAATTAGTTTGCATTATGGTGTTCATCTTTATATGGTGTTCCACATTATTTCTCAATTGGGTGATTAAATACCCACTATTCTCAATTTCCTTAATATTGATTTTTTGGGTGTTAAATTAAACAGTGTTACTAGAGAAAACCTTCATTTGCTGGATGACTCTTTCTCTTTCTCCGTTTGTAGGGCACTTAGTTAGGTGGTATGTATTTTCATTCTTAATGACTCAACCTTCAAGTTTAGTTTTGTCTTCATTATCTATCATTTCCTAGTGTTAGTTATTGACAGTTGATCTTTGCAAATTTTCAGAGGTCACTGCATGTTAGAGGAAATGAGTATGTAAGTGTCACAATCCAGTGTTTAATGCGGGTCATACCCTTGAGGAACCTTTTCCTCATACTTGAAAACTACAAACACTGCAATTCTCCACTCGTTCATCGATTTCAAGAACTTACACGAAGGTATTGGCATCCATGGAACTGTAGGATAAAGATTTGTCCCTGTTAGGCCTTGATTATAATATTTTTTAATTATGGTTATGGAAATTTCAAATTCATAGTTTTCAAAATTTGCTTGTCTACAGTTAAGGTCATATACATTTCTAAATGCAGTTACCTAAGCAAGTAATAACCGATACAAGATGGGTGTAGAGTCTGACCCGATTGAATTTATGGCATGGCTTCTTAATTCGCTTCATGTTGATCTAAGAACTTGATGATTATTTGAATAGCTTATAGTTTTTTTGAACATGCTATTGGAGTGGCTTAAAGGCATACAACATTGACTTAAATGCTGAGGCTTTAGGATTAAAAAAAAAAAAGGCAACTGGACTATCTAGTTTAGTCAATTGAGGAAAATATTATCTATTGTTTCCCCTATTTTTGTCTTGAAGTGTCCAGGATAGGGTCCCCTGTGTCACCAATCAGAGCTGCCCTGTGGGTGTCCGATCCTTTTGGACCAAGGGACATTGCATGCTCCTGTAAACCAAAAGTCAATTCCAGATTATTATCCACTGCATAAAAGTAGACTCCTCTTAACAGAGATTATTTGCATAGTTAAATCAACTACTAACCTAAATATACTTCTTGACACTATCCCAAGCACCACCAATGTTGGAAGCACTGCAAAATATGATCGAAAATATATTTATATTGTTTATTGTTAGAAAACATGGACTTTCAGGAACACGAAATCAACGAATTTATTCTTTTAATCCAGATCGTGTATGTCAATTTTATATTTCATCTATTTTTTTAGAAGTATAATGTCATTCCATTAATTTCATATATTACAATCGTCACCTACATACATCTCCACGTGCAACGCACGTGCTTTCTTCTAGTAGCTTTATGAGGGAGAATGGGACCACTGTAGAAGGATATGTTTGGGAGGGAAGGAGATTCTCCTGCATGGCGACTATTTTAGAGAGAGAATGAGTCACTAAATTAGTTTGCATTATGGTATTCATCTTTATATGGTGTTCCAATTTATTTCTCAATTGGGTGATTAAATACCCACTGTCCACAATTTCCTTAATATTGATTTTTGGGGTGTTAAATTAAATAGTGTTACTAGAGAAAACCTTCATTTGCTAGATGACTCTTTCTCCGTTTGTAGGGCACTTAATAGTGCTGACCTTAGTTGGGTGGTATGTATTTTCATTCTTAATGACTCAACTTTCAAGTTTAGTTTTGTCTTCATTATCTATCATTTCCTAGTGTTAGTTATTGACAGTTGATCTTTGCAAATTTTCAGAGGTCACTAGATGTTAGAGGGAATGAGTGTGTAAGTGTCACAATCCAATGTTTAATGCGGGCCATACCCTTGAGGAACTTTTTCCTCATACCTGAAAACTACAAACACTGCAATTCTCAACTCGTTCATCGATTTCGAGAACTTACACAAAGGTATTGGCATGCATGGAACTGTAGAAAAAATGTTTGTCCCTGTTAGGCCCTGATTATAACATTTTTTAATTATGGTTATGGAAATTTCAAATTCATAGTTTTCAAAATTTGTTTGTCTGCAGTTAAGGTCATATGCATTTCTAAATGCAGTTACCAAAGCAAGTAATAACCGATACCAGATGGGTGTAGAGTGTGACCCGATTGAATTTATGGCGTGACTTCTTTATTCACTTCATGTTGATATAAGAACTTGATGATTATTTGAATGACTTATAGTTTTTTTGAACCTGCTATTGGAATGGCTTAAAGGCGTACAACACTGACTTAATTGCTGAGGCTTCAGGATTAAAAAAAAAAAAAGACAATTGGACTATCTAGTTTTGTCAATTGAGGAAAATATTATCTGTTGTTTCCCCTATTTTTGTCTTGAAGTGTCCTGGATAAGGTCCCCTGTGTCACTTGTCAGAGCTGCCCTATAGGTGTCTGATCCTTTTGGACCAAGGGACATCACGTTTCCTGTAAACCAAAAGTCAATTTCAGATTATTATCCACTGCATAAAAGTAGGCTCCTTTGAACAAAGATTATTTGCACAGTTAAATCAACTACTAACCTAAATATACTTCTTGGCACTATCACAAGCACTACCAGTGTTGGAAGCACTGTAAAATATGATCAAAAATATATTTATATTGTTTATTGTTAGAAAACATGGGCTATCAGGAATAGGAAATCAATGAATTTGTTCCTTCCATCCAGATCGTGTATGTGAATTTTATATTTCATCTATTTTTCTAGAAGTATAATGTCATTCCATTAATTTCATATATTACAATCGTCACCTACATACATCTCCACGTGCAACGCACGTGCTTTCTACTAGTAGCTTTATGAGGGAGAATGGGACCACTATAGAGGCATATGTTTGGGAAGGGAGGAGATTCTCCTACATGGCGACTGTTTTAAAGAGAGAGAATGAGTCACTAAATTAGTTTGCATTATGGTGTTCATCTTTATATGGTGTTCCACATTATTTCTCAATTGGGTGATTAAATACCCAGTATCCCTAATTTCCTTAATATTGATTTTTGGGGTGTTAAATTAAATAGTGTTACTAGAGAAAACTTCATTTGCTGGATGACTCTTTTTCCGTTTGTAAGGCACTTAATAGTGCTGACCTTAGTTAGGTGGTATGTATTTTCATTCTTAATGACTCAACCTTCAAGTTTAGTTTTGTCTTCATTATCTATCATTTCCTAGTGTTAGTTATTGATAGTTGATCTTTGCAAATTTTCAAAGGCCACTGGATGTTAGAGAGAATGAGTATGTAAGTGTCACAATCCAGTGTTTAATACGGGTCATACCCTTGAGGAACTTTTTCCTCATACTTGAAAACTACAAACACTGCAATTCTCAACTCGTTCATCGATTTCGAGAACTTACACGAAGGTATTGGCATGCATGGAACTGTAGAAAAAAGGTTTGTCCCTGTTAGGCCCTGATTATAATATTTTTTAATTATGGTTATGGAAATTTCAAATTCATAGTTTTCAAAATTTGCTTGTCTGTAGTTAAGGGCATATACATTTCTAAATGCAGTTACCTAAGCAAGTAATAACCGATACCAGATGGGTGTAGTGTCTGACCCGATTGAATTTATGGCATGGCTTCTTAATTCGCTTCATGTTGATCTAAAAACTTGATGATTATTTGAATGGCTTATAGTTTTTTTGAACATGCTATTGGAATGGCTTAAAGGCGTACAACACTAACTTAATTGCTGAGGCTTCAGGATTAAAAAAAAAAAAAAGACAATTGGACTATCTAGTTTTGTCAATTGAGGAAAATATTATCTGTTTTTTCCCCAAAAATATTTGTCTAGAAGTGTCCTGGATAAGGTCCCCTGTGTCACTTGTCAGAGCTGCCCTGTGGGTGTCCGATCCTTTCGGACCAAGGGACATCGCGTTCTCCTGTAAACCCGAAGTGAATTCCAGATTATTATCCACTGCATAAAAGTAGGCTCCTTTGAACAGAGATTATTTGCACAGTTAAATCAACTACTAATCTAAATAAACTTCTTGGCACTATCCTAAGCACTACCACTGTTGGAAGCACTGCAAAATATGATCGAAAATATATTTATATTGTTTATTGTTAGAAAACATGGACTTTCAGGAACACGAAATCAAGGAATTTATTCCTTCCATCCAGATCGTGTATGTCAATTTTATATTTCATCTATTTTTCTAGAAGTATAATGTCATTCCATTAATTTCATATATTACAATCATCACCTACATACATCTCCACGTGCAACGCACGTGCTTTCTACTAGTAGCTTTATGAAGGAGAATGGGACCACTGCAGGGGGATATGTTTGGGAGGGGATGAGATTCTCCTGCATGGCGACTGTTTTAGAGAGAGAGAATGAGTCTCTAAA
Organism: Vitis riparia; assembly: GCF_004353265.1. Taxonomy (NCBI): domain Eukaryota; kingdom Viridiplantae; phylum Streptophyta; class Magnoliopsida; order Vitales; family Vitaceae; genus Vitis; species Vitis riparia. Next base: position 39,349,993 of record NC_048448.1, read on the forward strand.
TTAGTTTGCATTATGGTGTTCATCTTTATATGGTGTTCCACATTATTTCTCAATTGGGTGATTAAATACCCACTATCCCCAATTTCCTTAATATTGATTTTTTGGGTGTGAAATTAAATAGTGTTACTAGAGAAAACCTTCATTTGCTAGATGACTCTTTCTCCGTTTGTAGGGCACTTAATAGTGCTGACCTTAGTTGGGTGGTATGTATTCTCATTCTTAATGACTCAACCTTCAAGTTTAGTTTTGTCTTCATTATCTATCATTTCATAGTGTTAGTTATTGACAGTTGATCTTTGCAAATTTTCAGAGGCCACTGCATGTTAGAGGAAATGAGTATGTAAGTGTCACAATCCAGTGTTTAATGCGGGTCATACCCTTGAGGAACTTTTTCCTCATACTTGAAAACTACAAACACTGCAATTCTCCACTCCTTCATCGATTTCGAGAACTTACACGAAGGTATTGGCATGCATGGAACTATAGAAAAAATGTCTATCCTTGTTTGGCCTTGATTATAATCTCTTTTAATTATGGTTATGGAAATTTCAAATTCATAGTTTTCAAAATTTGCTTGTCTGCGGTTGAGGCCATAAGCATTTCTAAATGCAGTTACCTAAGCAAGTAATAACCGATACCAGATGGGTGTAGAGTCTGACCAGATTGAATTTATGGCATGGCTTCTTAATTCCCTTCATGCTGATCAAAGAACTCGATGATTATTTGAATGGCTTATAGTTTTTTTGAACATGCTATTGGAATGGCTTAAAGGTGTACAACATTGACTTAATTGTTGAGGCTTCAGGATTAAAAAAAAAAAGACAATTGAACTATCTAGTTTTGTCCATTGAGGAAAATATTATTTTTTTTTTCCTCTATTTTTGTCTATAAGTGTCCTGGATAGGGTCTCCTGTGTCACTTGTCAGAGCTGTCCTGTAGGTGTCCGATCCCTTTAGACCAAGGGACATTGCGTTATCCTATAAACCCAAAGTCAATTCCATATTATTATCCACTGCATAAAAATAGACTCATTTGAACAGAGATTATTTGCACAATTAAATCAACTGCTAACCTAAATATACTTCTTGGCACTATCCCAAGCACTACCAGTGTTGGAAGCACTGCAAAATATGATCGAAAATATATTTATATTGTTTATTGTTAGAAAACATGGACTTTCAGGAACTGGAAATCAATGAATTTATTTCTTCTATCCAGATTGTGTATGTTAATTGTATAGTATTGTAGTTAGTATTTTTCTGGGTTATTGTATAATTATAGGGGTTTGATTGGATTATCTAGTTTCCTATTTTTAGTCTAGAAGGTAGTGTATAAATTGTACTCAATTTTGTTTTCTAAAAATAAAATAAAAATTATAATTTCCAACTTTCATGGTAGAACCTTTTTCGATTTTTTCACAGCCTTAATCGTTGTCTTTTTTGTGGGAATTCATTTCCCCCAGTTAAAAATTGTGAAAGATGTGTTTTCACACACACCTTTGAAAAAATCACAAAGTAAGTACCCAAGTTTGGATAATCCAAATTTAATACATTTATCTACACAAAGTAAATTGTTTGAATCTAGAACATTGTCTTTTAAGGTGATTATATTTTTCCACTGTTGGGAAATTTATGTCAACAATATTTCTTCCAATCATTTACTTTCCTACCTCTAATAGGTCTCCATTCTACTTGATTAAACTTTGGCTTGAACCAGTTGTTTACTTAAATAAGACAATAGAAAATATCTTACCAGTAATGAAAAGATCTCTGAATGATTTGTTTTGTATGCTATTTCTTCTTGGAATGAGGTTCTTATTTCTTTTATATGTCATGAGATTGGAAATGTTGTCTCCCATTTTTATTCTACTTGATCCCATGTTTTTCTTTGGTTTAGCTTTGTTCAAAGTAAAGTCCTACCAACATGTTTGCCATACCTTCCGTCCATATATGTATGGATTCATTTTATTATAATAATTTGGCATTTGGGTTATCCATGGATTCTTGTAACGAAGTATATTACTTATTGCTATTATTTTGTTTTTTTTTAATATATGCGAAAAATGTTATACTCTGAAAGGAAAAAAAAAAAACTAACTGTGATTGAAAGAATTGGGTATGCATTTTTGTTTTGAGTAGTATGTAGCAACCCGTTTTGTACTTTTGATGCATTTGTTTTATGCAGTGAAGATAGTGAAAGCAAGGAAGATGATGAAATTATGGATGTTGATGTTGCTACCTGAAGGATAGCGATATGAGTTTGAGGGACTTTAGAATACCATTTTCGGCAATGAAATTGTCTTTTGACTTGTGATGCTAGAATAACATTTGTTTTTCTTTATTTTTTTTGGACAAGATGATGACTTTGAAGAGCTTGAGGATATGACTATAACAGTAGAGAATTCAGTCATTGTTTGTGCACATAATGCGGATGATCTTAGTCATCTTGAGACTTGAGGCATGAAATAGTTGGCTAGAGTCTACATGCTTTAATAACTCTCCCACATTCCTCTCATTCTCTTCCCCCATTATATATTGCCCCTCATTGGTTACTTAAATATCGGCGCAAGCAGGTTGGTGATTCAAACATATATGTTCATCATGATATCATAATTCCAACATTTCCTCTTTTCACATGGCTTGATTGCCCACTTAAAGGTGAAGAAAAATGTGTCTTATTGCACTTCTTGGTTGAAATTTGAAATTTGTGCATATGGGCACATGTTGAAATTAATATGTAATATTCACCCTTCAATTACGTGTATATTTATTTAAAATCTAAGATCGATTTCTTTTTATCTTATTAGGTAATTCAGCTGTATATTTTAAGCTTGGTATCAACACAAAAAAAAAAAAAAAACCAATTACTTTCAACTTAATTACCTTATCTGTTTATGGTATTATAGCCCTAAGTTCCATTCTCATCTTGTCTAAACTCTCAACCATGGCTGAATCAAATGAAGTCACGGTTATGTCCAACAATGCAAATTCTTCTTCAAGCCATTTCTTTTCATAAGTTATCTCGATCAACATAACCATTCTCATTCCTTAAAAACTATTGAAATGAGGAAACTATTCAATGTGGAACTTGCAAATGACGAATTTCTTCCTTAAATATGATCTCATGGGATTTGTGGATGGAACCTATCCATGCCTACCAATTGATGATCTAGAGTATAAAAATTAGATTCATCAGGATCAACTACTACTCCTTGCAATCCAAATGATTGTTATTAGACTAGTGGGGCCACTCGTGTCACAGTGCAAAAGTGCTTAGGAGGCTTGGAACAAACTCAAAACTACTTATGCCAACAATTCCAATACTTGGATGGTTGGTCTCATTGATTCTCTCACTAAGGTTAGTTAAGAAGGAAAAAACATTTTTGAATTCATGTAGTCCATTAAAATCATTATTGATGATCTTGCTATGATTGGGCATAATTTGAGTGATGAAGAAATCATGGTTCACATGCTTTAATGGTCTCACTAATGGGTACAAAGAGCTTAAAGGTGCTTTACATGCCAGAAAGTCACCCATCTTGTTTAAAGAATTAGTCTGGAGGCTTTAGACTATGAAACAAGTCTTAAGAGCCCAAATCCAACAAAAGTTGATGTCCTCATCACAACTTAATATCCGCACAAACAACACAATAAAAAAAAGCAAAAACAACATTGTCAATACCTCTCAAAACAGACCAAACTATAAAGAAAACAACAATGGCTACAATTGTGACATTTTACATCGGATAGGGGGGAAAGTTCCTATCACTATATAAGTATGGATTTCTCTTAACCTTGGTAACGCGTTTTAAAGCTGTGAGGGCCCCTTTGGGTCCAAACCGGACAATATCTACATGGTTGGAAACGGGTCGTTACAAATGGTATCAGAGCTGATCTTCGACCTCGGTGTGGGGGTTTGTTTGACCCTGCAATCCCGTTGGACACAACGAGGACGTTGTGTCTGCATGGGAGGATGTTTGTGACATCCCACATTGGATATGGGGGAAAGTTCCTAGCGCTATATAAGTATGGACTCCTCGTAACCCTGTAAACGCGTTTTAAAGCTGTGAAGGGCCCCTTGGGCTCAAAGCGGACAATATTTACATGGTTAGGTGCGGTAATGCAGATTTTGTAAAATGAAATAATTTTCTTTTATATTGTATTTTGAAAAGTATAAAAATGTTATTTTTACTCCCATGCATGGATCAAACATATGTTTTGTATGAAAAATATGTTTGAACATTTTCTTTGCTTATGAAAAATGATTTGTAACGACTCGTTCCCAACCGTGTAGATATTGTCCACTTTGGACCCAAAGGGGCCTCATGGCTTTAAAACGCGATTACAGTGTTACGAGGAGTCCATACTTATATAATGCTAGGAACTTTCCTCCCTATCTGATGTGGGATGTCATAAACACTCCCCCCCCCTCCATGCAGACACAACGTCCTCGTTGTGTCCCATGGGATTGCGGAGCCAAACAGACGAACATCCCTACGGGACCAAACAAACCCTCACACCGAGGTCGAAGATCGAATCTGATACCATTTGTAATGACCGGTTCCCGACCATGCAGAACTCCCCCTCCCCCCTTCTTCCCCTCGCCTCTCTCTTATACAAACCAATGTGAACTAGAAGTTCAAAGGATCATTCATTTGTAAAATCTTGCAAATCAATTACCAGATGCATCATTGATACAAAGAATATGACAAAGTCATATATCCCGACAACAAATACTCCAACATGGATTGATGTCCCTGTATGATAGTTAACAAATAAATCTAAGATATGTGTGAAGCATGGTAGGCCTGTCGGCTCAAATGATGTAACTCCCCAGAAGAAGAGAACCCAAGAAAAACTTGACAATCTAAAAGAGACCATCAAAATGATTGATCAGTTTAAAATTGATAAATCTATAGCCCCAGAAGAAGTACAAATAATGCAGAAAGCCTCTGAAAAGGCACATGTACCTAAAAATTGTGAGATCTCAGTAAGTTATGCACACACGGGAGAAAAATGGGACTGAAATAATATTGTTATTAACAATATTTTCACTTTCCAAGTGGCCTCCGATATCATAAGAAATTATGAAGATCCTTAACCATGAAATGTGGAATAATGATGACATAGAAATGATTGGCCAAAATGTAAAGAAGCCATGCAGGCAGAGTTAAACTCATTAATAAAATGAGAAGTTTTTGGATCTGTAGTCCATACACCTAAAGATGTAAAACCTGTTGGGTACAAATGGGTATTTGTATGAAAACCCAATGAGAATAATGAGATCATAAGATATAAAACGCGATTAGTACCACAAGGTTTCTTGCAAAGACCTGATATTAACTACAAGGAAACATACTTTCCGGTCATGGACACAATCATATTTCATTTCTTAACTAGTTTGGTAGTTTCAGAAGGACTAGATATGCGTCTCATGGATGTTATTACAACATATTTATACGGATCTATGGATAATGATATATTCATGAAAATTCCTGAAGGATTTAAATTGCCTGAAGCAAATAGTATAAAGCCTCGTAGCATGTACTCAATCAAGTTACAACGATCCTTGTATGGATTAAAGCAATCGAGATGCATGTGGTACTATCGCCTTAGTGAATACTTGATAAAAGAAGAGTATGTGAATAACCCTATATGCCTATGCATCTTTATTAAGAAATCAGAAACCGGAATTGCAATTATTACAGTGTATGTTGATGACTTAAATCTTGTTGGAACTCTTGAAGAGCTCACAATAACAACAAATTACTTGAAAAAGGAATTTGAGATGAAAAATCTTGGAAAAACAAAATTTTGTCTCGACCTACAGATCAAACATTTTCCAAATGGAGTTTTAGTACAATCAACATACATTAAGAAAGTTTTGAAGCGTTTTTATATAGATAAAACACATCCTTTAAGTTTTTCAATGGTTGTCCGATCACTTGATGTGAAAAAAACTCATTTCGTCTTTGCGAAAAATATGAAGAATTACTCAGTCTTGAAGTACCATATCTTAGTGTTATTGGTGCACTTATGTATCTTGCCAATTGTACACATCCAAACATTGCTTTTTCTGTCAATTTATTAGCAAGATACAATTTCGCTCCAACTCGAAGACATTGGAATGGTATCAAACATATATTGCGTTATCTTCGCAGAACTACTGATATGGGTTTATTTTATTCAATGGAATCAAAGCAACAATTGCTTGGATATGCAGATGTAAGATATATTTCAGATCCACATAAAGGTAGGTCACAAACAGGGTATGTGTTTAATTGTAATGGTACTATTATTTCATGGAGATCTGTTAAACAATGACCACACCATCAAATCATTCAGAAATACTACCAATTCATGAAACAAGTCATGAATGTATATGACTAAGATCTATGATCCATTATATTCGGGAATCATGGGGACTCTTCTCTATCAAAGGTGACCCGATAATATTATTTGAAGATAATGTTGCATGCATGCACAGATAGCAGGGGGTTATATTAAAGGAGGTAGAACTAAACATATTTCACCAAAATTCTTTTATACACATGAACTCTAAAAGAGTGGTGAAATTGATGTGCAACAAATATGTTCAAGTGATAATCTAGCAAATTTATTCACAAAATCATTGTCAACCTTAACATTCAAGAAGTTAATACACAAGATTGGAATGGGTCAACTCAAGGATATCGACATGAGGGAAAGTATGCATATAAAAGGGTGTTAGTGTATTGTAACTTTTTTTCCCTTCATTCAGATTTTGTCCTACTGGGTTTTACTGACAAGGTTTTTAATGAGACAATCCTAACATACCAAAAGCAACTTAAAGAATTATAAGAATATTATACTTTTTTCCTTCACTAGGTTTTTCCCATAGGGTTTTTTTACTAACAAGGTTTTAATGAAACATATTCGTCAATGTGGTGGACATCTGTGTTATAACTGAAGTAATGAATGCCACCACATTAATTATAATAAATGTTAATTAAATATTATATATGACTTCCATTAATACTCATTAATGGAAACCATTAATGTTATTTATGAGTTCCATTAATATTCATTAATGGGAATATTAATGGAAAGCATTTGGAAAGCGGGTTTCCTATCCTCTGTGATATGAACTTCTAAGCAAGAAAGAAATTTCTTACTTTCTCTCATCCTCTCTGTCTTTCATTCTCTCAACCTTCTCAATTCTCTTTTATGATTTCTTCTTCCCTATTATATATTATTATCAAAGTAATATATAATTTATCTATACTACTTTATTTGCATTGCTTTTATCCTTGTTTTACAACACAATTTTTTTTTTTTGGCTCAAATTAAAAAGAAAAAAAAAAAGAAAAAAAATGGTTTATGTTTTTAAATCAAATTGAACCAACCAAAATGAAGTAAATTGAATTAAATTTATTAAACCAAACCAAATTAATTAGATCAATTTCTCATTAAGTTTAATTAATTTAGCCTTGATGCATGAAAACCATTTAAATCAGCTTAGTTTGATTTAAATCAAACTAATTGAACAATGTATATATTAGACATAGTGTAATAAGCTTTAAGAAAATTTGCAACATTTTTTATGATATTGAAAAACCATTTTTGAATATGCAAGCTTTGGGAGTGCTTTTAAAAATAATTTTTCTTTGTACTTTATGCAAAAATTAATTTTCTAATTCAAAAAATATTTTTGATTGAAAGTATTTTTCTTTTAAAGAATTTGTTTTGAAAACATGTTGGCTTTAAAATAAATTATATTCCTAAAAACAACCATTTCTTATATTTTAGTTTTCAAATAAACTAAAATTTTATTAATTTATATTTTAAAAAACCATACTAAAAACTTACGCTATGCATGATAATTATTTTTTAAAACAATTTTTCATTATTTCTAACAAAAAAAAGAAAACATATTTGATAACCAGAAAATATAACAAGTTTTTTTATTATTAAAACAAAAATATGAGATCTATTTGATAACTATTTTTGAAAACAATTTTCTATTTCTAAAAAAAATACGTTTACTAATAAAAAACTATTTTTTGTTTTTAAATAAAGTGTTTTGGGAATATCTTTTAATTGTTTTTAGAGGGTTATTTTAAAAAACAATTATACAAATATGTAAGATAATTAAAAATAAAACATTAGATATAAAAATTATTTTTAAAACATTAAAAACAAGTTTAAAACATTTTAAGTTCTGAAACATGTTTTTTTTTTTACAAAATATTATTGTTTTGAAAAATTATTTTTCAGAAACAATTATCAAATATGGTCATAATATTTCAACAATCTTCTAATTGTTATAAGTTATTTTCATTTTTTTGTAATTATTTTAAAAAATAATTATACATTATATAAATGTTATTTTTAAAACACACACACACACACACACATATATATATATATATATATATATATATATACTTTAAAAATAATTTTTATCAATATCACTTTATTTTTCAGAACAACAAGTGAAAACAATTGAAAGCATTTAAAAATACCATTCCTCAAAAACTTTTTTTTTATTTTTTATTTATTGTTATGAAACTAATTTTCCTAATTTTTTGTTTTGAAAATAAGGAAAAGTGTATTTAAAAACAAAAAATAATTTTTATCAATATCACTTTATTTTTCAGAACAACAAGTGAAAACAATTGAAAGCATTTAAAAATACCATTCCTCGAAAACTTTTTTTTTTATTTTTTATTTATTGTCATGAAACTAATTTTCCTAATTTTTTGTTTTGAAAATAAGGAAAAGTGTATTTAAAAACAGTTGTCACTTGTTATACAGGGTCACTTTCCCTTAACGAAAATTCTATCTTTTGAAAATTGTTATAGAAAAAGTTGTCTAAAAACATAAATCACGTAAGGGTTATGATTTCCATTACGCAATCTACACATCATGATTCATGTAATGCATTTTTTGACTTTTAGCTAGCCAAAGCAGGGCCCATTTCAGTTAAACTTTCAGTTGTCCAGTTACAAACTCGGAGCTCAAAGCGCCGTAGCAGTTCTGAAGAACTCAAGCACATGGCTTCTCCCCAAAATCAACTCAATCTGCACAACTCTGTCCTAGCCCTCCTTGAAAGATGCATTCATCTCAATCATCTCAAGCAGCTCCAAGCCTTTCTCATCACTCTCGGCCATGGCCAGACTCATTTCTACGCCTTCAAGCTCCTCCGCTTCTGCACTCTAGCCCTCTCCAATCTCTCCTACGCTCGCTTCATCTTCGACCACGTCGAATCCCCCAATGTCTACCTCTACACTGCAATGATCACTGCTTATGCTTCTCATTCTGATCACACTTCAGCCCTTCTTTTGTACCGCAACATGGTTCGTCGCCGTCGGCCTCGGCCCAACCATTTTATCTACCCTCATGTCTTGAAGTCGTGCACCCAGGTCGTGGGGCCGGGGAGTGCGAGAATGGTGCATTGTCAGGTGCTGAGGTCGGGTTTTGAACAATACCCAGTTGTGCAAACAGCTCTTCTTGATGCCTACTTGAGGTTTTGGTCTGATGTGGAAAGTGCGCGTCTCTTGTTTGATGAAATGACTGAGAGGAATGTTGTGTCTTGGACAGCTATGATTTCTGGGTACACGAGGCTTGGACAGATTGGGAATGCTGTATTGTTGTTTGAGGAAATGCCCGAGAGGGATGTGCCGTCTTGGAACGCTTTGATTGCTGGTTACACACAGAATGGGTTGTTCATGGAGGCGTTATCACTTTTCAGGAGAATGATTGCCGTTGAGGCGGGAGCTTGGGGTCAAGGAAATAGGCCAAATCAGGTTACTGCTGTGTGCTCACTCTCAGCTTGTGGTCACACTGGTATGCTCCGGCTTGGTAAATGGATACATGGTTATGTTTACAGAAATGGGCTTGGTTTGGATTCATTTGTATCTAATGCTCTGGTGGATATGTATGGGAAATGTGGATGTTTGAAAGAGGCAAGAAGGGTTTTTGATAGGACATTGGAGAGAAGCTTGACATCATGGAATTCCATGATCAATTGTCTCGCCCTCCATGGGCAAAGTCAGAATGCAATAAGTGTGTTTGAGGAGATGATGACATGTGGAAGTGGTGTAAAACCTGATGAAGTTACATTTATTGGCTTGTTGAATGCCTGTACCCATGGGGGTTTGGTTGAAAAAGGTTGGCTTTATTTTGAGCTGATGACTCAAAATTATGGGATAGAACCTCAGATTGAGCATTATGGTTGCTTGGTAGATCTTCTTGGTCGTGCAGGTCAGTTTGAAGAAGCTATGGAGGTTGTAAGGGGAATGAGAATTGAACCTGATGAGGTTATTTGGGGCTCTTTGCTTAATGGATGTAAGATTCATGGCCACACAGATTTGGCTGAATTTTCCGTTAAAAAATTGATTGATATGGATCCAAATAATGGTGGTTATGGTATAATGTTGGCAAATATATATGGGGAGCTAGGCAAGTGGGATGAGGTTCGGAAGGTTCGGAAGGTGTTGAAGGAGCAGAATGCCCACAAGACTCCTGGTTGCAGTTGGATTGAAATTGACAACCAAGTTCATCAATTCTATTCTGTTGATAAAACACATCCTAGAACGGAGGAGATATACAATACATTGGAGAGTCTGATTAGTCTGTACTAGCTTAGAGGTGCTGGGGTTTTTCCCACAATTATAAAAACGGTTTAAAAAGTAAAATTTTGAGTTTGCAGGAGTTCAAATTTGATTCCTAATTCTCAAACTACATGTTTCACATGCCTACAGCACTATTCTGCTTTGGAGGGTAACCCTCTCAAGTCCTTATGGAAGTGGTTGATGAGGGGCCAAGGTTTTCTTTCTTATTCTATTTTTCATGTTTAAACTTCTTCTTGAACAAGAGAAAAGAGTTGAGGGATGAAGGATTAAAGTGGTGCTGAAGCCAGGTCTGCTGTGGCTCTAAATCCACAATGCTTGTTTTTGCATCATTCCTGCTCATTCTTGGGGCTTTTGCTACCATCGTATTCGGTAAGAATCTTCTGACTCTTCTTGTTTTTGTTACCCCATTTGGTGACATTGCCTCCTCTTTCTATCCAAGAGTTGGCATCTCATTTCCTTGAATCATCTGTTGTCATTCAATGAAGAAAACTTTATGTTATCTATTTATTTTGACATTGTGGAGATTTATTGGAGTTGTTGGTTTTATCCCTTAAAAAATTTAAGAGTTTTTCATGTAAATCTGAGTTTGCTTTCTTCGTTTTTTTTTTTTAGTCATCTTGGCTTTTATTATTGATGTTTTATTGTCATTATCACTTCTGGACTTCTATTGGACTCCACAAGAAGACAGTAAAGATATAGGAGCTTCCTAATCCCCTATCTTACTCCTCATCCTCTCTTTTGATTCATGCAGTGAACTCCAGTTTGAAGCCAAAGATGAGTTTGGAATGGTTGAAACTGGGTTCATCAATTAAGCTTTATAGCCATTCTCCACAAGGAATTTGATGGAGGAAGGTGAGAGTATGTGGCAGACAAGTAAGTCTGGGTTTCTCAGGTACAGCTCTAAGCTCTCAATTCCCATTTGTGTGAGTTCTTAAATTATTCTCAAAGTTTCTATGCTTGTTGATCTCATCTTTTCATCTGTTCATCTGATCATCTTTCTTTCTATATTATTTCCCAATTTCCTGGTATGACTAGATGTCTGTATTGTATTTCTCTCTCTATATAAAAAAAGATTAAGTGGTAATAATCTGGAACCAACATATAATAATGTATCAGTTTGATGTTTTTTCTCTCAAGAATTCCAACTCTCTCTCCCTCCCTCCCCTGGCATATGTGTGTAGGGTTTTGGAATTCAGTTGTCATATTAAACTTCAAATTTGTCTTAGTTTCTTTTCTGTACAACTCAATCAACTGGGTTGCGAGTCTGTTGAGGAATCTGCCTTTGTTATATGCATTCATGTTTGCTTAAACTTTTGGTGCTGAGTTGGATGGGGGAGAGAGGAGAAGAATCTTAATGTGATCAAACTTTTGAATAAGAAAACTGTTGGATTTTGAGTTTGTTCTTACTGTGATTAAACTTTCAAATGAGAAAACTGTTGGATTTTGAGTTTGTAGAGTGGGAGAATTTGGTGTTTATCATTTAATGATGTAACCTTAAAACCCATTTCTTAGAAATTCTTCCTTCACACATCCAACGTTCAAGCTAATTTGGTCTACAATGATATTGAATAGTTTCTCTTCATCTAGTGGGGAAAATCGTTCCTGTGTGATTCTTTTTTCTGGGTCCATGCAACATCCACTACAAAATATTTCTTAGTTAAGATACAGGTTCAATGTTAAAGAAATATGGGGAAAATGATCTTTCCATTTTCTCTCCATGGTGCTCCTCCCTCTTTCTGTTCAGATTTCTACTAACTTCTTCAACCCCAATAATGAAAGATCTTATCAATTGGTCATCAGGATAGAAGTTAAAAGAGGGTATTGGATCTCTTCGTTATATGGAAATCAGATATCTTATGTCTGGAGTCATTCTCTTCACTTTTTCTTTTGCTAGTATTTCCTATCCTATTTATTTCATCTTGGTTTTATGAACCTGAGGCTCCTATTAAGATTGAGGGAAAGCATCCACGTTTGTTACACCATCATTTTGGTGTCTATGAATCAAGGATGAGATTATAATTTTCTAAGATGGCAAATTTTTTTGTTACATTCAACTACAATACTAAGCTTCTGACTATGAGAGATCAGTGCAGGGATGGATCATGTTGACCTCACTTCTCAACCGCCTCAACCCCCTGGGCTGGATTGACCCCATGAACTGCACACCAAAGAAGATGATGATTTTCTAATTGTTTGCCTTTCAACATTTTCTGTGACCTTAAATTCTGATAGTTGAGCATCAATGAACACATCATATCAGTCAGTACTAGTTCTTTGGGTCTGTCATCCGACTGGTTGCCACCACCCTGCGCAACCAGAGCAGAAATAAGCTGTTCAATATCATCTGTAATCTGCAGGTTCTTTCAGAAAACAAGCAGTTTCAGAAGGTTTTGTCAACTGCATGCAAAAGACTGGTTATGAGGTATCCTCTTTTCACTCTTTTTTTTCAGTCCTTTGGTTGTGGAGATCCATATGTAGAATATTCTCATGCAAGTGAATTTTGTGGAAAGACAAAATAATATACTACAACTTCATGTTTACATTAACCGCCTTGGCAAAACACACTCTCACTCATCTGAGTCACGAGGAAGATCAAACCAAAAACTTATTCTCAGAGACAAACAAAACAGAGCTTTCACACAGACAGCCTCTCTAAGCTAAAATCAAAGCTTTTGTATGGATGTTTCACCCTTGAGCTGGGGGTTTTCCTCATCTTCCTCCAGCAATGCTGACCACCTTGGGACCCTTGAATAAAAGCAAATGTTTGTGTGATAATCCACAAAAATATTCTTCAATTTTTGAAACAATAGCCTACATGAGTTCTACATAAAATCAATTATCAAATTATGAAATTAAAATTTAATCATTAAAGTGAAAGCCAAAAGTAAAGGAACCGGAGAAAAAAAGTGGTGAGTCAAATTTAATGTTTTAATGATCATAAAAATTTAAAAACCTAAATATAAAAGGAAATTATTTAAAAATTCATATATTTTCAAAATTTTCATTATTTATGGTTTTGTCAGAAATGGAAAAAAGAGAAAAATCATTTCTTTATTGTCGCAAATTTTTTTATATAAATTAACAAAAAATATATTAATATCTTGTTTATATTTTATTTTAAAATCATAGCAGTATGAAGAAGAAAATATAGAAAAACAAATGATTGGCAAAATAAATTATAAAACAATATAACCAATGTTTTTAATGAATTCTTCAGTTGAAGAAACGATAAGCATAAACAAATATATCACAATAATGGACATCTTCTTCTTTACAGCGTTGGATAGATTTTAAGTGAGCAGGGCACGGCGAAAACCAAAATGAGCACAACATCAGCCTGCGTGGCTGCATCATCTTGCGAGAATATGGATAAATTGGTGTAATAGTCCCATCAAGTAAACTGAAGACTCCCACATCATATCGGTCGTCAGGTAAAGAATAGAATTCATGGTAATGTTCGCAAAAATATATAGAATTTGGCTGACAACTCGGAAAATCAGATGCAACGATAGAAATTGAATGATTATCTCCCAAAAATAAGGCAACATCGCCCAAGCTCTTAACCTCCGTCCATCTGGGATTCCCCAAAGAATATATTAACTTATAAATCACAAATCCCACCGTGGTCCTATCATCGTCGACTACCTTTATAACCCGGAAAAGATGTCCTTGAGGTGATTCTACTAAATATGTCTTATCCCTGTTAGTCCAGTGGAGTGTATCGGGTGGAGTAACCCTCTCCACTTTTAAAGTGCCACTCACATCACAGGATAAAAGCTGACCCTGTTGTTCTAATACATAGAATAACCCATCCTTATAAACAATATCCTTTAAATTCCATGACTCTCTATCAATAAATATGGAGTCAGAATCAGTAGTCGTAAAAAAATTTAAATCATCACAATGATTTTTGTCAATATAACTCCAATGTGTATCACCAGATTTGATGAATGCTAGCCTATTTTGCGAACCATATATTACCATGAGTACATACTCATTCGGGTTCTCATCAGGATCGACAGACAATACACACCTAAAAGGGATAAGGGCATGAAGTAAATAGTTGGAACCTGTTTCAAATACTAATCTTTGGAGGACAGGAAGACGAATGAATTTTCGAGAGTGTGGGTTGACGAGGATTACCTTAAAAGAAGGATCAACCACAATCAGCCAGCCATGAGAAGATCCCCGACACCTTGCTTCAGGTAGGCGTAAATAAAACTTGCAGCCACCTTTTTGTGTGACGTCATATAATAAAGCAGACCTCTCCCTGCTAGTAGTAGTATCTGAGGTAGGAACCATGAGCAATGGGAGCTGTTGGTGGTCAGAACAATGACGTTTATGGTTAGCTCGCACTTGCTCAAGTTTTTCACAAGATGCGTTTCGCCATTCTGTACAAACCGCATTGAAACTCATACAGTCCGCCACAAACTGTAATTTATCTAAAATCGAATGGAAAACTTCCATGGGAAGTGATGCCCAATCTAAACTTGAATTCGAGGACAAAGCCGCCATTATAATGTATACTATAGTACTAGTTGTGAGGTAATCTTCCGGGAAGAGGAAGATGATCAAAAGAATTGGGTTTTTTAACATATGAGCAAAATCTAATGCATATATTTACATATATGGGAATGAAGGACAAAACCCTACTAGTTGTAATCCTAGTAAATTTTTTCCCCTTAAAAAAATATTGATTTAATTTTAAAATATTAAAAGATAATAATGACAATTACCAATTCAACTCAAATTTAAAAATAAATAAATAATATATCACACTTAATTTATTTGTTTCCTTTTTATTGTATCTTTATCCTTTTAATATTTTTTTTTTAATAATTTAGGTTTGTTTATTGATTCAGAAGATAATATGACTTTTTGAATAAGATTATAGACATATATTATTTTTTATAAAAAAACTAAATAATATATTCATATACTTAATATTATATTGCCATATTTTTCAAAACCTTCCAATTTTTTTTTTCATATTTCTTTAATATATACTATTTCTTTTTTATTAAAAAATGGATTATTTATTTATAAAATTAGATAATTTATTCTTTCTATCCACATTACACACACCGATGGCACTTTCTCAATATAAACATAGCACGGAAAAAATTGGAACACAAAATCTACAAAGATGTTACTTGAAAAAAGAATATGAAATTATAAGAACCAGCAACCAATTTACAGATCTAAAGAATCTAGAATACACTAGTGAAGTAGGCGACAACCAACCCACACCAGCAACATTACTGATTCAACCCTTTCAACAAGTATGAGGGAAGATGTAGGCAAAGAGATGAAATAGTTTATTAAAATGTGAGGAAAAGTTTTATTAGTTTTCGAAGAAAATGTAAAATTGATGTATTATCTCGGAAAGCAAACAAGGAAAAGATCACATATTCCCTTTTATTATTATATTTTTAATAATCAATTAAATCGTATAAGATTGTTAAAACTAAATTATTTATTAAAGTTTTGTTTTAATATTTTGTGTTTGATAATAATATATTAAAATATATTTATTTCCATTTTTGTATTAAAAAAAGATGAAAGTTAAAGTATATATGAATATGTTATTACTCCTACCAGTAATATGTAATATATGTTTTTTTATCCAATAGAACAAGTTCGAGTCCCACACGTCGACAAAAAAATTTAAAATTTCTGGACTTAAAAAAATCGGTTGACCGCCGACAATATTGGTAGTTATCGGATGACCACCGACTATTTATCAAATCGGGAAAAATCTCGCAAAAAATCAGGAAATATCCGTTGAAGGATTTTCCCCAAATTTTTATCCTTGGTTTTTTCTAGTGAAGTTATAGAAATTTTTAGTATTTTTCTATATTTGTTGAAAATTATAATTTTTTTTTATATAATCTAAAACATTTTTTTTAATGTTTTTTAGTGATTTTCTTGTTTAATTGTATATATTGTGGTAATCAATATCTAAAATTATATAATTTTTTGAATAATAATAAGTAGTGCTAATCATATTACAATTTATATAAATGGTGAGTATGATACATTATTTAATTATCTTGTCATGCTTTTGATAAAATTTCTTGATTCTCTCGTTACTTATATCCCACTAGGTTTTAGAGTTTGAATTTGATTAGATATGTCGTAGAAGGGTAAGACCTCTTTTTTGATAGAGAAAAAAAAAAAAATTTTGAATTGTATGATTATTTCGAGGCTATTACACATTATAAAAGAAACACTATTTTTTTTCTTAATTTTTATCTATAAGTTTTCATTTTTAGAAAAAAAAAAAAACTATATATAAATGAACTCCAAGATAATAGATTTTGTCATCTACAATTAAACGAGAAGACTTGTTGGAGTGCGATATATATCTCTATACATGAAAATTTTCATTTTTAATGATAAAATTGAAAATTTTCATTTTTGATGATAAAAGTAATGGCATATGTTCCATTAGTTTCAATAATTATAAAATATTTGCATTTTTATGAGAAAAAAAAAATTGAAGTAATTTTGAAAACTCAAAAAAATAATAAAAGAAAAAAAAAATCTATGGTACCCAATTGATATTTATTCAACTTTTAGTCCATGATAAATTATAAATTAATGTACAACCATTGAAAAAATGATTATTGGTATTTTCTTAGTTATTTGAGGTGGGAGTGTCTCTATTCGAAATATTTTTAATGAAAATATTTTTTAAGTATTTTTTTTAAATATACTATAAATGATTTTTCAAGTTTTAAAAATGTTTCTTAAATTTTATAAAACACTTTTTTTTTTCTAAAGCATTTTTTAGGTAGGCTAACAGTGTTTTTTTTAAAACATGGCCAACTTTAAGTCAATATCAAATATGTCTCTCATCATCTTTATATCTAGGAATGGCAATGGGGCGAGTTCGGGACGGGTCGCCCCCATCCCAACTCCGCCCCGTTTATTTAAAACAAATCCCATCCCCGTCCCATTTAAAAACTTAAACGGGGCGGGGCGGGGCGGGTACGATAAATTCCTATACCCGCCCCGCCCGCCCCGTTTAACTTTTTTTTTTTTTGAATTCACCATTGAAATCGACGAGACAGGGCTTACTGCCGCAGTGCCGCCGCGATAAGATCTCCTTGGATAAAGCCAACCACCACCCCTCCTTCGCGTACTACCGCAGAACCGCCGCGATCAGATTTCTGTGGGTAACATTGCCGCCCCTCCTTCGCGTACTGTCGCAGTGCCGTCGCGATCAGATCTCCGTGGGTAACGCCAGTCGCCGCCCCTCCTTCGCTTACTGTCGTAGTGCCGCAGCGATCAGATCTCCCTGGGTAATGCCAGCCGCCGCCCCTCCTTCACGTACTGCCACAGTGCCGCCGCGATCAGATCTCCGATTGTTGAATCTGACGACATCACAACCTGGATTGGTCAGCTTCCCCTTCCGGTTCTTCTCTTCGTGTCCTCTCTAGTGAGTCTTGGAAGTGGAGAAGAAGCTCTTTGGTTTCCGGCGACAAGAAGCTGCCATACCCAGAACGGTGGAAGAGTTCAAGGGCAAAAGTGTGATGGAGGATCGGGACGGGGCGGGGTGGGGCAATACTCGCCCCCGCCCCGAACCCGCTCCGGGTTTTTTAAACCATTCCCAAACCTGTCCCAAACCCGTTTAATAAAATTTAACCCCGTCCCATTAGGGGTGGGGAGGAGCGGGTACCCGAAAAAAACCCGCCCCATTGCCATCCCTATTTATATCAAATATGTCTCTCATCATCTTACAACCTTTCGATTTAAATTTGCATGAAATTAAAATTTGATCATTAAAGTGAAAGCCAAAAAGCAAAGAAACTAGGAGAAAAAGAGCAGTGAACCAAATTTAAATTTAACGCTTTAATGATCATAAAAATTTAAAAACCTAAACATAAAAAGAAATTATTTAAAAATTCATATATTTTAAAATTTTTCATTATTTATGGCTTTGTCATAAATATAAAAAAGAGAATTTTAAAAAATTTAACAACCTATTTGAGTTTGTGATAACAAAATTGTTTTTAAAAATTAATGTCACTCTTTGATTATTGTTGTTGAAAAACAATTTTTTAAAATAAAATAATAAGTTCAATAACTTTTAAAAATAATATTAGGAATTATTAATTTTAAATTATTATTTATTTTAATAAAATAAATCTATTTCAATGATATTTATAAAATATATAATTTCTGATTTTATTAAAATATTATTATTCATATTTTATTAAAAATTTAAAAATTACATTTTTAATAAAACTTGAATTAGATTTATTTTATATGATATAAATTAAATTTATAATTTTCTTTTTTACAAAATCAAAATAAAAAATTATTTTTAAAAACAACTTTTTCAAAAAAAAAAAAATATAATAAAGACTATTATTGGTTTCAACCAAAAAAATGAGAAAGAAAATAAAGATTCACGATAGCAAAAAAATTGCTCTGTTTTCATTCTTGAACCGTGTAAACAAACAAAGTACAAAAAGGAGGTATATATACAAGTTCTGGAACTTTCTACTAACTAACTATACAGCTCAACATATCTAAAAATGTAAAAAACAAAAACACAAAGGGTAATTTCTTATGTAAGGACCGAGTTATTACGAAGAATACGCTGCTACTTTAATACTCTCCCTCAAGGTGGATAATGAATATTATGAATTCCCATCTTGTGAAAAAGAAACTTGAACTGGTTTGGAAAAAGTGGTTTGATTAGAAGATCTGTAATCTGGTTTTGAGAAGAGACATGGAGTGTTTTGAGACAATCTGCTTGTATTTTTTCTCAGACAAGATGGCAATCTATCTCAATGTGCTTGGTCCGCTTGTGAAACACCAGATTGGCTGCAGTGTGGAGGGCTGCTTCATTATCACGGTATAAAATTGTTGGTTGCTTGTGTTCAATGCCAAAGTCTCGAAGAAGAGATAATAACCACACAAGTTCACAAGTCACATTTGCCATTGCTCTATATTCGACTTCAGCTGATGATCGAGATACTGTATTTTGCTTCTTAGATTTCCATGAAACCAGAGAGTTCCCAAGAAAGATACAAAATCCACTAATAGATCGTCTCGAATCCTTACAAGCTACCAAATCCGCATCAGCAAAGGCCTTGAGTTGAGTTGTTGAAGAGAAAGGAAAGTAGAGACTCCGTCCAACTGATCCTTTGATATATTGCAGAACTTGATAAGCAACTTGAAGATGACTAGATCTTGGATTAGCAAGGAACTGGCTGAGACAATAGACTGAGTATGAGAGATCAGGCCTAGTGTTTATGAGGTAAAGAAGCTTACCAATCAGTCGTCTATGCACTCTTGGGTCTTCAAGCAATTCCCCATCGTCTTGTGAAAGCCTAACAAGAGAGGGGTGTCCTAAACGACTATGCCAAAGCTGATGATTAGACTTTGTGGCATTATTACAAGTAGCTGAGATGCGAGAAAATATAGGGAAAAGGTTGGCAGGATCCAAGATATAGAGATTTCCGAAGCGGCTACCCATCCCAATCATCTTCCCTTGCATACTGTCTTGAATAAAACAAGATTCAGAGAGAGTGTACTGAGCAGTGGTGAAATTGGGTGAGAGCACTAATGGAAAAAAGATTGAATCGAAATTGAAGTACATATAAAACATTATCAACAACAAGAGCAGTAAACAACTCAACAGACCCAATTCGAGTGATAGGAACAAAGTGACCATTCGGCAGAGTGACATTAGAATTCCTTGAAAGAAGAGAGGTTTTAAACAAGTGCAAGGAAATGCACACGTGATGTGTAGCACCAGTGTCAAGTACCCAGGAATTGGGAGGAATCGAATTATGAGAAAATGAAGATGAAAAAGAATATTTACCAAGGAAATTTGAGCCTGAAGAGGCTCCCTGCTCTTGTGATTCTGAAGTGACAGTCGTGCTTCAATGCAGTTGTGAACTCAACAAAGCAATAATTTGTTGACATTGGCTGGAGGCAAGAGCACCCAATGTTGCATCTGATGAAGCAGAACCTATATCGTCGGATAAAACAAAAGTGGTTTGATGGGCTTGAGCTTCACCCATTGAATTCTTCGATTGAGGTTTGTATCTAGGGGGATACCCATGAGGCTTGTAGCACTTGTCGATTGTATGTCCTTGAAGACCACAATGGACACACTGAGGACGCTCACGCTTTCTTTTAGAAGGAACACTACTAGTATGAGCATTTGCTGAAGCTGAATTGGAATCACCCAGAACTAGAGGATTCCCAAAATATGAGAATCCATAATTGATATTCCGTTGTCGCTTCTCTTGAATCACAAGTGTAAAAACTTTCGTAAGAAGTGGAGGAGGTTCTATCATCAAAATTTGACCCCTGGTCTGTGCAGAAGAATCATTTAACCCCATTAAAAACTGGATTACATATTCTTGTTGTTGATAATCTGACCAAGCTTGCATTCCACCACAATGACAAATAGGTAGGGGTTGAAAATTCTTAAGCTCTTCCCAAAGGATCTTGAATCGTGTATAATAAGCATTAATATTGAGAGCTCCATTGAGAGCTCCTTGTTGCAACATAATAAGTTGCTTCTTAAGTTGGAAGATGCGAGGGGCATTACTCTGGCGGAAACGGTCACATAGATCTGTCCAAATCTCATGGGCACTGCCAATGTACATGATGCTCTCTGCAATTTCTTTGGAAACAAAATTCAAGAGCTAATAAATTACCATGCTATTGCAGCGGTTCCAGGCATTGAAGAGAAGGTCGTCGAATGCAGACCGAGAAATGCAACCATCGACGAATCCCACCTTATTCTTCGCCGTCAATGATCATCATAGCTCTACTCCTAGTATTGTAATTGCTTCTAGATAAATGCTGTGAAACGAGGATGAGCCTGGGATGATCTCCATTGTGGAGATAAAATGGATTGTTAGAATCCTCCATTGGCGATGGGTCTGAGGAACCAACTATGGCATGGGCATACGACTGGTTGCCCCGAGCCATTAGGTGAAGAAGAAGATGGAAACAGAGGCGAGCAAAAGAGAAAGCTCTGATACTATATTATTGGTTTCAACTAGAAAATGAGAAAGAAAATGAATATTCATAATAGCATAAAAATTGCTCTATTTTTCATTCTTGAACTATGTAAAAAAAAAAAAACAGAGTACAAAAAGGAGCTATATATATATATATATATATATATATATATATATATATATATATATATATATATATATATATATATATATATATATATATTAGTTCTGAAACTTTCTCTTAACCAACAATACAGCTCAGCATATCTAAATTGTGAAAAACAAAAACACAAAGGGTAATTTCCTATGTAAGGACTGAGTTATTACAAAGAATACCCTGTTACTCTAATAAAGACCGTGACTTTGAATAATGTGTTGCACCTTGAGAATGTCCCCACTAGTATATCTCTATTGAGACATCTAATATGCCTATGTGAAATCAAGGTTTGGTTAATCTTGATTTTGATAATAACAAAATAAGGTTTAGAATTAATGATCATATTTCAAGTGTGATTAGGCAAGACGATTTCCAAAGTGGTAATCACAAAGACAAATCAAGCCAAAGAGAAATTATGAAGAAGAAGACCACCTCAAAGAGAAGAGTTTTTCAAGACCAAAGCTTCATAAGATTTCTTTGTAAGGTTGTTGGTGCACTAGGACTATCATGCATTTCATTCTTTATTTATGCACCAAAATCATTCAAGAGTAATATTGTTTTAAATATCTTAAGAATAGGATGATTTCATGTTTTCAACTAAAACCTTGTGTTAAATGATTTTCAAACTTGTGTTAAAAGGTTTTTAAGTTGAAAAAGGTTGGGTGTTGAGCCAAAAAATGGCTCAATCGGTTCAACCAGTCTACCGGTTGTGCTTGTCCGATCGAGGACCGGTTGAGGGAGGCTAAAAAGTTTTTCTCTCTCCCAATGACCTTCTCTTCCCGGTCAAGGTTCAACTTCAACCGGTTGAGGTCCGGTCGAGGTCCGGTTGAGGCCCAACGGTCACCTGCCAAGCATTAAATGCTAACGGTTAGTCAACCGATCAACTCCTAACTCGACCAGTCGAACCCCCAATGGCTAGTTTGGCTTTTTTCTTCTATAAAAAGGCTTCAATCTTTATTGTTTCAAAAGCTTAACCTTCACAAATCTTTCTTGATTATATTTGAGCCTTGGAAGAGTATTTTGGAGTGCACCATTATTTCAAAACTTGCATATCTTTAGTGTGCCATATCAATCCTAGTTTTTCTTATATCATTTGAGCTTAAAGTTTTTGTGTTAGGATTTTTGAGAGATCATTCATTTGTAAATCTTTGAGAGGAAGTTTCTCAAGTGTGGGGTATCACTTGAGGGATTGTTCAAGAGTGGGATATCTCTTGAGAAGTGTAAAGGGTGCTTGGAGCCAAAAATCCAAGATGGTGAATTGGAACCATAATCCAATTGTATTGTTTGAAGGTTTAATTTGGAAGTCTTGGATTAGTGGAACCTCAAACTCGGGATTGAAGCTAGAGGAGAGTGGATGTAGGCCGGGTTGTGCCGAACCACTATAAACTCTTGTGTTTGCATTCTCTCTTCCCTACTCTTTAATTTATATGTAATTGTCTATATATTGATTATTATATACTTGCATATAATTGTCTCTTGCATTCACTTGTTTAAATTTGCGAAAAAAGACCATCACCCTATTCACCCCCCCTCTAGAGTGATTACTATAAGTTGGATTAGCCTCAAATTCCTAACAACTTCTTCTAATGCATTTCCATTATTTACAATTATTTTTTTAAAAAATGAAAATGATGCAAGTGAGTTTAAAAACTGATACAATTTCTTTAAATTTTAATGAAAGGTAAATATAAAAATTATTTATATTTATAAAATCAAATTAATAAAAAAATATTTAATTTTTAAAAATAACTTTCAAACATGTTTTTTTGTTTTACTTATTTTAATTTTTTTTTTATTAACTCAATCAAACATATTTTTTTATTTTTGAGAATAAAAAATATTTTCCAAAATTCAATTTCCAAACACATTTAAAAAAAAAAAAACAAAAAAAAAAAAACTGTTTTTTAAAAACTATTGTTTAAAACAATTTTAAAAAATAGCAACCACACGTATCCTTAATTTTTAATTTTTTTTAAAAAGGTTTTTAAAATTAAAACTCATTGCAAAGTTTTCAACCCAAAACAAAAGAACAATTAGAATTCATCGCAAAGTTTTCAATTCAAGACGTTGACCGATTTAAAACTCATTGCAGTCAGGAGATCAGTTATTGCGCACAAAACTGATTGAATCAAATCATAACTAAGACAACCCATGGGTTGAAACTACTTGCCCTTCATCAACTTCTTTTCTCTCTCCTTGCTTCTCCCCTAGAGAAAGAACACGACGATGACTTTAGTTGTTCCATTAAGTATTATCTCTAATCATGAAAAAGGAAAAAAGAAGGCTCCCAACAATATCCATGAAAAAAAAAATATATAAAAATGCTCAATTAATTACATATATGCCTACTAATAATTCGAGCCCAAAAGTAGGACAAATAACGTACTTGGAACATTCACCACTACCAGTGGATGTGTTGTGCGCTAATCTCCCTCTGTTGTCATATTCAAATGAAGAGAGTATCAATAACAGTTAAAATAGATGAGAAATGGTAGCAGTTTAGTCACAACTTACAACAGGTAAGTAGTTTTAGTGAAAGTAAAACTGTTCATGGCAGCTTGGTGTTAGTGTGCAGTGAAGTGATTTCAAATAAAAGGCTCACATGACAGCTTGGGAGAACACAAGCATAGGGAATTCTTCATTTTTGCATTTAATATCGGTGAAGTCATAAACTTGACGTCTCAAATATCTAACTGATAATGCTGCTTGTGACGGGGCTACCTCTTCCGATTCAAGTTTTTCTACTTGAAAAACAAAGACAGAGAGCGAAACCGTTGTCGCCTACGTCAGGCACCAGCCCACACATATACTCCCCCTGCTCCCTTGTTTCAGCCAGAATTGCATCACTCCCTAATAGAAAGCCATGAATTTGCGGTCCAGTTTTTGAAGAATCAAACTCTAAAGAGTAGCCATCCTTCTGCTCAGGCCCATCCATGATAGCCCACACAGATTTGGCTGAATTTTCTGTTCAAAAATTGATTGATCTGGATCCAAATAATGGTGGTTGTGGTCTAATGTTGGCAAATATATGGGGGTTTAGGCAAGTGGGATGAGGTTCAGAAGGTTCGGAAGGTGTTGAAGGAGCAGAATGCTCGCAAGACCCCTGGTTGCAGTTGGATTGAAATTGACAACCAAGTTCATCAGTTCATTCTGTTGATAAAACACATCCTAGAACAGAGGAGATATACAATACATTGGAGAGTCTTAGGTGTTGGGGTTTCTCATGTAATCATAAAAATGAGCAGTTTAAAAAGATAAATTTTTGAGTTTGCAGGCGTTCAAATTTGATCCCTACTTCTCAAACT
This sequence comes from Vitis riparia, assembly GCF_004353265.1. NCBI lineage: Eukaryota > Viridiplantae > Streptophyta > Magnoliopsida > Vitales > Vitaceae > Vitis > Vitis riparia. The sequence goes on from NC_048448.1 coordinate 39,375,067, forward strand.
AAATGTTTCACATGCCGACAGCATGGTTGTAATAGCTAAACATCTATTCTGACTTGGTGGGCAAGCCCTTCAATTCCTCATGGTGTGCTGAAGCCAAGTCTGCTGTGGCTCCAAATCCACAATGCCGGTTTTTGCATCATTCCTGGTAAGAATCTTCTGACTCTTCTTGTTTTTATTACCCCATTTGGTGACGTACCCTGCCTTTCTATCCAAGAGTTGGCATCTCATTTCCTTGAATCCTCGTGTCATTCAATGAAGAAAACTTTATGTTATCTATTCATTTTGACATTGTGGAGATTGATTGGAGTTTTGTCATTATCACTTCCGGACTTCTATTTGACTCAACAAGAAGATAGATAGTAAAGATATAGGAGCTTCCTAATCCCCTAATTTTACTCCTCATCCTGGTCTTTTAATTCATACAGTGAACTCGGGTTTGAAGCAAAGATGAGTTCGGAATGGTTGAAATGGGGTTCATCAATTTAGCTATATAGCCATTCTCCACAAGGAATTTGATGGAGGAAGGTGAGAGTATGTGGCAGACAAGTAAAGTCCGGGTTTCTCAGGTACAGCTCTAAGCTCTCAACTCCCATTTGTGGGAGTTCTTAAATTATTTTCAAGTTTCTATGCTTGTTGATCTCATCTGTTCATCTTTCTTTTCATATTATTTCCCGATTTCCTAGTATGATTAGATGTCTGTATTGTGTTTCTCTATAAAAAAAAAATGATTGAAGTGGTAATAATCTAGAACCAACATGTCATAATGTATCAGTTTGATATATATAATGTGTGTAGCGTTTTGGAATTCAGGTGTCATATTGAACTTCAAATTTGTCCTAGTTTCTTTACGGATACAACTCAATTAACTGGGTTGTGAGTCTGTTGAGAAAATCTTGTCTTTGTTATATACATTCATGTTTGCTTAAACTTTTGGTGCTGGGTTGGGTGGGGGAGAGGAGAAGAATCATAATGTGATTAAACTTCTGAATAAGAAAACTGTTGGATTTTGAGTTTGTAGGGTGTGGGAGAATTTGATAGTTATCATCTTAAAACCCATTTCGTAGAAATTCTTCCTTCATACATCCAACCTTCAAGCTAATTTGGTCTCCAATGATATTGAATGGTTTCTCTTCTTCATCTAGTGGAGAAAATTGTTCCTGCATGCATGATTCTTTTTTCTGGGACCATGCAACAGCCATTACTAAATATTTCTTAGGTAAGATAGGGGCTCAATGTTAAAGTAATATATGGAAAATTTTCTCTCCATTCTCTCTCCATGGATATCCTCCCTCTTGCTGTTCAGATTTCTGCTGACATCTTCAACCTGAATAATGAAAGATCTTATTAATTAGTCATCAGGATAGAAGTTGAAAGAGGGTTGGTTCTCTCCTTTATATGGAAATCAGATGTCCCATGCCTGGAGTCAATCTCTTCACTTTTTCTTTTGCTAGTATTTCCTATCCTGTTTATTTCATCTTGTTTTTATGAACCCGAGGTTCCTATTAAGTTTGAGGGAAAGCATCATTGTTTTATTGTACCATCATTTTGGTGTCTATGAATCAAAGACGAGATTATAATTTTCTAAGACAGCAAATTGTTTGTTACATTCAACAACAATGCCAAGCTTCTGACTATTGAGAGATCAGTGCAGGGGCGGATCATGTTGACCTCACTTCTCAACCCCCTGGGCGGGATTACTCCATGAACTGCACACCACAGAAGAAGATGATGTTCTAATTATTAGCCTTCCAACATTTTCTGTGACCTTAAATTCTGATAGTTGAGCATCAATGAACACATCTTATCAGTCAGTACTGGTTCTTTGGATCTGTCATCCGACCAGTCACCACCACCCTGTGCGACCAGACCAGAAATAAGCTGTTCAATATCATCTGCAATCTGTAGATTCTTTCAGAAAACAAGCAGTTTCAGAACGTCTTGTTAACTTCATGCATAGGACTGGTTATGAAGTATCCCTGTTCTCAATTTTTTTTTTTCAGTCTACTTGGTTGTGGAGATGCACGTATATAATATTCTCATGGAACAGAATTTTGTGGAAAGACGAAATAACATATCACAACTTCATGTTTACATTAACTGCCTTGAGAAAACACACCTTGACTCATCATAGTCACAACTCACAGGGAAGATCAAACTATAAACTTATTCTCAGAGACAAAACAAAGCTTTTCACCAGACAGCCTCTCTCAGGTCAAGTCAAAGTTCCTGTTTGGAGGTTTCACTTTTGAGCTTGGGGTTCTCTTCCTCATCTCCTCCAGCAATGCTGACCACCTTGGGACCCTTGATCCGATCAGACGACAAGTTGGGCAAAGACAAGGTGAGCACCCCATTCTCAAGCTTGGCCTTAACACCCTCCAAGTCTACATTATTAGGCAGCCTGAACTGCCTCCAGAACTTGCCATAGGACCTCTCCATCCGGTGCCAGTGGTCACCTTTCTTCTCCTCTTCCTTCTTCCTCTCCCCGCTCACCCTCAGCACTCTTTGGCTCTCGTCCACCTCTATCTTCACCTCCTCCTTCCTCAGACCCGGGATGTCCATCATGATAACATGTCCCTCAGGTGTCTCCTTCCAGTCCACCCTGGCTGGAGAGGGGGCTAGGTCCGCATCCCTGTCCAGGCCCAAGGGGATCTGCTCCAGAACTCGGAATGGATCTGGGAAACGGTCCGACCAGATGTCCAACAGGGACCCCTGGGTCGACCCAGCTGCAAGGAAGAACACAAGCAATAGCAGCAAAGAAGAAACAAGAGAGTGTTTCATTTTGGATATTGATGTTGATGTTGATGTTGTATTGATCTGGTGCGTATTGATGTCGTTTACTTATAGAGGCGGGGGTGGGTTCTTGAAAGTTCTGGTACATGGAAGAATGGATAGGAATGGAAATGGGAAGAAGATTCCAGGGGTTCTGAGATGGATCTATGCAATATGAAGAGGTGGAAAGAGCAGCTGGCTTACATTAGAATGATGTTCCTGCAGGTTCCAGAGGCTTCTTTTACATGGCTACTACCCTCACTTCCAGCTTCTTGCGTGATGCCGCCTGGGGCCATGACTGGGCTGAGTCACCCAATTTCATACCAGTCAGGTCAGCCCAATCATGTTTCTGGCCCTGCTTAGCTTGGTCCATTAAGATCAATTCTGACTGGGCCAAACCCATATTGGGGATCTGAAGATGACCTACTTTAAGGATTAGGCCCAATATTGGTTTGATATTTTAATCTGAGGCCGGGTCCCAAGTATTGAAACCCAAAAAACATCTTGTGTGAGATGCAAACCATTGTAAGAAGTGAAAGTTTTGGCATGTCAATCGTCAAGCAACTGAAAAGCATCATCAGTCGCGTAGTGTTAGATATGCAACTTGAATCCTATCTTGATTCTAGGACTTTTCATAATAGTACGGTAATTTAAAAAAATTATTCTTAAATTATTATAGTAGAAGAAGTTATTACAAATATATAATAGTTTTTGCCACTTAAGAGAGAGGATGAAGGAATAATTTTTTTTTTTTAACCAAAATAGTCTTTTCAAAAGACGATTTTATTTCCATTTTAAAAAAAAATTCAAAAGGGAAATCTTATCTTGAAGAGACGATTTCCCATTAAAAAAATTTAATATTTTTTTAAAAAAAAATCCCCAAGGGAAATCTTCTCTTCAAGAGACAATTTCCTATTAAAAAATTTTAATTTTTTTAAAAAAAAATCTCAAATTAAAAAAAAAAATCCTCAAGGGAAATCGTCTATTCATTAAAAAAAAATTAATATTTTTCTTAAAAAAATCCCAAATTATTGAAAGAAAAAAAAAATCCTCAAAGGAGATCATCTCTTGAAGAGACGATTTCCCATAAAAAAAATTAATATTTTTTTTAAAAAAAATCCCAAATTAAAAAAAAATCCTCAAGGAAATCTCATAAATTTTTTTTTTTAATAATTTGGGATTTTTTTTTAAAAAATATTAATCTTTTTTAATGTGAAGACGATTTCCCTTTTGGAATTTTTTTTTTCTTTTTTTATATTAATGGAAATCGTTTTTGGGAATTTTTTTTAATTTTGGATTTTTTTTAATGGGAAATCGTTTCTTGAATAGACAATTTCCCTTTTGGAATTTTTTTTTTTAATAATTTGGGATTTTTTAAAAAAAAATATTAATTTTTTTTAGTGGGAAATCGTCTCTTCAAGAGACGATTTCCCTTTTTGGAATTTTTTTTTTAATAATTTGGGATTTTTAAAAAAAAAAATATTAATTTTTTTTAATGGGAAATCATCTCTTGAAGAGACGATTTCCCTTTTGGAATTTTTTTTTTTTTTTTATAATTTGGGATTTTTAAAAAAAATATTAATTTCCCTTTTTTTTTATCGTCTCTTCAAGAGAATATTTCCCTTTTGGAATTTTTTTTATTTTATTTTTATAATTTGGGATTTTTTTAAAAAAAATATTAATTTTTTTAGTGGGAAATCGTCTCTTCAAGAGACGATTTCCCTTTTGGAATTTTTTTTATTAAATTAATTTCCAATTTTTTTTAATATTAATTTTTTCTGAGATTTTTTTTTTTTAAATTATTTTTATAATATTAATTTTAAAAAAATTTCAAAAGGGAAATCGTCTCTTGAAGAGACAATTTCCCTTTTGAATTTTTATTTTTATTTTTAAATGGGAAAATCGTCTCTTCAAAAGACGATTTCCCCTTTTGAAAATTTTTTTTTAAATGAAAATAAAATCGTCTTTTGAAAAGATGATTTTGGTTAAAAAAAAAATTTATCCGTTTACCCTTTCTCCTAGATAGTAAAAACTACCGTATATTTGTAATAACTTCTTCTACTATAATAATTTTTTAAAATGACCGTACTATTATAAAAAGTCCCTTGATTCTATGGCTATGTTTGGTTCCCGGAAAGTACAAAGGAAAGAAAAAAAATGCTAAGGAAAATGATTTTCTCATGTTTGGTTGTCTTATGAAAAATATCAAAGAAAATCAAATATAATTAAAACTAATTAAAAACTTATGTATTTTTAAATTATTTAATCTTTATATTGATGAGTTAAAATAAATAAAATAAGTTTGAAGTAACAAAAAAAATAATTTATCAACTTTTAATCTATTTTTTTATTTTCCTTCATTTTTTCTTTTCTTCTACTTTTCCTTTATATTTTCTTTCCCTCGCATTTTCCCTCAAATTTTCCGGGAACCAAACATAGCCTATATATTTGTATCTCATTCAATGACCCAAATTTCACTGTACACTTTATATGACTCATATCCAAACTTAATTAACTAGTTCGATACCATAGATTTTTTTCCTACCACCTAAGGCATTGAGAATCATAGGGTTGTCCTTTTCTGCCTATAATTAAACTACGTGGGCAGCCTCTGACAGCCCGGCAGCTTAACCCAGGAACAAAATAGTCATTTTACACATCAAAACTGAAAACCCGATTCCTAAATGACTCAAACAAGGCAATGCAGTCCGCTGCCAGGGATCCTAATAAGAGTAAGGTATAATGCAAACTCTCTCCAAATATATCAAGAACTCTCTCAAGACATTAAATACATAATAAACTAGCCGTATTAAGTTTATTAGTCATTCACAAATGGGGAATTCTGTTGCACTAAAGTAACGAGTGCTGAAAAATCATCTCAAATATCACATACATGATGCATGATACATCCAAGTAGTTTTATGGGCATAAACAGTGATGGTGATCAAGCGTGAGCTCCAGAAGTCTCAAGAGCACTGCAAGCAGGACATGTTTTGGCAGGGAGTAAAGCATCAAGGATAAGCACCAAGAGGGGGGATGGGGGGTTTTTGAATGTCATTCATTTCCCACGCCCCAAACAATGAAGAAAAACTCTAGAGGATGGGGCTCATGGGTTTCACCCCTCACTCCAAAACTTGTGAATGGTCCCACCATTAGCCTCTCTGGTCCCTCTCCCACTGTCAGTCCAAGTGGTGCCACTTGCCCTAGTTATGGGTATGGAGGAGATAAATGCATGGCAACCTTCGATTCTTCTAGGTTTCTCCCACCAATCCTTTGCAGCTTGTGATCTTGTTGAGTTTATAAATTGACATGACAATGAATTTTTTTTTAAAATTTTTTTTGTATAATATATAACTTATATTTCTTTTCAAAGCCATCACTCATTTTTAGTTAAATGACTACCTAGTGCAGAATCATCTTCTCTTTTGATGTATGTTGTGCACTTAACCTTCAGAATGAGCCAAAAGAGATAGATCGCCATATACATTAATAGATGTAACAATGACCTTTTTTTTTTTTTTTTTGAGAGAGAGAAATGGATTTCTCTTTTCTGGGTTGTCCACAAGCTGTATGCTGACCAGTGAGTGGCTGCCACCTCAGGTTTCCAGTCCATCTCACGCTATAAAATTCTCCATTTCTGTGCATATGCTACTTGTCCAAGATGGAAGTTGGACCAACTTGTCAGCTGACACCCCATCACTTACCATAAGAAAGAGATGCTTCTGGACTGGAGTATGTCCTTGGCCTGTTGTGAAGATAGAGAAGCTTTCCATTTATTGTCAGATTCGCAGCTACAGTCCATAACTTGAAGAAGATTTGTTTTTGATTCCTTATGTTTATTGTTTACCTACCCTTCTCCCCAGAAATATCTTAATCAATTACCCTACACAACTTGACCCCTCCCAAGCATTCTCATAAAACATTGCATTTGTGCTATCAAGCTAAGTAAAAACTCGATGAAAGTATTTTGCCCCTATATCAGCACCAGCACAACCTCAGGGTGACCAGCAAATGGAGAATGTTGGGGTGTGATAATATCGCTCTTAAGCTTAGGAATGGGATATTGGAATGATAATGATGTCAAATGTCATAAAATGCTTGATTTACCCTTTTTTAATATCAATTGGTTTTCAAATGAGATTATTGGATTGATATCAGAATCAAGGGTCATGGGTTTAAGTCATAGGGAGCCTTATGTTAGGGGAGGGATTCTTGGAGCTCTCTAGAGCTCTGATAAGATAATCAAAACCCAATCTAAGACGATGCATAGCTGGCATTCAAATTGGTGTGGGAGTCAACTTGTCATGTAATGAGACGCCATGAACTAAGGCGGTTATATTTATACGAGGATGTAGAGGGCAACATGCATGAATCTCTAGCCTTTTCTTTCTTGAAGTCATAAAAGCATTGGCCTATTGACAGAAGGAAAGCAAACCAAGACTTAAAAAAGGCATTGTAGGACTTGATGCGTAAGACTAAATAGCAAAAGCAATTTATGATAAGCTAGCATTGAGATCATCTGAGTGTCACAACAGCGGGAAAGAAAAAGGAGGAAAGTAAAACAGGAAGGTGCAGGATTCATCCTAAACCGAAATTTTAGTAGTTATTATACCAGAACTTAAGTTTAATTCTTTGAATACAGATATATAATGAAGTTCCATGCAGCCTATTCTGCAACTTACCCTAGCTTCACAAGTGGGAAACTTGGAGTTTATAACTAATGGTTGAGACTTATGGGTAGATGCTGAGTAATTGGGAACGTTTCATGATAAGTAAGGGGCCATTTGGAATCCCTAAAGGAATGTCTTAACCATATAGGACAAACTGGTTAAATCAATGATGTTTTGCTCTTCATACCGACACATGGGACCACAGTGGCACCATAATTTCTTGTGAGATCAACTGATCATTCTGGGACCACCGTACATCATTCCTTGACAATGTTACCAACTTAATCCTTTTCCTTTCCCACCTCATGTGAAAATGAAACGAGTCCTTTTGGTCGTTGATCCATATGGAAATCCTTCCAAAATCTTATACCTCATTTATAAAGAGAGGAGGGGTTATATATAGAGATCCATGCAAGCTATTATTCTAGGGACTCCTTTGTAGGAGGATATAAAAGACAGGATAAATCTCCAACATCTACAGGCTCAATAGATTCCAGAAAGGAAAGAAGTGGAAGCACAAATTGAGAGATTCAAACCTCAGTTTTAGATCCAGCAGAAGAATAAGAGAAGAACCTGAGATGAAGATACCGTGTGATATATGTGGGAATGTGGAGGCTGAGGTTCTATGTAGTGCCGATGAGGCAGTACTCTGTTGGGGATGCGATGAAAGGGTGCACACAGCTAACAAGCTGTCCCAGAAGCATCAACGTGTCCGTCTTCTCAAACACCCACCCTCCACTTCCTCTTCTCAGCTGCCTCCTTGTGATATCTGCCAGGTAGATCTGCTCTCTCCATTCCCAACACCTCTTTTCAGCTTTCTCTGTGTCTTGAGCTCTCTCTGTATGCACATTTCTGATAAATGAAATGTTAGCTATAGACTAATGAGCAAAGATCTCTTTTCAATACTATAAACTTCTGTATTCATGCACGGGGAAGTAGGTATGAATTATTTTAATGCTATGATGAGTAATTGCTCCAGAAATCCTGATAAGTAGTACAAGTTACAAGTCATGGGTGAGTATCGATTTCCTAGAATAAGAAATGGGGGAATTTGAGCCATGATCAAAATACGGCAACTAGGATTGAATCAAGTAAACAAAATACTGTACCATTGTTTTGTTCACATGTCTACCCATTCCCTTTACAAAAGCTTCTGATTCTGGGTCAAATGCTGTTGTTGCAGCTCCATCTACATGAGAAAACACTCTTTTTCATTTCCCATGACATCGGCTCTTTTCTTTCCACCCTTTTCTTGTTTTTCATTTCAATATGATGGCCCACACTCGAATCTTAAATATAAGGCTTTCCTGTGTTTTGTTTCTGATGAAGAGTAAAACACTAATGAAATGATTTCACTGCAAGTGTTCCAAATAAATGGACTTGGAAAGTGCTGGAGTGATAGAAGTATTCTTGGGATCCAGATTAAGAATAAAGGAAAAAGTGATGAGTTGCTAGAACTCCCCAGGACCAGCAAAACTATCTCCTTTTTTACACCACTAATGTTCACACATTTGCATTGAGATGAAGAAATGCCTTTGATTCATTGGCTTGTCAACTGAACTAAGCAATTATGCTCATGGATTGACATACAAGGGAAATTTTCAAATTGAGAGATAAGTGGTCACGTGCATTTTAACATAAAGCATGGATGAAAATCAATGCAAAAAGACCTAACTTGGACCAATCTGATAATGTTCTTTCAGTTATTTGATCAAAGTAGGGATGCCAACAAGGTGATCACTGTCAACTTCAGGGGAAGAGGTTTGGGATTTGCCTAATTCTAGCTAAGTCAGAGCGCCGTGGAACTTTCAAGCCTTGGTTTGGGGAAAGTTTATCTTTCACTTTGTTGGTCCAAACCTATATACTAACAAATATCTAAATACATGCAAAGTGTTCTTACAAGCTAGCTCACACTAGTAACCAGCTGTCTCCTGCTCCTATTGGATAAAATAGCATTTGGGATCTGGTAAGCCCCAGCTTCCTATAGTTGGATCTAACAAGGTAGCACCGCCTAACCAGAAACTCCTTGGATGAAAATGCCCTTGCCTTCTATATGAGTATTACTCTTGTTATACTTGACATGGTTCTCTATTCTTGTCTTCCCTTCTGAGTAAACTACAATGAACATTTACCAAGTGGTGAATAGGGTTGGTGCATTGTACATGCAGGAGAAAAGCGGGTATTTTTTCTGCCTGGAGGACAGGGCATTACTCTGCAAGAACTGTGACGTTTCAACTCATTCAACAAACTCTTACGTGTCGTCACACCGTCGTTTTGTCATATCAGGAATCAAAGTTGCTCTTCAATCCGTAACTAACAACTACAGAACTGGCTGCAACAGCAGAACCTACCCTCTCGATATGCCAAACTCAAATAGTTCTTCAGTCAACTTCCCAATGGATAGGGAGAAGAAGCCAGAAATGACCACAGAAGTTGCATCCACATCCTCAGACATGGTAGCCATGTTCTCAGGTGAAATCCATTTGGCAACTGGACCTGAATGGACATTAGATGAAATCCTTGGGAGCAATGATTTTGACTATTATGAGTTTTCGGACATGGGGCAATCCAGGATTACCAGCCAATGAAAATTTTAAGCCCTCAACGCCTGCAGCTATTACAGATTTATTGCTCAAATCAGATGCATTTTATCTGTTTTTATAATGTGCTATACTTTCAGTTCTATGTTTATTTCTGATATTTCAATCAATTGTACAGAAATCTTGATTTCATCTGTACTTTCCTATAGGAAGATTGTTTCACAATTCTAACTTTATCTATTTAAGAAGAAAAGGTCCCGAAAGCATAGAATAAAACGATCAAACAGTCTCCAAGGACTGGAGAATGGGAAGCTATAAATTGTTTTGACATCTCCCTCTCCTATCTCACTATGCCCAGCTACAACTACTTGCTATTGAAGCTAAAAACTAACATAATAACGTGGAATTAATGTCTATAAATGATAACAAGAGAGATATCAAGGGTTTTGAAGTATAGATATTGAGAGAGATCTCAACAATTCCTCAACCATGATTTCCATCTAGAAAAGTGAGGGAAATTCATATTTAAACATGGGAATTTTAAATGAGACTTTCGAACATGCCTTATTCGAGGTCAATTACATAAATGAAATAAAGACATGAATGTGAGCCCATGCAGAAAAAGGGATAATAACATACAATTCCACATTAAAATATCATATAACATGTAAGTTTTCAAAGAAGCCAAAACTAGCCACTGAAAAGGGCAGGATAATTAAAATGCGCCTTTGATATGCAATTATCATTGGTATTGTCACCATGTTGCTAAACAAATTTAATAACTAGAGTGATATCAAAATATCTCAATATGACCTTGATATCTCTGCACCTCACTGAAGAAACTGAAAATTTGGAACTTCCTGGCCACATCTAGGCAAAAAGGGAAATGAAGCAACACCCAGTTGGAGTCACCTGTGTCCTTCTGAAGACCATGGCTGGCCTCTGCAACACTCATCACACAAACAACATATTTTACAACTCCAAAATCCCAGTGGTGGCATCTGAACTGAAGGAAAAAATGGAGAGTTTTCTAATTAGAGAGTAAGCTTTCTTGAATTTGACAATGTGATGCAATGCTTGTTCAAATTCCATGTCTCCTAAAGAAATATGAATTGCCAATAGCCTGGAATTCCAGTCCACAAGCCACTGTTAATGCACAAAATCGTGGCCCTAAGAATGGCCTCCCTGATGTTAGAGTCATCTAGCTTGGTTTTGTAATTATCTGAATCACTAGGTCCATCTCTGTTTTCTGACAGTCCCTGTAGCTTCATAGTTTTGCCTAGATATCACAGGTGAAAAACAAGGAAAAAAAAGATGTTCATACTCCAATATCTTAAACAGCATCACATGAATCATTTGTAATTTGGCTGCACACTGACACTTGGAGAAACAAATCAGTAGAAGCTGTACATAAATAGATGGAGAATAAACAGTAAGAGAGACTTGAACTCAAGATCTTACTTTATCATATGGCTCTAATACCGTGTTAAGCTACCAACTCTCCTAAGTTGGTAGTCTAACAGTTAATACAAGAAATCAAATTATTCTAGTGCTGTATGCATGGTTAAACTCAAGACAGCATTAAATTTAACATGAGACAGCTTTAGAATAAGACATTATCCATGACCTTGGGGATTGTTTGAAGTATCAGGGTGTTTCTCGGTGTCTCAATGGTTTGATCCCCAAATCTTAGGATACTAGTGAACAAAAAAATAATTATGTATTTAAAATATGATTTTAGCATCTTCTTCCTTTAGATAATAAATTCTATATCCATCCACGATATCCTAAATGCATTACTCCAAATATGTTCTATCTAGCTATTGGCCCAAAGATGTAATGCAAATGCACCACAATTGGATTGATGAAGATGAGAGCTCAATTTTCTATTTTCAATGGAGGACAACTTTGGATCATCATCAAGTTTTTCGAATTGAGTTAGCCTGACTTTAGTTAGAATTCAGGATTAGAAACAAGGAACATGATAAGCACAAAGTAATGTGGAAAATAAAAATTTTTCTTGAAGATTCCACAACAGTGACAATCTTACCTCCTCTAAGCACCAAGATCTGTTTCCAAGAACTCTCTTCTGTTCTGCAACAGCCTCTAATAAGCTCCCATCTTTCTGCTCTCTCAGGCCTAACAACTTCTTCATTGCATATCTAACAGTACTATGTATCTTGTTTAATCCTAGGGAAGTTTAGAATGCATCAACTTAATAAGGCTCATTAAGTTGAAAGGATGAACTAGTAACTGCCTCAAAACAAGCCATTCCCATAAGCACAACCATTGGTTTGAACCATTCAATCAACTCTATCATCAAATCTGATTGTGGTAGGGCCTCTGTAACTACAAGGCCATCTCACAAGGCTTGCCAGTTGTCTCCTCCGGTAAATTGATTACTTTCACAGTTATTTGTCCATGCATGTTAAACAAAGGAAAAAACAAACATTATGCTAGTAAAATCATTCAACATTGTAATGTCAACAATGTCCGGTTCCCCAGTAAAAAGCAGTAGATCTCAGTGACTGTTGGGAAAAAAAAAAAAAAAGTTCTTTTCAATATCATGGATTTTCCGAGAACTCAAAATGCTTTAATATTGATGTTCAATTACATTTGAATACAAGGAATTAAAAGAAATAATCCTAAATGTCAAAATGTTGATAAGCATATCGATTATACACTGATACATTTGATTCATTTATGACAGCTCTATTCCACGATTTCTACAATAAGAAAGCAGATTGGATTCATGAACTACACTCTATCAAGCAACCTTTCATTCTCATTATCATAGATAAGTTGCCCATTCTCATCTATGGCATTTAAATACAGATTTATTCTTGCCACTTTTATTGTTCTCAGATTGATATCAAGGACACAAACCTGTAAAGAATTGCTAAATTAAACCCCTGTTTGGCAAGAAAAACGTGAAATGAATTTATGGTTTCTGCAAAACCAGAAATCATCCTCAACCCACTGATAAATGCATTAAGCTCAGTTAAGGGAAACCTCTGTTTTTTCAGGTTCACCAAGTGAACAAGAAGACTATGAGTTGAAATCTAAGTAAACAGTCAAGTTTTGTGACCTTGAGAGGAGACCGCTTGTCAGATAGGGCAATCGATATCCAACCATTTCCACAACCAACTCAGAAACAGTCTTGTCCTTGGAGATGGAATCAGGGTGCCTGTTCAAACCTTCATAGAAAGTGAAGGACCAGTCTTCTGTCTTCTGGTATAAAAATGCTGGGATCACCATCATTGTCAACTTCTTCCTCCTCCTCTCGTCATATTCTACTCAACAAAAAAGACAAACCCATCATGTTTGGTTGCCTAGAAATTGCAGAAAAACAGAAATCTAAGCTTCCCATTTGACTCAAACATTGAAGCTCTTAGTTGATGGCCATGGTATTTCAATACCCAGGTTCCTCTTGCTAGTTGGTTCAATGGATGTGGTAGTAAACATCACATGCAACACATTTAGTAATCAGAATGAACTACACAAGAGTGAGGAAATCTTTCCATTTTTCACTACAGGGCAAGCAAACAGAATGTTGAAATTTGAAATATGATTAGTGTACAGGAAACAAAGACTGATGGTGGAGGGAAAGTTGAGAGAAGGAAGAAGAATCGGAATGAGAGTAGAAGTGATTCTGAAGATCGGACAAGAAGACAGAGCTTGGGTTGTGGTGGTGGGATCTTCCTACTTCTCCAACAGAGATTTGAATGCATTGTAAGCTGAATCGCGGGAAGAAATCTTCAATTGCAAGCCACCCCTTTTGGGAGTCCATTGCTTTCTCAGTCCGGCCGGCGGCAGCGGCTGCCATGAGAGGATGATGGCGTGCGCCGCGCGGTGGAGGTGGGCCGCCTTCACCTGATCCGTACACGTGAATTTGGCATGCCAAATTTGGAGGCTTATTTCGCTATCCAAAATCAAGTTGTAGTTTTTCTTGTTCTTTTCTTTTTGTTTATTTATTAATTTTTTTACAACTATAATCTTGTTCTTTACTTAGGATTCACCAAAAGAAAAAATTGCAATTATTTAGGAGGACCTCTTTCTCACCTCATGGGCCATTCAATGGGTTAAAGAAATCACTCACATTGCATCATTTAAATCCCTATCCTCTATTAAATTCATTAAGTTTTACTATTAAGTAATTGCTTTGTCGCTAAATGATATTTCAAAAGTAATTTTATTAAAACTAAAGTTAATTATGATATTTTAAACATTTTAGTTAAATAAAAATATATTTCCTATATCATATTTGAGAAAAAGTAAAAGTCTCTTGTTTCTTCAAAATAGGAGTAAATCATAAGTGTGAAACTCATGATTTAGAGTTCTATTTAAACACTCCAAAAAAATCAAAAATAAAAAGTTTAGTTGTTATCTAATAACTAAGTAGATTAGAAAGAAATACCATTAAAAATAAATAAATATCCTGATATATTGATATTAAGATCCAATAAGGGAAATTTTGCTTAAATAGGCCTCTAATAGATTTTCTTAGACCATGGAAAAATCCCTTATCCAATACTTCAAATAGTGGAATTAGTGTTTTGATAACCTTCTAATTGTGCTATATTAAAATTTATATTTAGACCGGAAAATGTGAAGGAAAGAAAATAAAAAGGAAAAATAGAATAAAAGGAAAATAAAAATTGGACTTCAAGTCAACAAATTATTTTTATATCCTACTTCAAACTCTTTTAATTTATTTAGCTCTTCTACATAAATATTAAATAATTTAAAATACATGCGTTTCTAACTAATTTTAATTATGTTTTAATTTCTTTCATATTAAAACAAAATATAAAAAAAATTCATTTTCTTTAATATTTTTTGTTTTTTTAGTATTTCTTTTAGAATCAAACATAACCTTAAACTTTTTAAGTAATTACACTATAATAATCTCCCAAACAATGAATTAACTTTTCTTATATAGATATTAGGTACTTTAATCTAATGAGCCCTCACAACTTCAAAAAAGAAATTATATAATTGAGAAAAGTTCATGAGAAGTGATCCATGGGATTGCAAGACAAGTTAAGATACTTATTCAAGCTTCTAAAGTTTGTAAACTATTGACTTTAATACCATTTATAATGATTTATTATCTCTTCTATTGATCTTGTTTTGTTATGGATTGAAATCCCATGCTTTAAAATATATGTTTATATTAACATTTCTAAGTAACTGCAATGCTATAATACTATGTTATAATGAATATATATAGACATTGCAAAATCAATTAGGATTAATACTTAAAGCCTGTTTAACAATGATTTTTAATAATTTAAAAACCGGACCGGACCAACAGGTCGAGTTGAACCAATAAACAATCGGGTGGTTCATTTTTTTCTTAAGTCATTTTTTTAAGCCAAAAAAAAGTTTTGATGCCCTAAATCCATTAGGAGCTCATCCAACCCATTTGTTATCAAGCTCAATTAAGTTTTTAGTTTTGCAAGTTAATGATTCTTGTATGCCTTTTATACCCCCACAATCCCTATAAATTTTTTATCCATTTCTAGGATTAGTTAGTGAGAAGAAAGAAAAAAAAAATTTGCAAGCGGGAGAGTTGAGCCTAAGACCTTTAGGTGTAAAAATTGAAGTTTAACCATTAGGTTATGAAACTTCTTCATTATATTATATTTGCAAATCAAAATATATGACAAAATTAATATTTTTTTTCTTCAAAATTTTATTGTATAAAACCCTTTCACATTCATTTTTATACAATGTAATTATAAAAATAATATAAATTAATTAATATAATAATTTCAAATAATAAAATACAAAAGACATGCAAATAAAATTAAATATTATAATTTTTTTCATTTTAAATATATCTTTATATTTAAATATTATATATGTTCTATTTAATAAAATTTAAAATATTAATATATTTAGATTTTTCTTCATCATTTAATTTGATATGCCAAATATAAAAATGAAATATTATTAAAAATTTTAATTTCTTATAATTATTTAAATTTTTATATAATATATAAATTATTATTTATAATATCACCTATTCAACCGCGGTACAACTACTGGTCCAACCAATGAACTATGAACGGTAACTTTTTCGATTCAATCACCGGTCCGATTTTGAAAACATTAATGATTTTGTACTCCACTTCTAATTTTTTTAACACTTTAAAATTTTTATAAAAAAAGTTATTAATTTCTAAAATCAATGTCAAATAAGTTCTTACTCAACTTTTAAAGTTTGTGAAAACTCTATTTTAGTATTGTTAATAACAATGTAATCCTCCTCTGCTGATGTTGTTTGTTGAATGAAAATCTCATGCTTTAAGAAAGAGGCTTCTGACAAAAAGGGACAAAAGTAAACCTGAAATCTATCACCATCGGAAAATTAGAGGTCAGTATGTCCCGCCTAAGGGAAAGATAATGACAAAACTAAACGGACCCCTCATGAACCTTTAACCACCCACTTCACATGAGTGACCATTGTGCGTGGCCAACTTCAACTCAATCCCATAAATTTTGAGCTACCCTCCTCCCATATTAGGTCTATCAATTCATTAATTAATGAAACGCATATAACTTCCCATCTCTCTGAGAAAGCTAATGTGAAGAAAAGATGGGGAGGAGGAGACCAGAAGAATATGAGATGAATGAGGTGGAAGATACCATCACAGGCTCTGTTGGGAGCAGAATGCGTCTGATTTCCAGTGAGCTTGGACTCAGGAAGACTGCTTCCACCCTCTGCGCTCGTGGAGGCTTTGTCATCGATCCTAGATCAAGGTTCGTACTCGATCGATATCCTCTCTTCTTGCTCTACACTTTCATGCAGTACAGTAGTGCCATTTTCATTAATGATTAATGTAACAGTGCCATCCATGGAACTTGAGCTAGTTAGCTGATGAACCCATTGATAGAGATGAAGTTTTTAGATATGTTCAATGAAGTTTACTGGATTATGGTTTGTTGATGAAGAAAAGAAGCATAGATGGGAAGGGATAAGAGTAATTTAGATTGTTTATGAACTGCAGATTGTGCTATGATCTATAGAGAAGAGGCCAATACACACTATATTTAGAAGAAGGTAGCCACAAAACTTTGGATTATGGTTAATTCCTTTCCAAATCCATTAGAATGTTACTTTAGGCGTGGTCTGATATGGATTTCCATTTTCATTTTTTAACCATCCAACTGACCAAGATATGGACAAAACAGTTTCTTAACTAAAGGAGTTGTAATATATCCAAAAATGGTGTGCCACGTAGAGTATTTGTGTAAGGGCAAACTTTAATGCCACATAAAACTATATAAGGTTTTAATGTGATTTGCTCAGTAAAATCTACACCCTCAGATGAAAAAATCAATCGACCATATCATAAAAAATAATATAATAATCTGAACGATAGAAGGAGAAAAAAAAAACATAACAATTGTTAGGTTTAGGATCTCATGTTTCTTTCGTTCTTGAATTTACACTATTTGCCCATCTTTATTTTGTAACTCTTATCGTGATCTATAATATCTAATAATTTTTCCTACAATATTAAATCTTTACGGATGTTTATAGGATTTAACACACTATTCAACAAAAATGATATAAAAACTAATGTGTGATTGACAATTATTATTCAAAACAATTTTTTTGCTATCCAAAGTAAAAAATAGGTCAAATACATGTTTAATAATTAGAAAATAGAAAATGATTTTCGGTTGCTAAAAATAAAAAAGAAGATTATGTTTGAGAAGTGTTTTTAAAAATAATTCTTGAAAAATAATATTTTAGAATAATTTAGAAATATATATTTTTTAATGTCTAAAAATTAAAAATATTTTTAACATGTTTTCTGTATTTTTAAATATATTTTAAAAATAAATTTTATATGCAATGTTTTTTTTTATTCCTGTATAATTATTTTTAAAAATAATTTTAAAAAATGAAAATATGAAAACAATTAAAAGATTTTTTTTTTTTTAAAATATCATGTTTTTTTGTTTTTTAAGAATAGAAAATGTTTCGTTATTTTCTTTCTTGGAGGATGAATTTTTTTATATAAAAAAAAAAATCAATTATCAAATATGACACAGAATTATCAACTAATTTAGTGTTCAAGGGTTCATTGAGATGTTTGCTTTCCCATTCTAAGTGAACCACTCATTAATTAATATTCTCCCATTTGCAGATTCTGCAACTGTTGGCAGCAGATCATTTTCTTATGGTCCATATTCTCATCCTTCTTCACACCCTTGGAGTTTTGCTTCTTCAGAGGCCTGCCAAGCCATCTAGTCAGTCTTGAAAGCGCACAGATCATCTTCCTAGTTGATGTAGTCCTCCAGTTCTTCGTCGCCTACAAAGACCTTCATTCCTACAACATGGTGTATAACAGAAAAAGCATTGCCATACGGTGAGTATTGTTTTTATAATATTTCATATGGAACAGGAGAAAAAAGTTTTTGAAAGTATATGCTTATATACTCCTAATCTTATAGGCACATGCATTTTAAAGTCTTAAGGATTCCTTGGATTCAGAATGAAAATATCTACATGGTTAGGAGCATATCTTTACAATTCTACAAATGTCAGACTTAAAATCATGGACTTGGGTACTAATTGAAGACAATTGTGCTTGTGGGCGTCACATGCAGCTATGCAAAGGGCAGTTTCTTGGTGGATTTTCTGGGGTGTGTGCCATGGGATGCCATCTACAAGGCCTCAGGGAGAAGGGAAGTGATGAGATATATGATTTGGATCAGACTGTATCGAGCAAGAAAGGTGGCACAGTTCTTCAAGAGAATGGAGAAGGATGTGAGGATCAATTACCTGTTCACTAGGATAGTGAAGCTGATAACAGTGGAGCTGTACTGCACACACACGGCTGCCTGCATCTTCTACTACTTGGCCACCACATTGCCACCAGCAGAAGAGGGGTATACATGGATTGGAAGCTTAACTATGGGAGATTATAAGTATATCAATTTCAGAGAGATTGATTTTTGGACCAGATATATCACTTCACTCTACTTTGCAATTGTCACCATGGCCACAGTTGGTAAGTTGTCTCTCTCCCTAGTTTCATTACCCAACTTAATTGCAAGCTCACGAGGTCGGAAAAAAAATCAAGGCTTTGGCCATGGTACCAAGATAAAAAGTTACCACCGATTAGGTATTTTATGTGCACTTGATCCTATCTTAGTCTTATTGCTTTGGGGTTTGTGTTATATTATTTTGCATGTTGCACGTGGTCTCGTTACTTTATATTTGTTCTCATTACTTTATATCTAATCTTATTATTTTGAACTATAATTTCAATTCTTGGAACCTCAACCCTATATATTTATACCTTTAAGGTCCAAATTTTAATAAATCGATACTATAGGTGGTTTTTTTTTTTTTTTAAATTATTATTACTTAATTTGAAAACTCATTTAAGCCTTGATTCTTTCAAGAAGTCAAAACTCTATTTCAAGGAAGAGAGTTTTTGGATGTATTTGGGTAATTTTAGGTTTCAAAAAGAGTTTAGGAAAATGCTATGTTTCCTATTTAGCATATAAGATGCAATTAGGACTTATTGAAGTACATAATAAATTTGGATTGTTGGATAAATGGTACAAACCTAGGGGATCCAAGTACAAAGATTGAGACCAAAAGAAGAAATAAAGTGATATGATCATTTTCAAGCATATCACATTTTGTAATTAGTTTACATTGTTGGATAGGGTATTAAAAAAAATATATGTTTTTTTAGCATTGTGAATAGCTGAAGAGTTTTAACACTAGAAGCATGATAATATTATTCATAATATTATTTGAATTAATTAATTACAAGAGTTAAATTAATAACCCTAAAATTATGAATTTAACTCTTTTCATATTTTTATTGTTTCAAGTATTTAAATATAAGGTTTAAAAAAAAAAGATTTTTTTTAAAGAATATTTTTGTCAAAATGAGACAAAAAAACAAATGGAGGGTTATATTTCCAAAAATGGGTATTGAATCACCCTTTTAATCAAATAACCCTTATCATTTTATGTTTGGTTTTACTATGATAATACTAAAAAAAAAAAAAAAAAATCAAATATAATCAAAATTAGTTAAAAATTCATCTATTTTTAAATTATTTAATCTTTACAAAAAAAAGTGTTAATAGAATAAAATAAGTTTAAAATAATATATAAAAATAGTTTCTTTCTTTTAAATTTATTTGATATTTTTCTTTATTTTATTTCCTTTGACCTTTTCTCTCTATTTTAATTATTTCATATTTTTCCTCAATTTTTTTTTCAAGAATCAAACAAAGCCTTAAAATTTCTTTTTTAGATTAAAATGAAAGATAATTCATAACTAAAATAAAATAATTCATATGATATTATTTCCTTTTTAAAATTATATTATGTTTTTTCTTGGGCTATAACTAAAATAAAAGATAATTGGATAATTAAATCGGGTTGTAGACTCCAATTTGATTGGCTTTTGCTCAATATATTTGGATAGTTTTATTGAAGAAAAAAAAACTTCATTTGGTAATTAGTTTTTAATAATTTTCCCTAGAATGGATTTTGAGAATAAATTTAAATTGTTTTGATTTTTTTTTTTTTTTGAGAGTATTTTGACTGATAAGTGATGAATAGACAAAACAACTATTGTATTGCACGTTATTACACACTATAGAATAAGGAGAGATTAATTTCTAAATAAAATTTTCTTCTTAAAAAAAATAAAAATAAAAAGCGTTTTTAAAAACTATTCCAAAAAATAATTATTTGTGAAAATGCCTCTCTTTTTTTTTTTATATATATTATTTTTTTATTAATTTGAATAGTTGGTTTTTAGTTGGCTCCCCGGGGAAGGAGAGAGGCGGTTAGAGCTTTTAGAAATCTCCTTTAGTCCTTTTTAACAGCTCTTTTTAGGGTTTCTAATAAATTGCTTCAGATACAGATACGCCAACGGCTCTTTTTAGGTTTTGTTTTGTTAATTGATTCAGATAGAGATACAGAAGAAACATGAGGTTTGATCTATGGCCATTTTCGAAATTGCTTTTGGAAGCAAGAAAAGTAGTTTCAAAATGCTGTGTTTTAAGCCATAAACATGGTTTCCCGTTTTGGCAATTCGTCAAGAAGAAGAGGTAATCTCAATGTTGTGCTGCTTTATTTTCTTTTCTTAGCAACCAAACAACGTTATTGCTTTGTGGTGCTGCTTGACATTGTAGATTCATACGGGGATTGCTTGGTTTGTTATAATTTAATGTTGAGCTAAAATTTTTGAAGAATAAGAAAACTATTATGATTTGATCAGTCAATCTATTGATATTGAAAGACTGAACGGTTCTTCAGATGTATCGTTTCTGGGGTTGTTGCTTTTTTAGCTCTTGAAATTTTGTTATTGATGATCTGTAAATTATTGAATTTCGGGTTTGAACTTTTGCCTCCTTGATCTGAAACTTGCCAGTGTAAATCTATTCGCAAGCATTTGGAGACATGTTTGCCTAGATTTTGATTTGATGTACTTTTCATGAAAGTTTTTGTAATTAATTAGATGGTAATATTTGTAAAGCTTTAAGAACTTGGGATTGTTCTACCTTTTAAGCATTTTTTGTGTGTGCAGGTTATGGGGATATTCATGCAGTTAACTTGAGGGAAATGATATTTATTATGATTTTTGTCTCTTTTGACATGATTCTTGGGGCATATTTGATTGGTAATATGACAGCTCTGACTGTCAAAGGCTCCAAGACAGAGAGATTTCGGGATAAAATGACTGATCTTATAAAATATATGAATCAGAACAAGCTCAATAAAGATATTAGGTCACAGATAAAAGATCATCTGAGTCTACAGTATGAGAATACCTATACTAAAGCTAGTGTTCTTGATGATATTCCCATAGCTCTCCGATCAAAGGTAATTATCTTGCTCCTTAATGATGTTCCATCTTTCCACATAATTTGCCTGCCTATTCTGAGTCATGCTTTACTTGGTTTGCTTCCTTTTTTCTAGGCCTTTTTAATTTACTCCTTTCTTTTTCCTATCAACAAAAAAAAAATAAAAAAATAAAAAACCCTCCTGAATCTTGCTTCTAAGCTATTTGAATGATGTTAGAATGGCGAGACCAAGAGAGAGAAGAGAGAGACAAAGAATAAAATATAAGAAAGGAGCATAAACTCCATGTTAAATGCTGATCATTGAACTGGATCATAATATCTATTGTGGGCTATTAAAAGCTTTAGACACATATCCCTAGTTTCTCTCTTAATCTAACCTACAAACATGATTTGTTTCCTTGTCGCTATATCGTGCTCAAAATTACAAGCCACTTCAATGAGTTTCATATTCATGGAATGCATGATTATTTATTATTGATAGCCTGATTTCCCTTAGCATTTTTCATGTGCATCTCAGTAATAATCCTTATTTCCTATAAGAGAGATCTACAATATTTCATTCCAAAAACAGTATGTGCCTGAAGTTCTATCTTCCTCTTTTGCATTTATAGAGCTACAATGCTCTAATTTTTTTTATGTTCCCTTCAAGCATAGTTTGGAACCCTTGGGTTCCATAGAGGGTCAGCTTTTTTTGCTTGGGAAGCTATTTGGAGGAGAATTCTGACTATGGATCAACTAAAAAGGAGCGGTTAGCTTTTACTGACCAGGTTCTTTTTGTGTAAAGTGGAAGAAGAATCAGCAAATCATTTGCTTGTTCATTGTACCAAGGCAGCCATGATTTGGCACCTTATTTTTGCTCTTTTTGGTGTTTAGTGGGTTATGCCCAATTCTATCAAGGAAATCATCCTTAGTTGGCACGGCTTCTTTGTTGGGAAGAAAAGAAAAAATGCATGGAATGCAACCCCTTTATGTTTATTTTGGACGTTATGGAAGGAGAGAAACAGAAGAGCCTTTGAAGATACCAAACTAGTGGATCAAACTATTTTACGGTCTTTTCTATACATGTTTTGGATTGGCTTAAGGTGCAAGTAGATTGTAGATTGTGGTCCATATTCGATTTCATTGATTAGTTGGGATGTAAGGGGGTGACTTTTTGCTTTCCCTTTTCTTTTTGGCCTTGTTGCCTTGTATACATCGTGTATACTTTCAAGTGTACTTCTTTAGGCTTTCTTAATACAATTGCTTATAAAAAAAAAAATGAATTTGAAAATCCATGAGATTAAACTTTCAGCGATTTCTCTTCCTGTTTCTTTGGTAGGCAAATTGAAATTAATTAATAAAGAGCCTAAAAGGGGAGCAAACCTAGAAGGGGGAGCAAATCTAGCAATTTCTCTTCATTGCGAAATCTTCTAGTTTGTATTTAACTTTTTTTTTGGAAAATGTTTCCTTGCTATTCAGATGTGATGTCATGGTAGATGGTTAGCTTTATAAGATAAACACATTTTATAAGGATTATGTTCCAAAAATTCTCATTAGCTAATTGGTTTTAATATTGGCACAGATTTCTGAGAATTTATATATCGAGATGGTCCAGAAAGTCCCGCTTTTCAAAGGATGTTGTGATGAGTTCTTAAAGCAGATAGTATGTCCAATGTCATACTCTGTGATATATATATATACCTATATTTGGTGGTTTCTAATGATATGTAACAAAAAATGCAGGTTATGAAGCTGAATGAAGAATTTTTTCTTCCTGGTGAAGTGATCCTTGAACAAAGCAGTGCTGTGGATCAAGTTTATATTGTATCTCATGGACGTCTGGTAGTGATGTATTCACTTTCTTGAAGTTCATTCTGTTTATGAAAATAAATTTCCTATCATCCTATGTTTGATTACTCGGATGATTGGAATGAAATGAGGATCACTTAAATGAATCCTGATTGAACATCTTACAACTGATAATAAGGAAGTGAAACTTCTTCCTTTCCCAATATATATTGTCAAATAGAAAATTAGACTAAAGGTCCTTAACAGAAATTGTGCACAACCCTCCAATACGCTGAAGTATCTGCAGAGAGCAAAAGCCATTGAAAAAACACTAAAACCAAAATAGAGAAGGCATAGACTAAACTTTACACAAGCTCTCAATGAAATCCATTAGGGAGAGGTCAGTCCCCTTATACAAGGTTTTTAGGAAAGTCTTTTAACCTACATCTTCTTCCCTAGAAATTCTAAATAAGACTTGATGAAAAAAATTCCTGCTCTTCTCTCCCCTCTATGCCAAACTATCTTCCTCTGTACCTGGATATCCATAGCTTGAATGTGCTCAAAGAAACTTCTCTGTCTCCCTAACTCTCAATTGTGATGGCTTCTATGAAAATAGGGTTTCCACCTCCCTGCCATCCTCCTCACTCTAGCAGTTCTATTGGAGCCTATTCTGAATAAGGGAAAAGTGATCTTTCAATAGAAATTATGTGCAACATCTATTTAACCAAAAATCGGGTTTTGGTCCAATCCTAACCAAGATGCTAGTCTCACCAAAAGTCTTTCTGATGTAGGACAACCCTAGGATGGTTGCCTACACTCAAGGGTAGGTGGGCTAGGGTTTTATTTTTAGGGTGTAAGGAGAGGAACAAGGAATAAATTTTATGGTAGAGAAAATTATAAAATAAGAAATAGAGAGAAAGAAGAAACAATGAAGAAAAGATGGAAAACCTTAGAGTTTCACTAAGGCCTTCTAGGAGTCTCACTTAGAAGAAAATCAATGAAGTCTCACCATTGAGGGTTGCAACCTTGCAATGAAAGAAAGTATAATAATATTCATCAAATTCATTCCTTTGATTTACATTGATTAGCCTATTTATAGGCTTCTCTAAGAAATCCAAAATCTATTAGGACTCTAATAACCTATTATGATTCTAATTCTAATTATAACATCCAAAGTCTACTAGGACTCTAATAACCTATCATGACTCAAATTCTAATTATATTATAACTCAACTAGCTAATCCTAATTAGACTCCAACAAATATTAATCCTAATTTAATTCCAAGTAATAATAATCCTACTTTAATTACAACTAATACTAATTCCCTTTCTTGATATATATCTTGAATATTCATCCTCATCACTTTCCCACTTCTCTGGGACACTATCCACCCTGAACTGCTCTATACTTGCTAACAATAACTTGATTCCAAAGGAAGTTGTTCCCCATTACAAACCTTTTGAACCATTTCCCAAGGAGAGCTTTATTTAAGGTTTCCAACCTTCTAATGCCTAAACACCCATTCTTCTTTTCCTTCGCAACTATGCCCACATCACAAGATCCAAATTTTTCCTTGAGGACTTTTCCCCCATGAAGAGCCATGCTAAATTTTTTCATAATGAGTTTTCACTGCCTTTGGAATAACAAATAAGGACATATACAAATGGGCAAACTAGAGAGGAAGCTCTTGACAAGAGCTAGTCTTGGACGAATACTCTTCTTCCATGAAGCCTACTACTTTCAAACTGCTCTTAAACCCTAGCTCACATCTAAAAGGGGACCTAAGAGTAGTCCTAGGTAAGTAGTAGGCAATCTGTGGTGGTGTTAGATTTTGGGGTTGTGAAGATGTGTTTGTAAGCTAAACGATAATGGGTTTGGCATGTGTTTGTAACCACCTCCTTTATGAGTTCTATCCATATACATTCTAGTTGCCAACTCATACTAGCTCTAATTGCATTTATTGTAATTGAGAGATGCGAGAATAAGCAAAACGAATTTTACTTTTACTCTTTTTGTTTCTGAAGTACACTCATCAACTACCATTAGTTTGATGTAAATGTTTAGGTGTAACTCAATTGAATTAGTTAGATCTTAAAAATAAAATTTGGGTGGAGAGAGTTCCAACTAAAATTATGTTTTTTGCGTGGGATGCCACTTAGGGAAAGATATTGACTCTTGATAGACTCCAGAAGAGAGGGTGACAACTTCTCAATCGCTATTTTTTGTGTGCTTGTGAAGAGGAAAATGCAAATCACATTCTTATTCCTTGTACAGTGGCCAGAGTGCTGTGGGACTTAGTTTTGGGCTTATTTAGGGTTCAGTGGGCTTTTCCTAAAACTGTAAAGGAGGTTTTATTTAGTTGGGGGGGTGCTTTTGTGGGGAAAAAAAGGAAAAAACTTTGGAATTCCATTCCGTTATCTATTTTTTGGACGGTTTGGAAGGAAATGAATAGATTAGCTTTTAGGGGGGGGGGGGGGGAGGGGGAGTTAGCAATTTAGAGGCTTAAATATTCTTTTGTATGTAACATTTGGGGTTGGGCTAAATTATATATTGGTGAAGGAATAGATTAGCTTTTTTTTGGGGTGGGGGGGGGGGGGGGGGTGGTGGGAGTTAGCAATTTAGAGGCTTAAATATTCTTTTGTATGGAACATTTGAGGTTGGGCTAAATTGTATACTGGTGAGGAGCCGCATTCCCTTATAGGATTTCTGGAGTGGTTAGCCTCCAGATAAGGGGCAGTGAGTTTTTGGTTTTTTGCTTGTAAGGTCTTAGTTGCCATGTATACTCCCTGTATACTTTGGGGCTAATTCGCCTCTTATGAATGAATTCTATGCTTACTTATCAAAATAATAATAATAATAATAACATTCCATTATGCAATCTCCTATATATATACATACATACATACATATTGCTTTATAATGTGGCTTCAATCAGGAGTAAGGTTTAGGAGGCTCCTACATAGACTTGGTCCATCTTAGTGATGGGCTAGTCCTCTCATCAGTACCTAAGGTTGATTTGAAAGTTTTGGCTAACAGGGATAGGGTTAGAAGCTCATTAAGGTGGTTACAAACATGTGTCAGACTTATTAGTGTCTAATTTAGAGGAAAGGAGGGATCAGTCATGTTTGAGGGACATTGTCACTCACTATCAGTTTAAAGTTACTAATCAATTGGGCATACTCCATGTGAGGCCTTAGCCTTGTTCAAAAGCCTCCTACTGGCTGAGCCTGCTCTCACCAGCTGGGCTGTGCCATTGAATCCAACATAAATGATCTTCAGGAGGTGGGGGCAGTGCGCTCACTTTAAAGAAAGGAATTTCCATCTCCAAAACTTTTGAGCCTATCTTTACATTCTCCAAACACCACTTGATCCAAGAGCTCCAACCATGTTTTAGGGCTATTGCCAACCCTCTCCACTTACTCTCTCCTCTCAGCCTTCCTGTTGCCTTACTTCTTCCCCTACTAAGAACCTTATATCAACTGCAGGCATTCACTCAAACCCCTTCTTTTGAGGAAGTGACAACTGATACTATTAATTAGCCCATAAAGGTTTATCTACTGGGGAGTTCATTTGTGCTGCATCTGGTGAATTTATTCCTAATCATTTGGAGATACACATATATATTTGATATAAAACCTAATACTACTTACATATCCAAGAAAAAAACCAGTATAACTTAAGTTTAATCAAATTACTTTCATTTTACCAAAAGCCAAGTTCCTAATAAAGATTTTTGGTTTCAAGTGTAGGAAGAGGTTGCTATTGGAGAAAATGGATCAGAAGAATTGATTGCAAATCTTGAACCCTGCAGTATATTTGGTGAAGTTGCAGTCTTTTGCAATATTCCTCAGCCATATACAGTTCGTGTATGTGAATTATGCAGACTTCTAAGAATTGAAAAACAATCTTTGAATGGTATCTTGCAACTTTACTTCACAGACAGCCGCCAGATTCTGAATAATCTCCTAAAGGTATCAAGTGAATCTTTGAAGCCACTGTGCTGGCACACATAGTTAATGGTTGACATGTTAATAGCCATATATACTCATGGTGCAAGTCTTA
Organism: Vitis riparia; assembly: GCF_004353265.1. Classification (NCBI taxonomy): domain Eukaryota; kingdom Viridiplantae; phylum Streptophyta; class Magnoliopsida; order Vitales; family Vitaceae; genus Vitis; species Vitis riparia. Next base: position 39,402,738 of record NC_048448.1, read on the forward strand.
GAAAAGCCTTTAAATACAAGTTCTTCTCTGCTATCCTAATTTTTTTAGTCCTGGATTTGTTTTCTTGGTCTGTTATGGCATGGGCCTAGATGCAGACCATGATTTCTTCTTGAATGAAACTTAAAATATATATGCAAAGTTTACATGCTATGGTCGTGCGCTAAAGCTCTACATAACAAAAAACTAAATACTACAAAATTAATTATTATGTTTTGTAATAAAAGGAGATTCCAGTGAAGTAAATTTTTTTGGTTCTAAGCAAGTGAAACATAGATAATTGAGAGTCCAATACCTGTTCCCCACTTAAGGGTAGTTTCAATATCCATTATTAGCTTTTTATATGGTGTATTACTATGCTGTCATGCAGGGTAAGGATACAGATTTGAGAATTAAACAGCTGGAATCCGATATTGCATATCTTATTACAAAGCAGTACTCTGAGCTAGCATTACGAGTAAATAGTGCAGCTTATCATGGAGACTTGTATCATTTGAAGGACTTGATCAAATCCGGAGCAGATCCTTGCAAAACTGATTATGATGGACGATGTGCACTCGTATTTTCTTTTTCAATTTCTTTTTTTTTTCTTTAACTGCTATAGTTCTTTAACTATACTTCCTTCTTGCCTGCCTTTATCTTTTCTGAGCTCATTTGAAATTAATTCACATTTTTTAATTTGGACTTGATGTGGATATTGCATTCATTTACTTGCATTTGATGTTTTGGAGCAGTTGGATGCTGCTCCATGGTCAGAAACCATCCACAGATATCATCACTGGCTCATCAATCATGGACCTGAACCCTTTTAGTTATTAGAATATATCTGGAGATTCAGATCTTGCAAAAAATGCTTATCAGTAAGAGGAAAACAGCCTAGGATTTGCTGAGCTTTTTATGCATGTGTCAGCCTTGTGATGTGGGTTCTTCTCATGTCTGAGTGGTTTCGTTCAATAATAAATTATTGAAATCAGGTTTACCTTGGCCACAATTTGGGTAACTGTGAAATGCATTCTTCTAAACTGGACATTGGAAGACTGAATCCTTAGTTGGGACTAATCCTTCTTAAATACAATTTAAAGCTGCTCCTAAAACTATTAAGGCAACAGTTTTAATGATAAATTCATCGTTAATCACAATTGTTAAGGAAACATTCCATTTTTGAAAGATGACCCTGTTTATAGCATTGATGTATGAGTCTTATAATTCTTCATTAACTTTTGAGGATTCTGGAATATTTTGATTCTTATTACTTAAGATCTTATTAATTTGATCTTGAAGGTTTGCCAAATCTATGTTGGTGTATTGTGTTAATTCTTGGACTCTAACTTATATTATCTTATTTATTCCTGAAGATCTTTAAGTTTGTCAATTTGTTCACTTGTCATAGCAAGTGACTAACTATTTGATTAGAGATAGTTCTTTGTGAGAAAAAAAAGAAAAAGTGAATAATCTTGGAAGAAATTCAGACATAATTTGGTTAAATATTTCTGTTGGGCATGACACTTTGTTTTCTCCTGTCCAAGGAGTTTACCTGCAGCTATACATATTGTGCACTTCCTTTAGGTTCTACTGTCAAAGTGCATATTTTGCTGAACTTTATTGTTTCTTACAGCACTTGGCTGCAGCAAAAGGTTATGAAGAAATTGTGAGGTTTCTCATTCAACATGGAGCCAACACTAACTGCATAGGTGATCAACTAGATAATCCCTACAGAGTGACAGTTCTGGTTGCTGGCTGCTCATTTGTTCAGTTCCCATGTTTTGCAGATAATTTTGGAAATTCACCTCTTTTTGAGGCTGTCAAGGCTGGGCATGATAGGACTGCTTTGCTTCTCATCAAGGATGGTGCAACCTTGAATTTGGAAGATGCTGGATGGTACCTTTGTAAGGCTGTAATGGGTAGCAACATTGATTTATTAAAGCGTTTGTTGGAGAATGGAGTTGACCCAAACTCCAGGAACTATGACCTACGAACACCACTACATTTTGCAGCAGCAGAAGGTTTGCACCTTGTGGCAAATATCTTGATCAAATTTGGAGCAGATGTTCTATCCAATGACAGGTATTATTGTTCCCTCCTTCTATAATGGGCTCTGTTTGTCTAAATCATTCATTCTCTGAAGAAACTGCGCTGACCTCTCATTTAAACAAATGGCCTTGATCATTTCTATTGACCACCATATAGAATATATTTCATTTTTGTTTCCTCACATGTAAACATTCTGACAACCTTGAGGGGCCATCTTAGGCATTTTCCTTTCTTTATGCATAAATCCTAAATATTACTTGGGAGGTATGATAGCTAGCCACCAAGAGGCTATTGCATTATATTTTTGTTTTCTTTTTGCCTCACAGCAAGATCCACTGAGTATATGTGTTGTAGTCTTGGACAAATGTCACATATTCTGTAGAAACAGGAAGAATCCTAATTACTTAGAGGGTATAGATATCTAGCGGCCAAAAGGCTATTGCATTTTATTTTTTGGGCTAGCCACATAAAGACTATTTCATTGTATTTCTATTTTCCTTTTGCCTTAGAGCATAGATCCATTATGTATATATGTTGTTGTCTTTGACAAAGGTCACCTATTCTATATAAAAGAAGAAGATGATGAAGAAAAGAGGAGAAGGAACAGTGTTTTGACAACTTTGAGGAACCATCTTATGCATTTTCCTTTATTTCTACATAATTCCTAATTAATTGGAGAATATAGATGACTAGCCACCAAAACACTTGTGCATTGTATTTTTGTTTTCCTTTGGGCTTAGAGTTAAAGATCCATGATGCTCATAGAAGTACCTCAAGTTCAAAGAAACCATGTGAATCTGTGTTGTTCTCTCCTTTCTAATTTCACTTTATTTGCTTTTGCTAGTAGTTGTCTTTTCATAACTAGCTAAGGTTGGGGGGAAAGTAGGCCAGATTTTATCTTTTGGTGTCCATTGAAAATTAGGATCATCTCCTAGGATGTTAGAGATTTGAATGATGGTAAAAAGCAAAGGTTGTTAAGTCTCTAATTCAAGCTCCAGAAACTGATTTGGTTTGTTTACAAGAAACCAAATTAGATCCTGTAACAGTGGAGCTAATTAGAAGTCTAGGAATGGGCAGGTTTTTAGAGTGGGGGTGCTATGGATACAAGGGAAACAACTGGAAGGCAGTTGGTTTTTGGGCTAACAGGGTTTCGTAGTTTGTAGGGGGTGGAGGAAGGTATTTACTCTGTTTCCTACCACTTTGAATGCTAGGGTGTACAGTCTGATATTAGGAAGTGAACATAGAGCCTGTTACGAAGAGTTAGGAGGATGTTAGAGGCTTGTGGAAGGACTCTAGTGCATGGGGGCATCTTGCATCTCAATTTGTCAAGATTTCCACATGAAAAATGAAATTGCTCTCAAATTTCTTAAGTTATGCGGTGTTTTACTTCCTTAATATAAGGAATTTAACTCTTAAATCTTCATTTATTTGGTAACACTTCCTACATGGTGTGGTGGCGAAGAGGTGGGGCCTATTTGTCTAGACTTATTGTACAATGGCCACACTGAGATTAGTCTCAGATCATTATCTTATTTTGCTGGATAAGGTTGGGATGAGAAGGGGAAAAACTTCATTTCATTTTAATAACATGTGGTTGAAGGTGGACGAGTCTAGTGATTTAGTGGAAAAACATGAGTAGAGGAACTTCTAGTTTTATGCTTGCCCCGAGGTTGCAATCTTAAAAAGATTTGGAACAAATTTTTTTTTAAGAATGTGGTGTTGCATGATGCTTATAAATTGGATTAAATTAAGCATTAGGATAGTAAGGAAAGTTAGAAAGGGAAAGGGCTAGAAGAGTTGTATTGGACAAGTATAAACATTGGTTCATCTAGGAAGAGATTTCTTAAGGGTAAATTGAAAGAGTTATGTCTCAAGAAAGGGCACAGAAACACAAATTTCTTTCATAGAATGGTCAATGCTTATGGAAGAGGGAATCACATTGCAATGATGGGGGTGATTGATCTCTGGCTTACTGAGGTTTCAAGTTTAAGAAGGGGGTTTCCAGTTTTGGCTAGGGTCAATGTTGTTCTTTGAGGAGACAAAAAAACATAGTCTTTGGAGATGGGTTATCCTAGGTAAATTTAGAGAATAGGGAGTGTCAAAATATTGTGTGAATGACCGAATACCTTGGCCTTGAGTTTTGTATATTATATATAGACTTTACAAGGATGCTTTACATGGAAAGCAAATAAAAGCAAATAAATTCTAGCATGATTCTAGCCCTATACATGTAAACTATAATTTGTCAAATAATATATGCTAACTGTACAGAATAATAAATGGAGAAATAAGGAAACAATTGTGGGCTAAAATAATGAAGGAAGTGAGACAGCAAAGCTGTCCTTTGACAGGGAGGTGGTTGGTGCTCTAGTCAGGGGAAGGAGGGTTTTGTGTTAAGTTGTGAAGGCCAGAGGAAGAGAATGGGCAAAGGTTCTTCCAAGAAAAAACCATTTAATAGGAGATGGCAGGAAAATCAAGGCTGCATGAGGTATGATATGATGTGGTAAGTCTCAGTTGAGTGCCTTCTGTTCCTCTTTATTTTCTATAGCTACCTCAAAGTGTGCTTGGAGTCTTGATGTTTAGAAGGAGGTTCTATCGTGGGCATTGGAACTTTTGTCTTTTATAGCTTTTTCATGATTGGGAGTTAGATAATATGGAAATTTTCCCTATGCAACTTCCAAAAATAGGTGTTTAGGAATTGAGAGGACAGGGTGGTGCAAAGGTGCGGATAGAGTTGGAAGTTCTGTGAAATCTTATTATCACACTTTGGAGACTAATTCATGAGATCATTTCCTTGCAAAGGAAGTTGGGGTTCTTTAACCCCCACAAATGCAGTTTTAATTTTCCTTTCTCTCTTCTTGGAAAGGTTGTATGGGTCAATGGACTAACTTAGAAGAATAGAAGTCTTTAACTAATTGGTTTTGCCTTTGTATGAGTGATGAAGAATCAGTCAACCACATGATAATCCATTGTGGTAAAGCTAAGAGTTAGTGACAATTGTTTCTTTCTATTTAACCTTCCTTGGATGCTTCTTGTTAAGCTATCAATTTCTTTATAACTTCTGCTGTCAGCATATGGACCTAAAATGTAATGTCTCTGAGGCTAACACCCTATCTCACTTACAGCCTCCTACCTGCACGAGTTATGGATTATAGATAAATAGATGAGGGAATAAATAGTTAGAGAGACTCAAACTCAAGAGCTTTATATATCCATAACACCTATACCATGTTAAGTCACCAACTTTCCTAAGAGTGTAAGCTATTAGGATATAGACTCATAATGTATATTTTGTGAACACTTCTGAGGTCGGTAGGAAAGGTCTTATTAAGGTGATATGGGAGCACTATTGGTAAGAAATGAAATAAGGTAAAGAGAAAGGCTTATTTATGTTTGTTTTAGACCACTTGCTAGGAGCAAAATAGTTGAACCTTCTTGTAGTCTTAGAGCATTGAGAGCAATCAACTAAGAAGCCTCTTATTTGTTCTTTCTTCGTTTAGTCCAGAAAGTCTTTGGGCATTGACTTCTATTCCTTGCTAGAATTTTTATAATTCATTGAGATCCTCTTGTAGGGTTTTGGTTTCATTTTTATTTTCACTTTTTGATGTCCTCTATATACCTCTGATGTTTGGGTTGCACCTTCTTTCTATTAGCCACTTTATTAATAAATTCATGTCTCCTATAAGAAAAAAAAATCATGTGTGGGAATCGACCAAGTACCCTTTCTGGGTGGTTCTCTCATTTCTCCTTTTCTCTATTGATACCCTTTCTTAGTGGCTTTCTCTCATTGCTTCTTTTTGTTCATTGATAATGCTGCTAGAAAATTGTGGGTGTACTTGTTGCCAAAAGAATGATGTGTTTGATGTTTCCAAAATATATGCAAGTATTGGCTAATTTGGAACAGTAGAATGAAAAAACTGTTTTCTGATATGGTGATTTGAAGGTGGGAATCTCTATATGAATTAGCCATGAAGGTATGTCGTGATTGGGAGGGAAAATGTGATTTTGTAGACATAAAAAGCCTATCTGGTTTGAAACAGGTTCCTCAAGAGAAGTTTGGTAGCTTCATGTCTTGTACTAGTTCCAAATGATGCCATACTTATCATTGTTCAAGAAGTTTGCTACTTCTTAACTTGTGCTTCTCCTGTTTGTGATGAGAAGCCTATGTGAGAAAAGAAAAAACCCAGTCATACCTATGTGTACATGTTCGCTGATTTTTTCCCCTTGTAAATCAAAATTGATTCTCTGTTTTGTGGATTTAGGCACCATCAATATATTCTAGTTTTCTATTATTGCCTTTTATTCCTAGAAGCTCAAGGAGCATATATTTACTATACCTATTCTATTGTCAATTTGTGCTTCCAGTAGTGGGATAGATTTGAATAAATTTTTATTTATACACATTATTTCTCCTATTTAAATATAGATACGGAAGAACTCCTCTTGATGAAGGCCGAGCATGTGGGAGCAAGCCTTTAATCAAAATTTTGGAGCAGGCTAAAGAGGCTTGCTTGGCAAGACACATGGTTGTTGAAAGGTAAAATAAGGCTTTTCTTCGTCACGCCATTATGGATAACTAATCAGTAAGAACTTACTTCAGTTTTCACCCCTTAACTATAATGTTTTCTAGTTACTATTTCTTTCTTCACCACAATTTTTGGTTTGCCTTGCCTTGTCAAGGTGCATTATTCCAAACCCACTGACAATTATCACAAATAAGGACTTTGTGTCACTTGGAATGGGTTGGGAGAGTGTTGGAGCGATGTGCACCTATAGGCTGCCAGTTTTTATTTGCTATTTGGGGGTTCAGTTGTTTGTCAGTAGCCTTAAATCTAACTAGGATTCTGAATTTTTGTATAGAGGTAATGTAATTATTTTTGTTTCATGTCATGACTCAAGGATGGTTAGCTTACTTAAGCCATTTCTATTTTAACAGAAAACAAGAGTCCTTGGATTAAAACTAAATGAAGGGCTGACTTTGCACCTTACCTGTGGCATACCAAATATCTCATGGAGGGATCATTCAAACTTGTACATGATAGCTTTTAGATAAGTTGTGGATGAATCTTAGTTTGTGTCTGCGGCTTTTGCTCTCCCTCTTCTTAGGGCTTCTAGTGTGGTTGATCTGAGAATATTATAGCTTCATCTAGATCTCTGATTCTTCTTCTTTACTACTTTTCATGTTGTAATATGTGGATAGCATCAAGAGCACACTCAGGAACATTTAGATGTCATGTATAGATCAAATCATTCTAATTTGCACTTCATGTAAAATGTCTCCATTTGTTATAAAGAATCTCCCCTTTATTAGGATTTTGTAATAATCTCTTGAGTTTTTACTCTCAGATATAGAGATGGTTTCATTTTCCAAAATAAATCCATTATATAGGCTGGATTTGGGTATTCAAATTTTGGGAAAACAGATCTTGGTTGAGCTTCATCCACCATGGAATAGTGAATTCCCAAACATAGCATCTCATTCAAGCCTTCCGACAGGCTCAGACCTTGCCTCAATGGTTAATTTAATCCCAATGCTCCAAACCCTCTACCATGGTTATGTCTGAAAATGGCCCTGCTTCTCATCTGCCTTGTGTAACCCAATGAACTACGATCATAGTTCATTCCCAAAGATAACACCTCATTCAAGCTGGCCAACAAGGGTGAGATTTTGCTTTAATTATTAATCTAATCCCAGTTAGCTTGGTGAAAGCTCTAACACCTCTACCACAATAACATCTGAAAGTGCCACACCACTTCTCATCTGCCCTGCATAACCTTATAACTAGCCATCAAAATTGATCTAAGGCATGCAAAACAAGGCAGTTGCCGTTCAACCACCCTTAGCTCATTTGTTGTCCTACTAGAGGAGTAAACTGGCTTTCTCCAATCTTACATAATTAGACTCATGGGTTTGCCAAGAAATTCTGTGCAAACTTGCCACCCAGGAAGAAGTGAGCAGTTATTGTCATAGTTGTAAACCTTCACTTATTCTAAAACATCATTGGAGTTCTTCTGTATCTTAATCATGCGAAGGATGTTAAGTGTAATCCCTTGCAAAGCTCTCTCTTTTGGAATTTCCTCCAAACCTTCATCAGTAACATTCGTCACATGTGCAACAATCTCTATGGGGAACCAAAGTGATACCAGCCAAGAACAAACAACTTGTGCCATGGCTCCCATAGCCGCTAGATAGTGGAAGATAAAGACAGTAAGATGTTTCACCATTTCCCAGGAAAATAACAAAATCAATAGGGCCAAGGGCTTTGAAAGGAGTCCTTGACTTCAATGTCATAAATTTTGAACTTTCATTGGCCACTAGCCACATGAATGCTCTTACTTTAGATGGAGCTTTAGACTACCAAATAAAATTAGCCAGAAGGAAAATATATGAAGAATTATCGCTGGACAGGAAACCGAAGAAAGATATCAAGGAGAACCGCCATGCATGGTGCCAAGGACTGAATCTTCTCATCAATAAAAGATTTGTCACTAATAAACAGGAAGTAAAAAATGCTAAGAGGCAAGGGACTAGTCACTTCTGGTATGTTAAGGTATGCCAGAAGTTGAGTTTTGAGAACTAAAAGATGAAGAGTGGTAAAGAACAATGGAGGAGGACATCTAGATCTTGAAACAAGATAGATGCTAGTAAGGCAAAGAGGCTGATCTTCCCAAAACAGATCCTTCTAGAAATATTTTTCTGAACCATTTCAAACCGAATGTCAAATGCAAGAAGCAAAATCAAGGAAGCCTTAGAAAAAAGCTTACCACAGGCTGTGGTGCAACCATATAACCACATGTTCACATCCCATCAGTTGGAATGTAAACCATAAATACTTTAATAACCATGTGCTACAATGATCGTCTCTGGTACTTCAGGGAGATTCCTTTAATTATGCATAAAGTTGTTTCATTATGACTTAGATCATATAAGTCTAAGCACTCAAGCTACTGTTAATTAAATAAAGGTCCTTTACTTAACTTGATGAGAAGAACATTGTGATTATTCCTAAGACAAATTTCCTGATGCATCCAAGCCTCTTCTACCCCATTAACAAGAATTTGAAGTCTGAGAGATGGGATCTAACAGGTTTTGGAAAACAGCAGTCTTAGGTTTTTGGTTATCTATTGTATGCTTCTCTTCAGCCTAAAGAGAGTTGTCACTTTACCAATTTGCTCTAAGCGTCACAGCTTTTCATAATTGGTTTAAGAAACTCAATGTACTTGGGTTGTATTACTCATATCTCAGGGTATTCTATTTAACTTTCAATGTATAGGAACTTGGGACATGTTATGAGTATTTTTACAAATCTTGGAGCTTATTGATAACATATTCTGGGCATTGGTGGTTTGAACTTGTCTCTATCTACTGTTCCTTTTTATGTTGCTCTGTAAGCTGATGTTCTGTATTCTTTTTTCTGTTGCTCTGTGGGTTCATTCGGTTGTGTCCTCTTTTCTTATTCAATGTTGTAGGGCATGACAAGGAACTGTGGGCATTAGCCAAGCTACGAAAGATTGAAAATGGGGCAGATGAAAACAAGTTCTTTCTTCTTCTGTTTTTTTTCCATACATGTATAGTTTTTAAGAGGACTTGAATACAGCAGCGGCTAAACAAAATTGTTGGCCACCTGTCAATGTGTTTGTAGCAGCATTGTTGTCAGGCTATTGGACCTGGTGCCTGGACCTCTACGTTGTTGGATGATACTTCATGTTTGTAACTTGATTATTCACCTTCTTCAAACATAATACTTTTATAGAAGTGGACTGGGTGTCACATGTACTGATTGTAACAGTTCTATATATTTGTGCGCTCATGGATCTTCAGTGTGCATGGCCAATTATTATACAGAAAATTTGACTTCAAGCCTCAAGTATAATTGGTTTATGATGATAAAGATATTGCCTTTTCTTCCCCTTCTATTTTAGTAAATACTTCATTTCATGCATACATGGATATAAATTTTACTTCATGGCACTCTTTTAGTTCTTCAAATTACAGGATATTTGATGTCTTAGCTTGAGAGTTAGAACTGATCAGTCTAAACTTTTACAAAATTGGAGCCATAAAGTTCTTTTCTTAATATTATCTGGACTTCCAATTAAACTAAAACTTGACTTTGAGGGAGTTTACTAGATTCTTGGAATTAGTGTGTTAATTTCCATTGATTGCAAAAGTGGGTTTGGATCCAAGGCCTTTGCCTTGACAGCCAAGGAGATGCCAAGTGGGGTTGAACATGGCTGGAGCAACACAGTGGAAGGTATGCATCATTTTTATTCTTGATATATTCTTCATCTATCAAATATCTTTTTGGGTGGGTTCAGTCTTTCAATGTCTGTATACTTTTCCCTTATTTTGTATTCATAATAATGACTATGTTCTTTTATCACAGCCATTTCCCTTGACCGCTAGGCTAAGAATTCTATCAATGCAAGTCTGAATAAGGATTGGCAACACAAATACTTGATCACCTATGCTACATCTAACGAGATAGATCTATTTCCTAAGCAATGTCAAGCTACAAGTGCCACTATTTACTTAGAAAAGGTAACCCTTTAATTTCCATTGCAACATAAATCCTCAAGCTGATTCACTTTCTGCTATTGATCACTGGAAGGTATTGGACTCATAGTTGATATGCCTTTGGGCTCTGATTAAGATATGCCTTTGGTCACGAGTGAGAACAGAGAGAAAATCCTTGTCTTTTAAGTAATGAACAATGCACAACTAAGCATTGATGGGTTTTGAAAATCAGATTGGTTTTGCACGCGACCATAGTTAAAGGTTGTTCAGACCAACCTGGTTTGCAAAAGTAAAAGCATGTTAATTGCCAAAAGAAAAAAAAGGCATGTTTGTGTGTTGCTTTGATACATGTCCTCATTGGATTAATTACTTTAACACTCCTAGGTCACAGATAAAATTTGTATCGGTGTCTTGTTTTAATCATTTTAATCCTTATGGTATAAGCTATATGATTGTGCGCATTCATGATTAGACACTAGCATGACTAGGTAAGCTTAGTGCTTTTCTTTTTTCTTGGTTGAGGGAAAGGTTATCATACGGCACTACACTGCAAGGCTTGACTATATAGATCTTGTTTGATGATTGTCATAAGACCAAGAATGGAATGATCTTCCCAGACTTTAATTTCACCTAAATGATGGCATGAATTTACTTAGGAAACCAATTATCCTATTACTTTCCCCTCAAGAAGGGGTTGCTTCAGTTCTAGCATTCCACATCTGCCAAACTTGTTGATTGATCAGTTTTTCTTCCAATACTTAATATCCAGCTGATAACTGCCATGATTCATGATAATGCTCCATACTTGATAAGCCAAATAGCTTTCATTGAAAGAGGGAAAATGCCTCCCATCTTATGACTATAGATCCCATTCTTCAAACTTTTGAAAACATCTTAATCATTTAAAAATTTCTAAATCAAAATGAGGTTTACCAAGTAGCTATCTTAAGAGAGATTTTGCAGTTCCTGATTGGATATTACTGTATGTTATATAATCCCCTAAACCAGACTTTGGACACATGGAGTTACCTAAATGGTAAAACCTTTTGCTAAACAATTGGCTTCAGAAAATGCGATTCCTTTGGCTACATTCATTAGCATGCGTAAATTCAATTTGTGACTGGTTTTCAGGACACAGCTATCCATGATAAAATCTTGCTTTTAAGTGTTTTTCCGTGCCAACAAATCCTTACTTGAAGGTTTAACCTGAAAAGAGCCCTTGTCTTCTTTCAAATTTGTATTTCTGTCCATCTTCACCCGACTGTTACTCTGAATCAGTTAGCTGGCCAGTTTTGCCATTCAAACTGTGCTAACATCATTTACATCACAAATTCCAAGGCCCCTTTGTTTTTAAGGGTCACAAATGTTTATATCTGGTATGCAGGTTGGAGATCTCTTTGAAGTTTATCAATACCATTCCAACTTAACAATTCATTTATATATGCTGAGGTATAGATGAAATGTACCTTCTTTGGGGAGATTTGAAGCTTTCTAACCTTGTAGTTTAAATAGTTCTTTGCTGGAAAATGAAAAATAAAAGGGGTAAATTTACTTCTATTATGTAAGTGAAGCTCTTAGATTTTTCTCTTTGCCTTTTTTTATTTATTTTTATTTATGCCCATCCCTAATATATAGGCCACTGAGTGGGTTCTTAATTCAAGATCTAAACATAATTAGAGAAGTAAATACCAGATTTATCAAATTTAAATGTCTTACAGCAAGCAAGCTTAACAAAGATCGGCTGATAGATTGTAATTTTTTCTTCATTTCTTATTATTATTTGCATGAGTGAAAATAACACAAACCCCACTAGCTGCAAGATTGCCCCATGATCACATATCTTCTTTCATCATACATTTACACACAAAAACTCTCTTTCTCATAACATACATCATGAGCTTACATCCCAGATGTAATTTACAAGGAGTAAGAAATTTGGAAGTAGCATAGTGCTAAGTATACTCATATTATAAACCCCAAATTGTTAAATCCAATCTAATACCTTTGAAACCATGCTTGTATCCACAGATGCAGTGAATGGGTTAAAAGAACTACAAGGGTTCTAAATCATTGAGAGAGATTACTGACAGTACCTTTGATGAAGAGTCTCTCAATAGAGACCTGTGATTCAGCAGACTCTTCTTCATCAAACACCACCCATACTTTACTTATCTTGGTCTCTAGCGTGCAAGAAAAAAGAGTTGGTGATAAAGTACTCTCACTTGTGTGGTCATCTTTCTCGCCTTGGCCTTCTGTTCCTGTCTTTGTCGACTGCATCTTGGTTGACCTTGTAAGGTAATCCAAAATAGCAGGCGGCTTAGAGCCAGCTGCTTTGGTGGTCAGTACAGAACCATATGGAGTTGGTGTAAAGCTTAAGAGTTGTTCCAATGCCAGAACATGATCGATTGATATGATTTGGACCGATGGGTACTCCAAGTTCTTATTCCCAATTATTGTTTTGCAATGTTCATACAGATCATGAAGCTCCTGGCTCTGCTGAGAAGCTCTCCTTAGTATGTTGCAGGCTAGAGCTCTCACCGGTCTCGTCAATTCAAAAAACATATTTACCAGAGCTGCAACCCCTTCACAAAAAGCCATGTAAACTTGGAAGCTTTCTTTCAGGGTGTTGCTCATGGCCACTTGAGCCAAGCTGTCTGAAGGCGAAATCTCAGAGGGTGAGCAATCCAAGACCCTATCCAGAAGGATTTGACATCTGGGCAATCTACGCAACACGGTATGGATTAACTTCTCCTCATAGAACTGCAACTCCAAGGCTTGTGACATGACAGGTTCAAGCTTTCCAGCTTGGTTAATGACCCAGCCCATTCTTTCTTGTAGATAAGCAGCATACCTGTGTAGGAAACAAACTGAAGGCTCGGTATTACTCATCAGGAACCACCCAGTAGTCATCCGGAGATGCCCTGAAACATGGGCACCGCGCAGCTGTTGCTCAAAGCAGCGATTGCCTCCACGCAGAAGGCGATGAATCAGCACGAGAGTCTTGAGGGCCACCAGGCGGTCTCTGGTCTTTCCAAGGCGGCGAGAGATTCTTTCAGCAAGAAAAGTTATTGAGGACGGAGAGTTAGAGACAAGGAAGAGGATCTCATGCATGTATTTGTCATCAATGGGGCTGTCATCATGGCCGGTTGCTCGCACCACCGCCACCTCTATGTCAGAAAAGCCATCATGATGGTATATCATGGCCTTGCCAATGGAAGCATGGTCCTTCACTGAGCCAAGAGCTCGCCGGAGCTTGCCCTGTACGTCCACCCCCATCTCTGTCTTCTCCTGGTTGGACTTATGAAGGAAGAAGCCCAGACTATGATGAGAGAGCTTTGCTGCAGATAGGCTGACATATATACATATACATGTATATAAAGACTTGGAAGGAAGGGTGTGTTGTCTCCGTGTGAGCCTTTGCTTTTCAAAATTAAGAATCAAAAACCTAGTTTTTTTAGGACATGACAAAGTGGCCTCAAGGCTCAAACAATTTGAAATACGAAGGAGACAATATGGGTCAGAATGTTCTGTGTGAAAATGGATATGTCCAAGTCTGCAAACCACAGTACTATAATAATGCTAGCTGTACAGTACGTACTAAGTGATTCACATGCAAGTCAACTCGGTCAATCTGTCTTACACCAAAATTCTTGCATTTACTTTGATTATTATTAGAAAAAGGAAAAAATGAACAATAAGTGGAACATTTTAAATATACCATGAAATCTGGTATAAATATATTGATCAAAGTATAAAGTAATAGGGTCGTACACAAGGTACAAGGTAATAGAACTCGGATAGGAAGTAATGGTTCTCAGTTAAGTATGACATTACTTGATTATTAGTGCATCCTTTTTTGGTTGTTACCCAAAAAAATCCTTGGCGCTAATGCCTTAGATGGGTCAGACGAGGGATTTATCTGATTGGATGGCTTCGTAGGACCCACTTGTTCAGCATTGCAGTTTGATGAACTTTTGCACCATCAACATTTGTACTACAATATAGTGTAATGTACTCACAACAAAAAAGTAACTGCATTTTTCTATATATATTTTCTTATCCTCCTTGTCCTCACACGTAAAAATACTTGCTTTTGTACCATGCTTCCTCATCCCCTCAATACTTTATAGTGAGATTAGTGGGATAGAGCATCAGATGAGTTGACACGGCTTAAATTCTTTAGATTAATCGCCTTATTTATTTATTTTCTTTGGGTGATGTGATCATGTGATATAGTGTCGTTATATTAAAAGTAACAAGGATAATATCTGATAAATTATAAGTTAAATAGTTTAAATTTCATTTTGTTTTCATAAATTAAATGAAAGTATCATGAACTTCTCTCCCAAGAAGATGATGTGAACTCCTGTGCAGCTTAGATTTTGAAGTTTGTCATAAAGCTTGTCTTTTAGAGAAAAAACATAAGAGGACAAATGAAAAAGAAAAACAGGGATAACAAAATAGGCATTGGGGGAGGGAAGTCAATCCATGTTATAGGCGGCATGTGAGAGAGAGAAAGAAAAGGACTGCAGGTAAGTAGACAAAGTTTGAAATCAGAATAAAGGGAGATGAATATTATAGGGGGCCTGGTTAGGGAGAAATAGGGTTTTGTGTTGATTGCCCTCACCCACTATAGCCTTGGATTCCCTTTTTTAAAATACTAAATATACAACTAGTGTTCATTAGCATGACCTCTTTCAAGGATGAATTGATTGTTATGAATATGAAAAGGGGAATAAGAAAGAGTGCTTTAGAAGCTTTCTTTGTAAGTACTTTTGAGTTTGTGGGTACAAATGAATATAATATATTTGGAAGAGTCAACCAAGCAAAGAAAGGTGTTTGAGTGGTGGGGGAAAGAACCTCATTCCCTGGGAATAGGATTCTCATTCTCCTGCATCAAAATCTCTCTCCATTTGCAAACATACAAACCTCTTTGACTTTGAGACACCTTTTCTTTTATCTCATTCAGTGGTTCCTCCTTCATTATCATTCAAACTTCCTTTCTTCTTTACTTCCTTTCCTTTATGGATGTTGAAGCCCCACCCCCCTCACCCTGCATAGAAATTAGTTAAAAGAGAAAAAAGGCTTGTCATATTCTATTATAAAACCCATTATCTCCACACAAGTCAAGACCCCTTGTATCAATCTAAAATTCTTGCCCCCTCATATTCTATATATACCTTAAGATAATGATCATAAACCTTAGATATGTGTTGTAAAGTCCCCTCCAATGCCCTGCTTTGGAATTGTGGTGGAGATGATGGTTGGAGTAAAATATTCTCCTCCCTCAACTTGGACAAACACTCTTTGACAAAGCCCCAACTTGCCCATCCTTTGCTATTCCTAGAGCTAACATCTCTGTCCCCTCTAATTCTTGAAGATGCGATTCATATCATCGGTCGGTATCCCCTGCAGATTTGCTTCCTTTCCTGCATATTATCTAAAAAGAAATGTTAATCATATTGTGCATTGCCATACTGATTTATTCCCTCAAAACAAGCAACTAGAGCTAAACATAATTTAAAAGAGAAGTTATCTTGTAGAGCAATGTATGTTTCATTGGTTATAATTCATGGATTCATTGGGAAAACCAATGATTCTCTCTGATTTTTCTCCTCAAAACAAGCAACTAGAGCTACACAATAATTGAACTTAGATGTTATTGTATTGACAATGCTATATTTCATCAGGCATATTTATCCATCATGGAAGTCATGATTCTCTTTGATTTTTCTCCTTAAAAGAAGCTACTACATTATCGTATCAAGCATGATATACATCATCGACCATATTGATCTGTGCATCACTCTGCTTAATTCATGAATTGAGTAGTTATAATTATTCTCTTCAATTTTTCTCCTCAAAACAAGTAACTACAGCTTGCACACGCTCAAAGAGATAACAAGACAATACCATAAGCACTAGACAACTTCATTGTCTCTCATCCCACCTGTAGCAGAAGCATGGAGATAAACAGTTTCGCCTATCCATGAAACTCATTTAAGGTCCTATTTGAGATAGCTCTTTATTTTGGACTTGAAGTAGAAGCTGAATACAGCCAAAATAATATGTAATACTAGTATTGTAAAAGTTTTCATTAAACATGAAATAGTTTATTGCATGAGCCAAAATTGAACTTTTTCATGAAACAATATCTTCAGAGCCTCTATGTTAAGCTCCTTTTAAAGTCATAAGTTCTTCAACAAATTACCCAAGCAGGTCCAGAAACTCTCCTTGAGTTCAATAAAGAGTTTTCAGCTTCTCATAAGCCAAATCCAAATAAGGCCCAAGTGATGCAGCATTTCCTAAAAACATTCAAAACTGTAACACCTCTATTCTATTGTGAAGTCACTCTTTACTGGTTCTATCAGTATCTATTTTTGCATCCTGTTCATGAAGGTTTCAGGATTAGTTTGCAGCGGACAGTCTGTTTAATGCAACCTTCCTCTGGACTTTGAAGTACTGGTGATGTAAATGACAAATCAATGAAATAACAGACCAAACAAAGGAAATTCAATCTTACTTTAAACTTCAACAAAGATCAACATAGCGCAAAAGTCCATTGGGATGTCATCCTAGTACAGAGAACAATTAAGCAGCTATGCAATGTAATTCAGCTCTTTTCTATATTGTGATTTCTAGATATCTAAGATGTCATTCTCTTTACAAATTCCAATACACTATTTCTTGGAGATTCAAACAAATCATAGTAGAACAGTTATTTGTAATGGCAATTTTATTGAGATTTACATAATCAGCTCTAATGAGCTTTTAGACAAAAAGGCCTACTGAGTAGTATGTCATTAGGGAATTGATGGGCAACCAAAATTTAACATGATGTTTGGTGTGGAGAGAGGTCTCTTACAGATTAGTTTCCAAGTCTTTTTGATGGGACAATTATTTGAGGAGCTTCAAGCAGCAGATTGGGTGAATCTTGGTTGGCAGTAAAAGTCAGAGGAGACCTTGTTTTGTCAGAAGACTCAAATGATCAAGAGCTTGAGATGGTGTTATTTCATGGTGTGCATTCACAGAGGTGATCTCCCCAAATCCTTCTCTTGTTCCCACTCAATGGTTTAGTGTTCTGCTGCTCAGACCAACATGGGGTATCATTGCCTGGGAAACGGTTTGGGTGAAGATCCTCAACATTGATCAGTTGATGCAGAGGGTAGGATATTGGTGAGCTGGTGTTGTTGGAGTACAGACTCTATTCATAAAAACATAAATCTATGGGGTGACGGTACAAGTTCAAACCTTTCCAAAGCAAGGACTGACTTGGTAGTTTCTTGGGGAAACTGAGCCATTACATCTATGGTGTTACCCATCAATACCCTGAACTACGCACCCTAGTTCAATTAATCACACATCCCCTGAGAAGGATATAGCAAGTCAAGAAACCCAATCAAGGAACAACTGAAACCTACATAGCATGATATTCTGCACTCCTGCACTTTTAAATGCATAGCATATTAAAGAGGGGTGTCAACAGAGAGAGAAAAAAAAAAAAAAAGAACTAAAAACAAGAAAGGAGGTTAAGAAGAACTGTTCTATTCATTTTGACTGATAAATTGGAAGAAAATAGACCAATTCATAAAATAATGTTGCTAAATGTCTAAGAGTTTTGAGTTCAACATTCTTTTTTCTTTATAATTTTCTGAAACATGGTTGAGAAGAAGCCTTCCTTTTCATTACAATGATAGCCAGCCCACCTTTTATGCAGAAGGTGGGATGGTTGTTTGAGGTTCAAAACCAGTTCCCATGAAGAACAGGTGATGTGTCATCTGTACTCTTATGAATATTGACATTAAAACATAAATCAACAGCAACTTGTACCCAAAGCATGTATTCCCAATCTGTCAATCCTACTTGAGAGGCTTCAAACCCTGCACATATCCAATAAAAGTTTCAATAACTAGACTCTTTTTTTCTTTTTAATTTTGGTGAAATGGAAAGCAAAAGGAAGCCATGGGGGCAACAACAATTTGAGCCAAATTGAAGACAGATTTCTTGAAAAGATGGCCATACATGTTTGTAATATAGGTATTTAAAAGAAAAAAAAGGATTGAGGACCTCTTGAGAGGAAAATTACAGACATCAAGAAAGATTATGCATGAAACAATCATTGGCCATGCTGTCAAAGTTACTTTCCAAGTTATGAGTCATAAACTAAATGAAGAGAAGAAAGAATAACAAGAGACACACACAACTCATGATTTAAAAGCACACATGTCATAGCAACATCAAATAACATTAATCTTTTTTAAAATCGTAGTTTTTGTATACAAGACAATATAGTAATATGAATTTTGTTCATAGCCTTGTTGTTCCATTATTATGGATAAAGGTTCTGAGTATGCTTTACTATATGTGCAAATAAAACAGTACAATGTCTACTAGCAAAAATTTTTTTGCTAAATTGTGGGTCATGAAGAATCATCACAAGCAGATTGGTAGGATCCCAATATGAGGAGTTAATAGTTCATCGTTTATTCTAAATAATACAAGTCATTGACTAAGGACATAAACCTCCAAAGTTCTTCAGCTCCTTCAGCTACACGTGAAAATCCATGTCCTAGCTGTAATCCTTCCATCGATGATCCTCCTAATCTTCCAAAGGTGGATATCCACGATTTACCAATAACTCTTGGTTACTACTAAAAAAGTGCATATTATAGGTGTTAATTTTTGTATATTTTACACCTATTGGGTAGAAATCATGTCTGAAACACGCAATTCACATATTATTGTTCTTGCAAAGGTTACCAGTGATTTTAAGGTGTGATTGATGTCAAAATGTGCATAAAGGAAAATAAGCTCATGAGAAGATAGTGAAGATGACGTTGGTGATGGACAGAATGTTTAAATTTGCGCAAGTAATGAAACCAGGACAAGGAGGAATGAGATCAGTAAATGGAGAAGGAAATAGCCATTTCACATGGTCATTCGAAATTTAGCCTGATCATGCCAAATGAGCCAGAGGAGGTTAAGTTGCGGGAAGTTGCAAGCAGTTGAGGACTTGAGTCTGCACCATCATATGAAATCTCACAAGAGGATGCCAAATGGTCCAGAGAGAATTCCAACTTGCTGCCCATCAACTTTAGTTTTCACATGGTCATGCAAAATTAGATCCTTTGTGTGAAATTGCTGATTTTTGGCACCAAATCTCAGATTTTTGAAATTGGAAGATTCTAAAAGGCCAATGAGATGATGCCAAATGTCCACTTCACCTTGGCCTATAAGTAGGAGTTTGAAACTCTCATTTTGATTCTTTTAGATTTTTTGAAATTTCTTTTTAGCTTTTATATATTTTGGTTTTTAGCCATTTTTAGATCTTTTGTAAGAAAGTTTTCGTACTAATTTTTTTTTTTACATTTACTTTCATTTTCTCACTAGCCAAACATGTTGTGTAGAGTAGATCTCACAAACATGAGTGAGAAGATTTCCATTTTCTCATAGGAAGAAGGATCTAGAGTCAAGATCCATGGTGGATTAGTCAATTAATTAAAAGGTAATTTTTATTGAATTGATTGATTGATAATGAAGAAATTTTATCTTTTAATTGCCTTGAATAAGGAATATAATGAAATCTCAATTGATTAACTGAATGCTTAATATTAGATTTAGTGAGATCATGTAGTTTCATTATAAGATCTATTAGAAGGTAGTTAAAGATGAACTGAGCTTAATTGTGAATAATTAATGAATGAAATTAGTAGGATTCCTAATTTGAGATTTTAATGAACCTAGATTTAAAGATAAATCAAATATCAGTTTAGGTAAGATTTTAAGATCTTTAACCTAACTTGATGAAAAATAGATCTTGATGACCCTTTCACCATAGAAATTAATTTCTAGTGAATTTGGAATCCAAGAACCTTTTCCTAAATAGATTTTGCTCTAATTTTGGTCAATTTTATCTTTTTACTTACAATCAAATTTTCTCAACTTTCATCTATAATTATTCACTATCTCATTTTTTTCATCATCATCTCAATTCTCATTATGTTCCCTCTTAATTGTCAAACACATTCATCATCCTAATAGATAACACCTAAAGCTGCTATATTACTGTAACTTTTGTTAAAAACCATTTTTTATCAAGCAATTTTACTTTAGCATGATTAAGTTAGGCTATAAATTTAGTTTTGATATGACAAAATTCATTGATCACCTCTTAATAAGGGGATTAATTCATCTATACAACATCTTATTTCTAATTTTGTTTCTCACCACTCTCCATGTTCATCATATTGTGTGCTTCTTTTGTATCTTGTTTTTATGACCATATAATATATATTTAGACTTATCTCACTTGCACTAACAGAAAGTTCCCAAGGGTCAATCTACCCCATAAGATATATGAAATTTTTTAAAAGAATAACTAAGCAAGAAATTTGACATGGTGAGAGAATTAAATTCTTCAAAAGTTTAATTAATGATGCTATTGAAACATGTAAAAAATTGAACCCCCGATATTTAACTTGTTCAATACTTTACCTTGTTTAGGGAGACTTCATATCAGAATATCACTTGATTTAATTAGTAGATCCTTTTCACAGTTAGTCAGGAAATGAGATTTCTCTAGAGACAGTTTCTAATGCTTCACAGCTCAAATCAATAGTAGCTTCTTCAATGAACCATCCCAGTGAGATCTATCCTCTTTGTCACAATCTCATATATAAAACCAAGCTACTGAAAATCTTCTCTCTTATTTGCCTGTGTTTGTTTTTGCTGTTATTTGTTTATCTTGCCTGGAGATTAAAATGACGAGCATCTATGATGCAGGATTTGTGTTCTCTCAGCCCACAATGTGTATTGTTTCTCTTCCTTAATCTTAGAACCCTACTAGTTTGATGCTACTATGCCATTACTTATCTTTTCTTACTCCTTTTTCGGATTTCCTATAGACTTTTGGCTTCTTTTTCCATTTATCCCTACATCTTCGATCACTTAAACTCCTCTTATTTACCAGTCCTCTATTCGTTTACTTGCAAACCCTTTATATTTAATTGCCCAGGCAAGTGAAATTTCTTTCATTAGTTAATGCATTTTAGTTATATTAAGGCTAGGTTTTTTTATTTCCAAACATATTGCAATTTTTTATTTATTTATTTATTTATTTTCCTTCTAATGAATTGGTGTCAAGCCAACAAGGAAATTCAGATATGATACTGCAACTCCATAACACGTGAGACTTCTCGTTTCCATGTTTCTGTCATGCCATTCTTATACTTCTTCAACAAAATGAAAGAACTAATTTATTTACTGTTATAACTCCTAAAAACATGCCATCCCAGAGCCTAATAATTCCTTGGTATTTAATGACACATAGCTAGTCTATGCAAAAGATAGAGATGCCTGCCTGAAGCCCACCCTACAGCCCACAACTAAAAATGAGCCTAGCAACAAGACCAGACATTCTCCATGCTGCAGTTCCCTCCAGTGATTTCTAGGTTTCATCAAAAACCTAGTTGGTTACTTTCAATTATGTAAATCCTAAACTCAAACCGAATAAAGATGTAGCTATCTTTCTTTCACTCATTGAGCAGAAAAGCCACCATCTAACCAGAATTTCAGTGTGTCAGTGGCAGAAGTCTTGCTCCTGGTAACTTTCCCAAGCATTCTAGCCAGTTTAGTTCCAAAAAAATTGAGAGCAAGACACAAGAAGGATGTGTGCTTTAAATAGTAAGTTCTGAATAAATAATTGGCTAGAGAGAACATGGAAGGAATAGAAAATACACCCCAGCATTTTATAATCAAAGAGTAATTTCAAAATTCACATAATATTCTTAACCAGTAAAAACTGTCCTAATAAACCAAACTCTTTCCCAAGAGTTATGGGCCAACAGACTACAAAAGAATTAGCTCTAAAAGATCTATATTTTGGGAGACAAGTGACTTCAATAAGCCGTGCTAGATCCCAGTTTTTTTCTGCTGGCCCTTCTTAAGATTCTTTTAGGTCCTACACAGTTGGTATTCAGTAGTTATGGAGCTACTAAATCCAGGTGGTTTCTTAAGTTCCTCTCCATGAATATGGAAGACATAAAACCTCAAATAGTAAAGCTTGTCTTAGTGGATTCTCTCAGACTAGCAATCACCATACAGTTTGCATGTCCTTTGGGGTACAGAAAGGGTTCCCGTTCCTGAATTTTCTGACTGAGCAAAATACCATGTCAATTCATTGGATTAATATTCCATATAGATTATCACCCAATGCAACTTACTAAAACTGAGCGTTTTGTGTCTTTTAACAATCTGGCAGTTTGAACTATACTAGTTCAGTATACTAGTTCCTTGTTAATCACTTACTTCTAGTCAGCAGGAGGATTGAATATATCAAAAATGGATCATAATCCTTCCGTCCTTCAAATTTCATTGGTGGGGCTGTGCACCGATGACAGACATCATGTCGACCAAATTTACATAGACAACATAACTCAGGAATTACAAGTGTGGACCTATTACTGATATTTAGACAAAACAGTGAATCTGGAAACACAACCATGAAGTTCATGATTCCAGAATTATTATTTAGGAGAGAAGAAAGAAAGAGCTTGAGGAGTTCTACCTTTGATGTCCTCAGCTCATTCACTGCCATCCGAAGAGAATCATCAGAGAGAATCAAACGTGATAGAGCCCCGGTGCTTAATCTGTAATATTCAATAAAGACAACTTTAAGGGGTAACATTTCATGACTATATAAGCAAAAGGTCATCCACCAAACAAGAGTTAACCTTAAAGAGACTATGGAAAGAATTTCTAGTGTTGGCATATTTTGTTACAAATTTAGGGAAGTTGTAGCATGCATGCCCAATTCAAATATGCTTTATTGTGTGTTGCATGTGTATTGAAGGCCATAAAAAACAACTTCTCATGCACATGTAGGCATGGTAAGTTAGCTAGAGACCATAGGTTCACACGATGGTTAAATCCTCAATAGCCTCTTTTTCAATCTTAATTAAGTGAATCTTATCTCAAAACTGTTGAAATAGAACATCTGAGAAACAGATGCTTGATTGATAAGAGCATTTGATTCAATAGATCAAAGCACAATTCTTTGGACAGATTGAAGACATAACTCCTTGATCAATTCAGCTTTGAGAGACTTGGGCCAGTCAAAAAAAAAAAAAAAAAAAACATGGGTCAATCAATTAATAAACCAAAGATGGCAGAATTCAAGTTGGATTCTGAATCTGATTTTCACCTGTCCTGAGTTCCTCTCCTACATCTTATTGTTCATGAATTTGAGTGCTGCTTGAGGACATAGAGGAGTTAAATCTAGAGGATTCCACAATCTTTAAAACTGTATTATTATTACTGCAGATCAAGATTCGATTTTATCTGCAAGACGAGCATCCATTTGTGAAGAGTTCTTAGATTGAGAGTGCAAGTGATCAACATTTGTGGATTCAAATTGAGTAATTAGCATAAAAGCATTCCATTAATGAATCTTTTGTGGCAACTGGACTCCTGAAAAACCCGATAAATGACTTTCAAAGGATAGCGATAGGTTTCCCACAAAGTTGGATTAGCATCCGACTGATTGGTTGAACACCATACTTATGTTCCCAAGGCCCGTCCAGAAGACTTCTACTTGGATTCCCTCATTCTGTCCATAATATTCTTGAGCATTCTAAAGATGGTAAACAAGATAAACTGCATATGGAATTTTTACTCATAAAAGAAAAATGCTTTTCTCCAACCATCTAGATATTTAAAAATTTCCACCAAGGCTAAGTTCCCAAATTCATGAGTTCTTAGGTTTCCACCACTAGTAAGAACTGGGTATGTAACTGGCCAATGCAGAATCTCATAGGCCCTAATTGACCAATCCTTATCAATTTTTGCTCCCCACAATGGCACTTTAATTGAGTTTCATCTTTAGCCCCAGGACATCTCCAAAAATATGTAGAATGATGATCTGATAAGCAACTTTATCTTCCTCACTCAAGGAGAACAATATAGTGCCATCCAAATTGTCAATATTGGAAATCCAAACATACTCTCTATCCACTTTAAGATCTTGAATTATGCGTAGGATGGCAGCTGGGAGGAATGAACCTTCTGAGAACATCCAACACTAGAGTGAATAAGGAGACAAGATCTCTTCATCACAACCCCTGGACCCCCTTAAACAACCCCTTAGCCAAGCCATTAATTAAAGTAGCATGTCCCATTACCATTCCATAGTTTCAGCTACCATAAACTTGCGAATGAAAATCGATCTCCTTATCCTGATGCTTCCTATTGTGTAAGAAAACTTCAAACATATTTAAACATATTTCTACTTGCAAACTGAGGGGACCGCAACTTTTAAGAGGGAACTCAACTTTTAAGACCCTTGTTTGGAGTGTTAAATCATTTCATGATGGCCCATCTACAGACAAATAAGTAAATTCAGAGGTCAATATCATATACCCCATCAACTTTGCTGCATCTGATATAGAGCCCTCCACTGCAAAAATTAAATCCAACAAAGCTAGCATTCCCTGTACACAAAAGAAGGTAAACATGAACAAGGATTCTAACAATCCATGATTGAATTTCAAGGAAGAAACTTTTAAAGCTTTGAGAATAAAAAAGACGGCTAGCAATGACCAAAGCGAATTTGGGATTGTTTGGGCCAATTTGTGGACCACAATCTGATGTTCTGATTGTTGATTTTGCTGGAAGAATTTGAAGAAGCTCCAGAGGAGGTGAATATGTATCAAGATCTATACTGTTCCTGACTAGTTCAAAACAATAACACAGCTACCCATCAGCATAATATAACACAGAATACAGTTTCACATTCACAGAATGCAACACTTGAATATGTTTGGATCTAGGAAAACAATAAGGAAAAAAAAAATGGTAACAAAGACAATATTTTCATGTTTGGTTTATTATGGAAAATATTGAAAGAAAATCAAATATAATTCAAATTAGTTAGAGACTTACAAATAATATAACACGGAATGTCATCTCACGTTCATAGAACACAACACCTGAACCCTAATTTTGGTTCTAGAAAAATACTAATAAAGGAAGAAAATTGATAAGGTAAATGATTTTCTCATATTTCGTTCATAATAGAAAACATTGAAAAAAAAAATCAAATATAATTCTAATTAGTTAGAGACTAATACATTCAAAATTATTTAATCTTTACATAGGAGAAGAAAAATAAGTGAAATGGGTTTAAAAAAGCATGTAAAAATAATTTATTAAATTAAATTTATTTATTATTTTCTTTTACTTTCTCTTTCCTTCAGTTTTTCTTTTTATTTTCTTTCTCTTGCTTTTCCCTCAAATTTTCCAAGAACCCAAATATAGGGAAATGCCCATTGAAATTAGCAAATTTACCTTTTAGAGCCAATAGAGTACGCAAGCGAGCTAGGGCTGATGCTCGATTTTTATGCTGTGATCTGTCCTCAACAGCCTTTAAAAACAATGAGAATTATAATTAGATTTCAAATTGTAATTCAGTTTCCTTAAATTTAGAATCATTAATTGGATCATCTACCAAGCTAGTCATTTGTGGAAATTGAAACCCTAAGATTGAATGAAAAAAAAAAAGGGAAACCTGGGCAATAATGCCGGTCGGGAGGTGCTTGAGACGGACGGCAGATTCTCGTTTGTTGCGGTGCTGGCCACCTGGACCAGAAGACTTGAATGTACTCATTTCGCACTGTTTCATCAACTGTTCGTCTGACAACCCTAGGAATTCTCTGCTTCCACTGCCACTGCTGCTGTTTTCACTGCTGAATAACATACGACAGCTCATTCCAAATTTTCTTCTTGCTGTTGCTACTGCTGTCAAGCTTGGGCTTGAGCTTGGAACTCTGAGAAACAATCTCCAGAGGGATTGAGCAGCCATTGCTGGAATGGGATATTCCACCCTTCTTCAATCACCAAAGAGAAAGGCCTTATAGAGTAGCAGACTGCTTCACCAGGTTCTTCGACACAGAGGAGGACCCGCAAGCTTTACAAAAGGAATTCAGCTAGAGAATAGGGCTAAATCTGGAAGCATGTAACTAAAAATTTAAAGCCATAACAAAAGAAAATTCTTTACATTAAAAGACTTCTAAAATGAGATTGAACGTCTCTACAGCATTCAGTTTAATCCTAATTTCCAACAAGAACTAAGCAACGAAGAACTAGAGAATAGAATTCTAACTTCAATATTAATGCCAAGAAGTATAATATGAAAATCTATGCACAACATGATTCAGAAAGACAAGCACCACTAACAGATGGACTGTGGCTGAACAAAGAATGTATTAAGCCGCCATTGGCATCATTACAAACACATTCAATTCCTGAACTGGTCACTATGCAGATAAGATTTATCTCTGCAATCTGCAAAGCATGTCATCATCATACACAAGAAAGGTAAACAATTCATAACCACATAACTCGAGAGCGGGCAACAAGTGGAATATCACGGCTTCAGAATGACATATATTAGGTTCAAATGATATTTTTGTCTTCTTATTTTATTTCATCAATGTTATTATTATCTCTTGGCTGCAGCACTGCAAACAAAGAAAAGATGCAGTTACATGTAAGCTATTCTTGAGATTTAAGGCAAATGTCTCAATTTTTTTGAATGAATTAAGTGGTCATTACCATAAGGAATATAAGTATACAATACTAGGATTCAAGCTTCTGATTTTTTATACCACTGGTAGCCTCATGGAGAGTAAGTATTCTTTTTTTCCAACTGTGCGTCAGATTTTGGTTGGAAGGAATAGAGGGCTACCATTCTATTTTGGGGCAGGTTAACCTATCCTCAACATTTACCAATTGCTTGAAAGCCTGGGTGTTGTTGAGGGCCTACTATTTTCCTTTACAATCTGTAGGAAACCATAAAATTCCTTACAACCATATTCTCCTCTTCCTCATCACTATCATTGTCACAAAAATCAAGAGTAGATTCAAGTCTGATTTGCTGCTGAATTAGAGGAAAATTAAATCAGAGAATAAGTCAACAAAGATTTTATAGATCATTGCTACATTTCAAATTTCAAATTTTATTCCATTCCTATTGTTTAGGCCTAGATTTTCTCTGTGCAGTTGTTTTCTTTTCTTGTATATTTAATGTACTCTTCAAATACCTCTGTACACCATTTATTTTTTACTGAATGAGGACAATAGATTTTCTCTGCATGGCATCAGAGCCAGGTTCCCTACTAACAGTCTGTTGGTAGTGATTCTAGGAAGCTTTTAGTTTAAAAGGTGTTTTGCAAAATTTAAGAAACACTTTTAAATATCTAAAAAATCACTTGTAGTGTTTTCTGGAGAAACACTTGATAGGTAATTTTCCTAAAAACATTTTTAGAGAAAACACTTCAAGTAGAAACACTACCAAACGCACTCTAAAGTCAACTTAAAAAAAACAACCCTCTTTTTTTTGTCCTTTCCTTTTTGCCTTTTATTGTTGGAACCAAAGAAAGAACTTCTTCTCTATTTGGTTTGTCCAGAGTTTAGCCAAGAAAAATGGGAGCAGATCAAACGTCTGGAGTGATCGAATAAGAAGTTTCTGGATAGTCAAGGCCAACGCCTCTTCGACAACAACCACTTCAGAATACCACTCATCGAACTGGTGATAATCCAACAATTCAAATCACCACCCATAAGCTGAATGGACAGAATTTCCTTTGCTGATCTCAATCAGTTAAACTGTTCATCAAAGGTCATGGGAAATTTGGCTACTTGACTGGTGAAATCAAGGCACCAAAGGAAGATGATCCAACATTTTCTACATGGATTCAGAGAATTCCATGATCATATCATGGCTGGTTAATTCCAGAGTTCAGTCAGGCATATCTATTTCTTTCAACAATAAATGATTTCTTAGATGCAGTGACTGAAACATAAACTGACTTGGGAAATTCTGCACAATTACATGAAATAAAAACCAAAATTCATGAGACTAAGCAGGGAACTCAGTATGTAACTACATACTATAACACTCTAAGTTAGACTTTGGCAAGAATTAGGCTTATTTTATGTATTTGAGTGGATTTGTGCTAATGATAGTGCCAGGTTCAAGAAAATGTTGGAAAAGGAATGGGCATTTGAATTTCTTGCAGGGCTTAACAAGGAACTAGATGAAGTGAGAGGTCAAATCCTTGGCAAAGAGCCACTTCCCTTGATCTGAGAGGTGTTCTCTGAAGTTAGGAGAGAGGCAAGCAGGAGACATGTTATGATGGGAAATTCTGTTATTTCTACCACAACTGAAAACTTAGCTTCGGTTACTACTGCAACTGCTGCTAGCAGTCCAAAAATTCAAAAGAGATGTGAAGAAAAAGGGAAGGTGTGGTGCAACTATTCAACAAGCCATAAGGAGACCTGCTGGAAACTTCATTGGAAACCTCCAAATCTGAAAAACAACATATTTCATGAAAGAAATGGCTGAGGAATGCAAGCAGTAGCTGAAAACCAACCTGGATATATTGATCCTTACCCATTCAGCAAGGAACAACTAGGGTACTTGTACAGGTTGATAAATGAGTCCCAGCTCTCTCAAAATCCATCACCCTCTTGCTCATTGGCCCAAAAAGGTAACTCACTGAATGCCTTACATACTTTTTGCTGAATCTAAGTCTCCTCAATCATTAGTTCTAGGACATCTAAACTTATCACCGGTTTTGCTAGTTTGTTCTCAACATATTCACCTTATTCCAATGGTTTGAGAATTAAAGTTGCTAATGGTTCTTGTAAACAGATATGGACTGAATCCGTAATTTTTCTATATTATTTGAAGAGTACAATATGATATTTATAGCCTATACAAGACCTATTCAAATAGGAAACTATACAATTATCAACCTAATCTAGAATATAAATTAAATTTGAATTGCAAATCGTAATCCCAAATTTAGCTCCCTAAAATAATGAAATTTAGCTTCCTAAAATTAAGAAATTCACTAAATCAAATCTCCTAAACTAATGCAATTTTCAACACCCCCCTCAAACGGGATCATAAATGTCAATCATGCCTAGCTTGCTAGTCAAGTAGTCAAATGTTTTTTTTTTTTTTTTCTTTTGATAGGTAATGAGAAAACGTGTATTAAAAAGAGAAACGCCAAAAAAGGGCTCCAAAGTACACAGGGAGTATACAAAGGGCATCAACAACGCCACCAAAAAAAAAAAGGAAAAAAGAAAGAGGACTAACAAAAAACAACACTCCTCAACGAGCCCCTATCCAATCCACAAAATCTACAATAGAGGAAAAGCTCAGAGCTATAAACAATTTGGATCATGCTCAAAGATTACAAAGGAAAACAAGTTTAGTTCCTTGATTAGAAAGCTCTTTGTTATCAAACACTCTACTGTTCCTTTCCTTCCCGACTGTCAAAAAAAGACACAAAGAAGTTATCCGCCAAACTTTTTTCCTTTTCCTACTCACAAATGACCAATGCCAACTTGAGAGCATTTATCTCACTAAAAAGGGCAACACCCAAGACATACTAAAAATAGAAAACAAAAGATGTTATACAGCACGTGTCTTAGCACAATAGATGAGAATGTAATCAACCGATTCTTCCTCTTCATAACAAAGAAAACATCTATTTGTCACTAACTACTCTCTCCTCTTTAAATGATCCAAAGTTAAGACTTTATCCCAAGTAGCCTCCCAGCAAAGAAGGTCATCTTAGGCGGTACCCAAGAATTCCAAATGGCAACAAAAAGGAAATTCAAAGGACCTCCTGGCTCCAAAACCTTGTATAGAGCTTTAATAGAAAATTTTCCATTCTTTTCTCCTGCTCACCAACTTATCTTCCTTATCATTGATCACCCTCCACCTTTGCAATCTCAAGAGAAACTTTCGACCACATCCACCTTCCAATCATTGAGCCCCCTAGAGAAATGGGGTGCCCAACAACCCCCACCAAAAGAAGGGCTCCAAACATCCGCTACCTAAGCCTCTTTGGAAGTGGCTAGAGCAAATAAAAAAGGGAAAGAAGACCCTAGTAGTTCATCTCCACACCACTTGTCTAACCAAAATCTCACCCTCCTCCCATTACCCACAGAAAAAGCCACTCTCCTTCTCAAAAAGTCTCACTCCTTCCTTATGGCTTTCCAAAGGCCAACCTCATACCCATTTCTCACTTCGCGGGATCTCCACTCGCCATCCTCTTCCTCATATTTTCCGTTGATGACTTTTTGTCAAAAAGCCCCCCCTATTCACTACATAACACCAACTCCACTTGCACAACAATGTTGTATTGAGGAACGATAGGTGCCTCACACCCAACCCTCCCTTGCTTTTACCAAAGCAAGTTATTACCCACCAAACCAAATGGGGTTTCCGCTCTAAGGCCCCTCCTCCCCAGAGAAAAATCACCAGATTGTTGGCTATATTTATAGAAGCTTTATTGTCATCATAAAGCTTCATTGGAGCTTCCATATTTACTCTCAACTCTAATAACCTCTTTAACCATAGAAGTTCACACATTCCTTGAGTAACAACCCTATGTTCTGCTTATGCACTACTTCTCGCCACAAATGTTGCTTCTTACTGTTCTACATGACTAGATTTCCACCTATCATGGCACAGAAACCTAAGGTTGGCCTTCTATCATTAACAGCTCTAGCCCAATCAATGTCAATGTATGCCACAACTTTTAAATGTTCATCCCTTTTGAAGGGTAGATCTTTCTCAAGTGTTCTTTTTAAATACCCAAGTATTTTACATATAGCTTCCATGTGTGCACACTCACAAAAAATGCTATATTAAGCCTCGTGTGTGATAAATGGATAAGCTTACCTACTAGTCGTTGATAACATTCCCTATCTACTATTTTGTTCTTCTCGGATGGTCAAAGTTTCAGATTCAGTTCAATTGGAACAGCTCCCAATTTGTAGTCAAGCATTCCTACGTCTTGTAACAAGTCAAGCAGATACTTTCTTTGTGAAACTAAAATTCCTCTACTTGATCAAGCTATCCCCAATCCAAGAAAATATCGTAAAGGACCCAAGTCCTTTATCTCATATTCTTTGCTAGCAATGTTTTAAGTTGTCCAATCTTGACTTCATCATTTCCAGTGAGGATATATCATTCATAGAATGCTTGAAGAATAAGGTGTGATCCATCAAACTTTGAGAGAAGTCAAAGGCCTAAATGGACTTTGAAAATCTATCAAATCATGTTGTCAATGACTATTTTAAGTTGTAGAGAGATATCTTTAATTTACAACATTTCCTTTTCTTTTAGAGTTCTCAAAAATTAGGGGCAGTAGCATGTAAACTTCCTCCTCAAGTTCTTTGTTAAGAAGTGCATTCTTGATGATAAAGAGACCAACCAAGATTAGTTGTAAGAAAAAGCAAGACTCTAACCATATTTATCTTAACCACTGGTGTAAATGTTTGTTGGTAATCAATACCATATATTTGTGCGTAGCCTTTTGCAACTAGTCTCACCTTCTACCTTTCAATAATTCCATCAGCTTTATACTTGACTGTGAAAACCCACTTACATTATGAGTGAAAGCTTTGAAAGATGGTGAGACTCTATGAAAAGACACAAAATTTGATATAGGATGAAGATTGCATGATCGATTTCCTTTCCTAATAGCTATTGGCACATTGAGATCATTTATATCCTCCATAGAAGATGAGGAATTAAGATCAAGAGGCTCATGGATTTCTCTCATTTCCATTTCCTTAGCTTCATGGTTTGAACTACAACCCTACTTTGAAGAATCTTAACCTATCTTTTTCTGACCTTTGTCACCTAGAGTATACACGAAGCTTTGTTGGTTGTCTCCCAACAATAGTACTAGGCATTATAAGATCAAGGTTTCCTCATGGATTAATTTTGACCTTCTTAGTTTGAAAGGGCACAGTTTGAAAAGTGGGAATAGGCAAAGTTTCCCAAAACTTATCTTCACTTAAATTCTAAGGAAAGAAATCTTCTTTTTCAAAAGAAAAGTAATGTCAAAAGTGACAATTTTTTTTAAAATAGGATCATAACATTTATGCCCATTTTTTGTTGGAGAGTAACCTAAAAACACACATTTAATTGCACAAGGATCTAATTTACTTCTGAGATGGTTGTGCACATGAACAAATATAGTGCAACCGAACAGCTTTTGAAGTAATGAAGTAAACAATTTAGTGTATGGATAGAATTGTTGAAAAACATCCAATGGAATTTAAAAATTTAGGATCCTTGTAGGCATACAATTTCTCAAACATGAGGTTGTAAGAACAGCTTCTCCCCAAAAACATTTTGGAACCTTAGTGGCAAACATAATTGCTCGTGCAACTTTCAATAAATGTCTATTTTTTCTTTCAGCAATTCCATTTTGTTGTAATGTGTCAAAATATGTTGATTAGGAAATGATTCCATTTTGTAAAAGATATTCTCCTAAAATATTTGAAAAATACTCCTTTCCCTTTTTTGTTCTAAGCACCCAAATTTTTGCTTGAAATTGGTTTTGAACCATAGCACAAAAGTCTTTAAAAGTTTTTTCCACCTCAAATTTTTCCTTTACTCTTTAGTAAATACACACAACATATGTGATTGTGATAATCAATAAAGGTGACAAACCATTTTGTTCCAGAAATGTTAGTAACACATGAGGGAACCCACACATCACTATGAATAAAAACAAAAGGTGCAAATTCTTGATAAGTTTGTAAAGGAAAATGAGACCTATGGTGCTTGGCCAATTTGGAAACCTCACATTGAAATAAAGATGGACTTTTGTGTTTAAACAATGAAGCAAAGAGTTTTTTCAAATAATAAAAACTAAGATGCCCTAATCCATAATGTTATAACATTATTTTATTCTCAATAGTTTGAGAAGAGATTTTATTTACTACTTCAACTTGTCTCTTTACAACAACATTATCAGTAAAGCAGTACAATCCATCATCTTCTTTAGCATTGTCAATCTTCATCCCCAAAGCCAAGTTCTAGAAATCACAATAAGTAGGAAAGAATTCAGCTATCAATTATTGTCTTCGATGGTGCTTAATGATGGAAAACAAATCACAAGAAAGGTAAGGCACATGTAAAATCAAATTTAGCACAAGTGTTTTAGAAATAGGAATAAATCCCTTTCTTGCAACTAAGGACGAAAACCCATTAGCTTCTTACCTTTTGGCTACCTGAACATGGAGTATATGATGAAAATAATTTTGAACAATCAATCATCTGATTTGTTGCTCTTGAATCTATGATCTTGGAAGCTTTTACTTCAAAAGAAAATAATTTCTCTCTCGCCACATAATCCGAAGCAATGTGAGATAAGTGATTTTCCAAAAGGTCTTACCTCTAATGGAATTTCCTAAACCCATGTATGAAATGGTCATCATGTCCCATGTGCTCCTAAGTGGTACCCAATCCATCTTGGGTGGTACCCAATCCATCTTGGGTGGTACCCAATCCATCTTGGGTGGTACCCAATCCATCTTGGGTGGTAC
Organism: Vitis riparia; assembly: GCF_004353265.1. Lineage (NCBI taxonomy): Eukaryota > Viridiplantae > Streptophyta > Magnoliopsida > Vitales > Vitaceae > Vitis > Vitis riparia. The sequence continues at coordinate 39,436,702 of NC_048448.1, forward strand.
CCAATCCATCTTGGGTGGTACCCAATCTATCCTAGGTGGTACCCAATCCATCCTAACTAGTCTGAATAGTTTGTGCCATAACCCTAAAGTAATCGAGTAATGTAAAAAGAGATAGTCAATCAACTCTAAACTTCCCATACAAAAGATGCACCAATGAAGACTAAAGAATTTGAAAGATCTTCTCAATTGTTGCATGTTATCAATGCTTACCTTCTTATGCACCCCTAGCCAAACAAAGGCCTTGACCTGGACATCAAATTTTCATAAAAAATTGGTTAAAGGAAAATGAACTTGATTCAATAGATTGGACAAAGCCAAAAATAATGATTTTACAAAGAAGAAGCCGAAAAAGGATAAAGACTAAACCCTCACATCACCTGACAAATGGGGAAAACTGCTAAGAACAAGTAAAGGCATAAGTCCTCCAAGGTTTCTCAATTAGGTTGCGATGAAAGTTAAGGTTCCAAGAAAGAAAAGAAGAGTTACCAAGGATAATTGATATGGTGAGATTTTTAACTGCGATAACTCTATAAAGACCTAAAAATTATGAACAAAATGGTTGATTTCCCCACCATAAATCTTCTCAATTATTTTGCACATTAAAATTCTTCCAACCTTTTTTATTATTATTAGTTATAATTGATAAAATTAAATTCATTTTATTTATTTTGCACTTCAAAGTTCTTCCTTTTCTTTTTCTAGGATAAAGAGTTTTTACATTTTTTTCCTCTTCCTTTTCTTAAAAGGCTTCCATTTACATTGGGATTCATTAACAGCATAATAGGTACATTTATGTTTCCATGGTAAAATTAGTGACCGTTCATTCAAACCAGATCTTGTTTTATACATAATTGTAAAAGATAATCTTCTCAGATAATTAATTTTATAAAAAATCTAATTTGAGTTGTAGTCCAGAATGAAATCCTAGAATTAAAAAATTCAACAATGACATTGACAGGTTAAAAGCATTCAAAGATAAAACCTAGCCCACTGTTTGGTTTCCAATGAAAATACAGCAATGAGAGGCCCTCATCTGTGTGAATCTTAGGTAAAAAGTGGCATTTATCTGTATTCCCGAATCATGGTAGGCGAATATTTAACAATTCAAAAGTTCAATTACATTTGCCATATTTTATCTGTATCTAACCCAATTCTATTTTTATAAAAACATTCTCAAATATAAAAATAATAAAAAATAAAAAAATCTAACAAAAATTTAAGGAATCCAAATCAGCAATAGCTCCCACGGCTGTTCAAAGAGAAACCCCATAATTCAAGCTTCCAGCAATAGCATTCCCAACTTATAAAGAGTGAAATCCGACCATTTGTTTGGTTACCAGAAAAATAAAAGAAAATCACATTTTGATTACTTATCTTTCTCACTTTGTTCCAGGTAAAGTGCAATTTTGAATTTTCCAACCCTGGATGGTGATTCAAATTTTCTTTCATTTTCATCATTTTCTCAACATCCAAACGATTGTATCCAACGTGGAATTCGATTTATTGAATTGGGAACAGAAATTGAAACGGTACCTTGGAACTCAGAGGTCGACCGAGAGGCAGCGTTTGGAGAAGGAACCATACAAAGCTTTTGTGTAAACAGAGATCAGAGGCCGTAGCATAAAATATAAAATAAAAATAAATAAATAAAATAGTGCCCAGGCCCTCTATATTGGGTTTCGCCCGGGAAAGCCCAACTATTTAATATATAATTACATTTATTAATAAAAGTATAATATAAAAAAATGGCCTCATGGAATTTTTATTTTTTATTTTTGTATTTTTCTACTCTCTCTCCCTTTATAATATTTATGGCTTTGATGGGGCTTGGGCCAAAGAAAATTCAACGAACTTGGGCTGGACTTCGGGTCAAAAACCAAATTTAGTCCCTACTCAACACATTCTATATTGGTTAAAAATAAAATGATAATTTCATTCCTTTTTCTTTTTGTTAAAACTTAAAACTTATTTTTATATATATCTTTTTAATCTTCTTATTTATTTTAAATGATTTATATAATTTTTATTATTCTTTATTTTTAATTAATTAATTAGTGCAATTTTCCCTTCTTCTTGGATACTTTCAAAGTTGTAATATAATAACCATTTTCAAAACAAGTACCTTCTTTATGTATACCACACCAAACCTTTAATTCTCACTCCTAGTTTTAGCTGATCATTAGAAGCTCAAAAACATTTTATTTAAACTCCAATTTTGAAAAAAAGAACACTGTTAAGATACATAAAATCTAATAAACCAATTTAATACTATACCAAACCTTTGAAGTGCACCATTCAAATTGTACTTGAATAAAGGTAAAAACATATGAAAATAGAGTACAAACAAATGAGAACAAGTAGTAGAAAGTATTGTGATGAAAGTAGAGAGCGAGGAGACCAAACCCCCTTCTGCACATGTGATACCACATAATTAATGGTACATTTTGATGATATAGTGGAACCTGAGAAATAAAATGCTGTATTTGGAACGATATTCACTTAAGGCCTTGAGTAGCATTAAGAGGATACCATTATCCAAAATAAAACTTTTTTCATATTAGAGATCCAAACTGGTTGAAACTGTTCCCAAAAGCAATGCCAAATAGATTCTTAGCTTCTGTACAAAACGTGGTAGTGACTAATGCATAGTGTAACAGCATATAGACATTGCAAGAAAAGCTTCTCAATTGCAAAATTGTTGCCACTGCCGCACATGACACCTTCATTGAAACAATCAGTTTCATGTCTCAGTGAAATGTACAAAAACAACTGCAATGAAGACCATTGGAACTCTTCTATCCATTGCACTTGCAAAGCGTAGAGATTATGCTTCAACACTAGATGGCAATACAAAACTTCTATTGCAGAGAATTGTAGAAGAGGATCAATACTACAGATATACCGATGATCACCGGAAAAGCAGTGACTAAGTACAGTGCTCCATATCCCTGCAAGAGAAGAATCCTTGGTAACAAACCCAGAGAATAATTCCTTGTTTCAAACTGTGGGTTATAAATAGATATTGACATGGTAAAAGGCATGAGTAGCCTTCAGCTCCCTACTATGAATCCAATGAGTAGGGCAAGGAAATCATGTCACATTATGTTATGATAGAAGATAATGAAGAATGTGGCCATCATTTTTGGTTCCCTGAAAAAGTTTGAAGGAAAGGAAATAGAGAGGAGAAAAGTAGAGAAAATTTATCAAAATTCTCTTATTTGGTTGTCTATGAAAATTTTGAGAAAAAAGAAAATTAAATTGCTAAGTGTTTCATGTTTAAGTTATAACTTTTATATAAAATATAGTAACTCTTATGTAAAACGTATGAACTTGACTCATATACTTAAAAGATTATTTTTAAAATTTGAGGTATTAAACAATTTTTAATATCTCAAAATTTTAAACAGTTTTTAAAAGTCATCATCTTTGTAAGATAAGTTTCAAAGGGTTTTGCATTTTATATAAGAGTCACTATCATTTTCTATTTTTAAAAACAAAAAACAAAAAGTGTATCCAAACAATATCTAATGATTTCACTTTTCCCAAACTCTCCTCACCTTTATCCAAGGAAAATAAGAAGAAAATCTTTTAGCATTTTCCTTCTTTTCCTAAGTATTTTTTTACCTCACCTTTTTCCATGATATCTAAAGATAGGAAAATCATTTTTCTTAGCATTTTCTTTACTTTCCTTGTGGTATTCGGAAACCAAACATAGCCTCAGTGTTGCCATTCTGCATCTTTTCCACTTTTATTTAGTTTTCAACAACAAGACTACGAGTTGAGTATTTAGTTTAAGAAATTAATTAGCATTAGTAAAATGGTATTAAAGATCATTTGTAGTTAAAACTTAACAGCATAAAGCTATTTACCATGTGGATATTGATTCTCCTATAAATGAATGAATGCTTTTTAAATTCTTTTAGAGAGCTAAGGAAACAAACCACAGCTGGAGGAACTTCTGTCTCATCACTGACATCAGGATCCTCAATCTCAGCAGCCGAATCCCAATCCATATTAAGTCTTTTAGCAGCCTCTCGGGGGTCAACTCCAGTGTCTGTTGCTTTTGCATATAGAGATTTGCTAACCTTTTTCTTTGGTGCTTCAACCTATACAACAAACACAACATGCAGGAAAATTCTGAGGGAACTAACACAACTTGAGAGTCAGTTCTATTTACATGACACTTCAGAGCTGAACCTAAAAGATCAGATCAAAGCACAATACATCAATCAGAAAGACAGGTGAGTGGTTATCACATGATCAATTCGAATGATAAAATCTCCATGTCCAGTTCTGTTTTTCAATAAAATGCAAAGGTGTTCTTAAGTTTTAGGAAGTCACATAAAAAATTAACAGTACATCTTTGGGGCTGTAAAGCAGCAATTCATCTAGGTATCGAGGTTGAGGGTTAGGCCTGGAACCCCTTTAAACATGTTGACATGAATTACAACCTCAAAGAAGAATGGCCCATGGACATGAATTAGAAGGAGAGAAAGAAAGAGATAAACAGGCAGTAAAATTTTCACTGGACTCTGTTAAAGAATTACCTATGTAGTTGAATGGGCTTTTATGGTATATTTGACAAAGATTTTTGTGAATTTAGTTCTCATCTATATTTAGAATTGAGCATCAAGCAAACATTGTTTTGTTTACCTATAATAGAGCATGTATAAAATATATCATTTTTACCATTGATAATTATTATCTGCTCAAGCTACAATGGTACCTCTAAATTAGGCCATTGGGTCATTTCCTCAGCCAGCATCCGAAGAGCAATTCGATTTTCTGGGACTTTTCCTTCATTTACCTACATAAATAAGGAATCACACCATAATTCCTGGTCACAAATGAAACTTCTTTCCATTATGAAGATGCAAATAGAAATCGAGTACTTAGTTATATGTATTGGATCTTCTTCCCATCTGACTCAACTTTGCAATCATTGATTTCAAAATCTGCTGGCAATGGGATCTATAATAGCAATTCATTTTTAGAAATTAATAAAATTCAAATTTCAGCATTTACTTCATTATCCATTTTAGCTATGTTAGATCGGTCTTGGATTTGAGAGTTCTAATTTAGTATATACTTCAACTTGGAATTCTTAGTCTCCCTAGGAGTTCCTATTTTATTATGAAGCTTTTATAGTTAGATACAGAATTTATTCAATAGTTTCCAGGAACGGTTATTTTGAATCTTGTGAGGAAATTAGTTCTTTTGTCATACTGGAAATTTTTAGTTTTGAAAAACCTAATGTTTTGACAATGATTCTATATAAACAGAGCTCAGAAAAACATTTTAGCAATTGTTGACAAAAAATTATCTGCAGATTTTGGCACACAACCGATGGGGATCCAAAATAATAACAATCTCCTTCAACTGAAATTCATTAAAGGACTTCGACTGTGTTTGTCTCCCTTGTTTGGATGTGGATAGAATGGGAGAAGGGTCTAGATAAGTCACCCAGTCAGTGTTTCTAATCATCTATGGGTGAGATTTGAAAATCCCATTCAAATAGGTGCGCTATACATATCCAAGGGATTGAGAATCCCATCTCATTCTATGTTTTCCCAAAATAGGTGGAACGTGTTTTCCAATCTCATCCTTATTCCAAGAAAAAAAGAAACCAAACATTAACTATATATATCATATCCTTGGAAAATTATATCTCACCTGGACCTCCTACCTGACTAGCCAAACATGGTCTTGCTGAAGAAAAAGAAGAAGACCGAAGTCTCCAATTTAGATTGGTACTTTCTCTATCATAACAGAATAAGAGAGGAATGACCAAAATCCCTTCAAAGTTCAAACAACACCAATGACACTTTTTATTACATAAGAGAAAACAGAGCTACAATTAGCTGAGTCTCAGCTTGCTCAGATTTGTAGTCCAACTGGTAATATGGAATTATTCACAATTTAACCTAGCCTTTGACATCAAACAGTTAATAGAGGCTATAGAGCATTTAGTAGTTGGAAAAGTAGCCAACTTCTGTGAGAATCCGTAATTAATAAAAAAAAATTACATCATATTAAAGGACAAAGAGCAATAAATCCAACATCAACCATGTAATGCTGGACCCGTGCTTCTTGTTTATTTCTTTTAAATAAACCAAAAAATAAAAAACAAAAGCGCTAAAACTATCTAATCATTGCTGTCTCATGCAAAACCTGTGATTTATACCATAACTTCAATAAAGAAATTCCAATTTGTGGAGAAAATGCTTAACCAGAATTTAAACTTCAACCTTGATCTTATCTTACTATCACGGGTCTATACCTTCATATTCTTATCTCTTACACAAGCATCAAAAATCAAAACCTCTTGTCAGCAAATTGTTGAGAAGGCTATTACAACATACTCTTGACATACAATACTTCGAAATTCCCACACCACAAACAAAGAATAGACAAATAAGGATTTATTTGCATCCAAGAATCTAATGGGAATACTCACCAATGGACAAAAACTTTTTACTGAATTTGCTGAGGTGATTAGAGATACTTATGGTAAGTACCTCTTGTGTGAAGTCTAATCAATTTGTTGGGCTTCATCATATACAGGCTTACAATATTCATGACTCCCCATTTCCTTTTCCACTAAGAAATGTACTAAAATCTTCATTGATGATGCTATGCAACAATAGTTCAAGGCATGGAAAATTAAGCTCCTAGCCCTCATAGTCATTCACCAAGTTCTCATCCAGCTTTCCATGTTTTCTTTCAATGTTTGCATATGAATCTTGCTTGGATAGGCATATCTCATACTTTGACCGATCATGAGGGATAATTCTTTCCAATTTAACTATTCCACCTCAATCATCATATCAGAAAATTTCCCCAAAGATCACACATGTTTAGGGTTGAACATTAAAAACTAAACAAAGAAAAATCCACAATATATCTAAAAGATTCATCAACTGCATCTTTGTCTTTAAATGAATTAGACCTTCAAATGCCAATAGATAAGAATATAACAAGCTACCATAAATTTAACATCCATGAATAATATAAGCTAGGGAAAATTGCAAGTCTTACACTTAACCTGACTAGTAAACTAATATGTGATTTGTTACAAGGTGAAGATACATTTTGGCTCAAGGGCACTGCGTTTGATTCTCATTTTGGCTTGTGTTCGTGGGTGATAGTGGAGCACACTATAGGAGCCACCTACTTAGTAGCTATTTACTCACAATTCTTGCATTGCCAATTGCAATTATAGGAACCAATAAATACAGGATAGCCTTCTGAACATATGTGCTACTGGTTGAACTGTTATCACCAATATCTGTAAACCTATCTCAATTCATTCATCTTGTTCTGCCTCAATTCAAGCATTGAGATAATTTATTTGATGAATTACAGCAGAGCCTTTTTTTTTTTCTGTGACTGAAAGATGTAAAGGTGATTTTTGTCATGTTGCAGCTACATCTGCACACAAAGGAATGTTTCTTATTTGAAGGATCTCTTATCTTTCTTTATAATTTAATTATTTTTTTATATAATAATATTAGTACCTCTTATAAAAAGGAGATGGAATTATGATTTTACACCATTGAGTTCAATCTGGTAAAGAGAGAAAAAGAAAATACAAAGTACCTACAATTTTCAAATCTTGCATGCATCAGAGTGTGAACTTCAAATGCCTCGGAAAGCTTTTTTTGAAATCTAACAAATTCTTATAGTCAATATGCTATGCTGTTAGATCATATCAATTGACCATGTCATTAATAAAAGGTTATTTTGTGTGGCCATTGGGTCCTTCCTAGAAGATTCATTGAACTGAGAAGAAGAAAGAACTTACTTCTTCTAGAGCCTCAACTAAGTCTTCTCTTGTTGGAGCATCAGGATCTTCAATGCCAAGCAGTCTCCTACGCTCAACTTCTCTCTGGTCCTCAATCATTATCGTCAGTTTCACCTACAAAATAAAAAATAATAATAATGCTAATTTCCATAGCTAAGGATGAAAACATCCATGAGATTTTCAATATTTCCATCAAAATATCTGTAATTTAGGGGTACCAATATCAAAAGAGGGGGCATCAATATTCCATCAATATTTAACCATCCTCCTCTACACACGTTGTATAGAGTTTCAAAGATAGGACAATGAGAAATCCAAAAAATCTCCTACTCATGACAAGCAGTGAGAAGAAATCAAAATACTTATATATGGTCATATAGACTTCATTTCCTGGTATTGATACCAATATCCATTCTAATTCTACTTATCATATGTACATTAATTTCTTTAAAAACCAATTTAATACATGTATCATCAATGCTTTACCATTTATTAAAGTTTCATACAAATTTGTCACAATTTTTTCTTTTTCATGTTGAAATTTTTTTTCCCGAAATTTACAGTCAATATTTTCAATATTTCCGCAAAATCCAATCATCATTCTGTGAAATTCCAATATTTTCATCCTTTGGCCACAGCAGTGACTAGGAATGCATAGAAATGAACCAATAAAAAAAGAAATATAAAATCATACTGCTTCACGAAATATTTGAATAGATGAATAATCAACTGAAATGGAAGACAAAATGGCAATTAGTATTATCAAAAGAAGTTACAAGTGTATATAAATATTATTTCTATTTTAACAAAAAAAAGTTTACTTTAGACTACAATAGAAGAAAACAAAAACAGAAATACCTCGCTGAAAATCATATCTCTGTTTTTCCTAAGAAGCTCCAAAACCTATACGATCATGCAAAGCGGTCATGAGTAACAATTCTGCTTGTTTTCTGAGAAATGTAGGAAAAGAAAAGTAACTAAAAGCTAATTAAGTGTTAGACATTTCATTAGCTCTGAACCCCAATCGATCAAAACTAATAGCACTACTACGATTAACAACTATGCACTAAATTCTTCGATTGTCTCAGCAAACAAACAGAAAATAAGGAAAAAGCAATAATAGAAAGCGAGGTTGGTGAGAGGGAGTGGAGGTAACTCTTTGAATCTGGCTAACGTATTCGAGGTCCTCGGGGCTTGGGTCTTCTTGTTGGTCGGATGAAACACGCAGTTCAGTTTCTTCCTTGCCCACGAACACGGGTCCCCGCGCAGTCGTCGTCGTCCTCCTCCTGATGGGAGGGCTGTGGTAATGGAGGAGCAGGCGAGAAACGGTGGTCGACGGCGGATGGTGGTGGCGGAGGAGGGGGGGAAGAGAAGAAGAAGAGGACGATGCAAGTGGGTGGAATTGGAGGAGTTGCAACGAACCCATTGCCATCATCATCATAAATCCGAAAATCCCAGTTGAATGCTACTGAACCTTCATTTGACTGGAAAATTGGAAGAGCAGTGGAATTCAATGCGGCAAAGCTCTCACCAGTTGAGTTGCGCAGTGTGTATTTTTCGTGGCCAGTAATGGAGATAGATTGCCTTTGGCTTTTTTATATTTTGTACCGCCCTTTTGAAAAAAAGGTTATTTATACACATGGATTAATGTAAAAATCCAATTACCAAAATTACCTGTTAACATATCACCTATAAATTTACCATAAAACCTAAAATCCCTGCCTCGTTATTTTCTTCCACACCTATCTTTTCTTTCTTCTTCCCTCAAATTTTATCTTGCCCAAAGACTATATTTATTTAATTCCCAGAACACTGCAGGGAAAATGTGGAAGTGAAAAAAAAAAATAGAAAAAACATAAAAAAGATAAAAAAAAAATTAAATTTAGAGTCTAATATCTTACTTCAAACTCACTTTATTTATTTTAAATCTTTTATATAAAGGTTAAATAATTTTGAAATATGTATGTTCTTTACTAACTTTAATTATATTTATTTTTTTATTTTATTAAACCAATATATGAGAAAATCATTTTCTTTAACATTTTTTTTTTCTTTTCTTACTATTTTTTGGGAACTAAATATATCCTAAAACAAAATCTGTTCTCCAAAACTTATTTTTTAACAATATATACCGATACCTTCATACCATAGACACCCGGAGCCACATGTAGTTGTTTTTTTCATTGCATATTACCTCATCCTAGGTGTCTATGGTATCAGAGCCACGGGAAGGAAAGTCGGGTTTTGTTTTAAGTTTTTAATCTATCTTAGGAAAAGTAGCAGTTTGCCTGAAATGATCCTTGTCGGGTTGAGCCCGTCGTCAGTAGATGTTAGGCGTTTTTAAGGTTATAAAAGGGTTGGAGTGATTACTCACTAGGTTTGCCATTCTGCTATTAGGCTCTAGATTAAGACCTTAAAATGAGTTCGATTTTCAGAACCATGTCTAGGAAATCCACAGATTCTCAAGATGTTGTAGTAAACAGTGAAGAGATCAATTATCCTAAGATCCAAAATGATTTAGATGATTGGAAGTTACCCAAGGTATCTAATCAAGAAATTTATAAAAAATGAACCTTTAAGTTCTTTATGGACTACACCATTAAGACACTTAAACAAACCATAAGCTTAGAACAGGAAGATCAAGTGATAAGACTCTTGGATAGTAGATCCATAAAAAGACATAAGTGTGACTACAACTTCATACACTTTGGTATGATTCAAGTTGCAACTATGGTTTGACAAGAATAGGTCTAAACACCTCAATCGTCATGTGTTTAAGGGATAATGGACATCTTGATTATAGAGATTCTATTATTGGAGCAGTCCAAGCATGATTAAATGATGGTCTTGTTTATTTCCAATGTTACCCTAATTTCATGGTTAGATTAAGAGATGTTGACATCTTAGATTCGGTTGTCCTCCATGTTAAGACCCATGAATTTAAGTTTAAGGAAGGAAACGGTCCTATTTCCATCATCACAAGGTTTGCCTATAAGAGTATGACCACAAGTGTTGGATTTGGAGCACTTTGATACCAGTCCTGGGTGTCTATGGTATCAGAGCCACGAGAAGGGAAGTCAGGTTTTGTTTTAAGTTTTTAAGGTAGGCCACTATAAGAAAGATTGTAAGGTTAAAAAGAAAATTAATAACTTGAATATCTCAGAAGACTTAAAAGACATGTTACGCGAAGTAATGTTAAACTCCTCAGAGTCTGAATCAATGACTGATTTAGATAATGAAGATGATATTAATCAACTAGATAACGGTGATGAGATTTCAAGCCAGACTTCTAGTGATCAAGATGATTACATTAAGGGTAATTATGATTGCCAACCTAAGACTATAAATGTCATAAGTCGGGATCAAGAACTAGTTTTAGATGTTTTAAGAAAAGTAGAAAATGAAAAAGTTAAGAAATAACTTTTTGAAGTCTTTAAGAAATCTATTGGTAAGCCAAAAGTTAAGAAGATAGTAAGCCCTTATAATCTAAATGAAATCTTGACAAGATTTAATCAGAAGTCTCCCAAAGACTTAACCATTAAGGACTTTTAAGAAGAATTAAGACAGTATAAGAAGGTAAATTAAGGAATTAAGACAATTCACAAGCTTAGGTTTTATAGATCTCTAAGAACAAATTAACAAGATTGTTTTTAACCAAGGAAACCTTGTTGATAACCAGGAAGACCTTGAAAATGTTCTAGAATCTTCACAAGCTAATGATGAAGTGGCAGATGCATACTTGAATACTATTAGCAGGGTTATTTTCCAAAGGTAGGAAGTCTCCCTAACTATAGTAATCAAGGATAAATTTATCCTTAATATTGTTGCTTTGATTGATTCAGGAACAACTTTGAATTGCCTACAAAAAAGCCTTGTATCAACCCAGTTTTATGAGAAAACTAGGCAAACTCTTTCAGGAGCCAATGGTAAAAGATTTACCATTAAGTACAAGTTGTCAAATACTCACATTTGTAACCAGGACATTTGCATTAAGCAAACCTTCATCCTAATTAGAGACCTAAATGAAAATGCTCTTCTTAGAGGCAATTCAAAGATGCTCCTGAATCAATCAAAGCAACAATATTAAGAACAAATTTATCCTTGATTACTATAGTTAAGGAGATTTTGAGTTTTGACATAATTTATTTTTTCATTGCATATTACCTCGTCCTGGGTGTCTATGGTATCAGAGCCACGAGAAGGGAAGTTGGGTTTTGTTTTAAGTTTTTAAGGTAGGCCACTATAAGAAAGATTGTAAGGTTAAAAAGAAAATTAATAACTTGAAATCTCATCACCACTATCTAGTTGATTACTATCATCTTCATTATCTGAATCAATCCTTGATTCAGACTCTAAGGAGTTTAACATTACTTCGTACAACATGTCTTTTAAGTCTTCTGAGATATTCAAGTTATTAATTTTCTTTTTAATCTTACAATCTTTCTTATAGTGGTCTACCTTACCACACTTAAAATAAACTGGCTTAAATTGTGAAGGGGCTTCTAACTTTTTATGGGTTTCCTTGTTCATTTTTCTTTGGATGTGTCTTGATCTCTTGGTTTCATTCATTTTGTACTTCCCATGAGTACCTCTTTTATTGTGATAAAACTTTTGCTTACTAGGCTTTCTTCCTATTTGTTTTTTCTTGCGTTGCTTAGAGGGAAACTTAGTTTCTTTTTAGCGAAATCCAAATTGGCTACAGAATGAACCAAACTCATTCTTGTAGATCATTTGTTTATTTTTCATATGTTGCTTAAGCTTAAAGTCATTGCACGGGTTAATCCCTTATGTTGTGACAATGCTTATAATTTCTCCATAAGTTAGCTTATCATAAGGGATTTGACCATTAAATTGTTCCCTTATTTTAATCCTAATCCTTTCATAGAAAAGTCTAGGTAGTCCTGAGATGAATTTTTCTTTCCGAAAGGACTTATTACAGTCTGATCTTAGCATGACTTTGGTTAAGAAAACATCCCTATACCATCTAAAGTCAAGAAGCTTGGGACACTTAAGGTTGGTTAAGAGATTTGCAGTCTTGTCCTTAATCTTTGCAGGATCTCCAATGAAGTGTTTTGGTATTGAGAAGATTAGAGTAGCCACTACATCCTCTATATCTTGTCCTTCTTCGTTCTTAACCGCTTCATTTTTCTCATTAATCCTATAGGCTTTTAAGATACCATTCCTATCCTCAAATGTGATATAGTTATCCCACCATCCTTTTAGTTGACCTGTAAACCCATCAACAAGTGTCTGAGCTACATCTTGATAAGACAGTCTATTGTTTAACTTATAGGTTGTACTAACCATGGTCATTTCTTGAAGCTTAGTGAGTATGTTATACTCAATCATGCCATTTATGTTCCATTCATAGATAGTACCACTAGTGTAGGAAGCTTGAGTATACTGATTTATTTCCTCATACTGTATATCAGGAAATGTTGGCCTAGGGTAGAAATTCCTAGTCTTATGGGCTTCTTGGTTATGGATAATCCTCAAAACTCTTTGATCTGGTGGTTCCTCAAAGATCTTGATTAGTTCATTGGCCTTTGCTTCAGAACTAATTTCTTCCTTAATAACATTGATTCTCTTATGAGATGTCTGAGGTGTCTTTGGGACAACTAAACTATCTTTAACTTTTTAGCTAATCCTTTCTATTAATGTTTGATCAATATAAGGATTTTCTTGCAATTTTTAGAGAATTCAAATGGCTTAAATAGAGGCTTATTATCTTTCTTAACAAACAATGTCTTAATGTGGTCTTGGGTTTCAATGATCTCCTCAACCTTGTTGAGTTGATCACCTATAGTCTTAAGAAACATGTTAGTGTAGTTGTTTTGTTCCATGATTCTTCTAAAATCTGCTGCACTAGCAGTTCCTTTATTCTCAGGCTTAGTCTTAAAAAGTGAAGCTTTTATTATAGTTTCATTAATATTCTTTTCTATCTTAGCTTCTGAAGGGTGAATGGATTCTATGATAGTATTGTCACAAGTTTTCCATATTTTAGTTTTGGTGGATGTATTATTAACACGCTTACCGGGGTAATCTGGGTGTTCCCCTTGTTTGAAGAGTTCAAACCAGGTCCAATACTTAATATTTTTCTTTTCTTGTCTTAAATAAGCATAAAATTCTTCTTGGTAGATGATTCTAAAGACCTTAGGGACTTTGCTAAAGAACCGATCTATTCTCTCCTTGTTGGCTTCAGAATAGAAGTCTTTTCTTAAGAGATCATTGTTAATCTCAAAAACCTCATCATCTAAGCTTACGGTGCTAATCATTTGGGAATATGTAGGAGCCATATTTATTTCTATCGATCACTTTTTTTTCTTACACTACTATGACTCCATCATTAAGTGTGACATCCAAAATGTTTTTTTCTAAACTCAACAAAAGCTTTTATAATTGTTTGACTAATTTTATTCAAAGAGTTCATAACTTAAAAAATTGGAGGGAGCCTTGAGAATTTCTTAATTTCATCTCCCTCTTATTTCTTTTCTTTACTTATTCATTTCTAATATGTCTATAACCTTAACAAAATTTTTTTAGAAAGTTTTGTTTCTCACAATGAACAAACAGATAATAATCTTCAATGATACAAGAAATATAGAGATATGTGTTAATTTTCTTTTTTAATTTTTATTTTTGCAATTTTTTAACTTAAAAAAAAAAAGTGTCATTAAAGGTGTTCCAAGTTTCGGACATATTAAAATTGTATAACATTATATTTTTAGGAATCCTTAAGGCATTTTAGCTATGCTTTTGGATACTCTTAACAAAGTTGGCTACTATACTTCTAAACACTTCTCCAGACATCTAATACTACACATCTGGACAACATTTTCTCAATTTTTTTAAAAAAATTGAATTAAAATAAAATTTTAAAATGATAAACATATATGTTTCAATTTTAAAGCATTTAATTAGATAAATTTAACAAACTAAAGCTCTCTGGTTGAAATCTTTTTATGTTGTTTCAAGTGCTCAAAGTAGTTTCCTATAAATTAGAGAGCTTTTTTATATTTATTGAGTAGAAAACACTTCCATTAATTAGATATATATTTATTGTTTGTTGATGCCAGGTCAATTGAGGATGGACTTCTCCCTTAGACGTGGTAGTGAAAGCTCCCACTTCGGTATCAGAATCTAGGCTTTCTGCTTCCCTGCACAAAGATGTCTAGACAAGTTGTCCGAACACACCCTTTGAAGCCTAAGTCAACCTTTAAGGATGAACTAGAAACCCCAAAAGATAGATAGATAGAGAGAGAGAGAGAGAGAGAGAGAGAGAGAGAGAGAGAGAGAGCTCATAGTGTCCTCCTCCTATTTTCTTTCACTAGGGTTTTTATAGTGTTCAAAGGTGGAGAAGGGCTCAGTAGTGCTAAGCTGACCCTTGTGGTGATGATTGCACATTAGTGATAGGGCAATCATCACCTCTGTAGGGCGATTGGGGGTTGTGTCAGACGACGCGTCATGACACAACTTGTTGTCATTTCAATCTTGTTAATGGCCTAAGACTTGATGTGCCTATCTACTGAAGTAGACATGAGGACGGGAAGAATCCCATTAATCAATCTGGCGTCAACTAACTAGGGTTTCTCATATAAAAGAAGATTTGAGGCCATCAGGGAGATACGAGCCACTCAATGGCGCAAATGATCCGGATAGGATGTCTCCGGATTCCTTGAAGGTTGTTTGAGCAGTGGTGAAAGAGGTGACACATGACCTAGTTGGGATGATGCCAAGTGGACAGACGCGTGACAATATTTGTGGGTGGACAAGTGGGATCTGGCCCCCATAATGCCTCATTCAGCATGTGCACTTGTGTTCGGGCAAGGGTAGATGGGCTGAAATTGTCCCCTGGAGTCTCCCCAATGTGAATGAGACACGTGTCAATTGCTTGTATGAGGGACACTTCCATTGAGGCGTTTTGTTAGGCGACGTGTCGTTTCGGGGTGTGTTTTATGACGAATGTCTTTTAGGACCCCTAGGGTTTTGGTCTCCCATAAATAGGGAACCCCCAAACCTTTTGGGATTTCACTAGGACATTTCTTGCTCTTAAACATTTTCCTCCTGCCATTATCCCTTCTACACTCTGCATCCTGCAATCTTGAGTCACCGTCTTCCCGTTGCCATACTGCCCACTTTCTCCAACAGCTCTTGTATTCTGTATTACTGCAACTCTGGTGGCCGTCCATCTTCCCAGTGGTCCTGCCATTTTTACTAGTTTTGGTCTAGGAGAGCTCAGCTTCTGTCAGCAGTGTTTTATCTGAGTTCTGATAAGCCACTATCCCTTTGCATTGACTTTTTACTTCCCATGCATGTTTAGTTCTTGTTGGGATTGTTTTTGAGTTAGTAGCTTTATTGGGTACAATATAGGTGTTGTGGTGTGTAGAATGCAAGGTTTTTTGGTACTTTTCTAAGAAGGGAAACTGCCGTTGGTGGCAGGTTTGGTAATGGTCTTATCAGGACCAGGGTTTTTGTAGTTTGATTTCTATTAGGGTCAAGACCCTTGTGGGGTATAGTTAAGAGGAAGGCCCTTGGATAGGGTTTGCCTTACAGGCTGGGCCAAGGGCTCCGCCTAGCTATGTTCCTTAGGCTCGGGCAGGCTGGTCCTTGTATAATTGAGGTACTGCTCATGAGTAGGAGGGTTGGATGACTGCTTTCTAATGTTCGGTCGTTGTGTCGTGCAAATCTCACTCGACCCACCACTTCAGAATGTCATCACAAGGGGGTGTTGCTTCTACCAGCGCGGTTGGTAAGGACAAAGAAGGGTGTCTGACCAAGAGAAGGTGTTAAACGCACAGATGCGGAGAAGTCCATCGAACTTCTTACTGAACGAGAGTTTAGGGAGTGTTTCTGCATTCCGTATGGGGTTGCTATTCGCTTGATGGACGGTGACCCAGTGTCAACGGAGAAGAAGCTCTTTAATGCCACTGTTTTTAGCAAGGAGCAATGCAATGCTGGGCTCTGTTTTTCTCTTCCTTCATTCTTCAAATAGTTTCTCCACTTTATAAAGATTCCCACAGCCTTCCTCCATTTGAATGTAGTTAGGATACTGATGGGGTGTAGCATTTTAAATATGTTATACCACTTGGATCTTTCCTTGTAGGAGATCTTGTTTATTTATACTATTAAGATGAGCGGGAAAGAGATTTCCAGTTTGTCCACTCACATGCCATCTATTCAGTTGGTGATCGGACTTCCAAATTCTACCAAGGGCGCGACAAAGGGACACATTGTTGTTTTGGGCCCTTGGGCCGACTCATACGAGCATCCGGTTCTAGGGTTTGAACCACATCGTTCGTTAGGGATTCTAGGTAGAGTATATTGTTGTTCTCTTGTCACTTCCTTTATAATTATTGGATTGTTGCTGATACGCATCACTTGGTGTATTTACAGGAAAGAGGAGGAGAGACTGGCTGGTAGATTGGGTGGAGAAGACTTCCTTTGACCGACTGAACAAGTTATTTGTGATTTTTACTAGTGAGCGGAATCATGAGACCTTGCTGACTTATCAGAATTTGCAAGTAATGGTCCAGGACTCTCAGCAGTATGTTATCTCTACCTTTCCTCGTTTTGCGCCCAAAGTGTTGGTGCCCGACGAACACCACGTATTAAAGGATCTCCATTTTTATGAGGAAGCCCGGGCGGCAAACGCAAAGGCAAGGCAGGACCAGCTTGATCAAAGAGAAAAAAAATGTCAAGATGGGACTCTAAGGCAGGCGCTAAGCGTGGGTCGTCCGGCCACCAGCTCTACTGCTTACCCCCTTTCCAAAAAGAAGTCTGTTCCTCGGCATGCTGAGTAGACCTTGGACTTATTTCCGTCTCCTTCTTCTTCTTCACTCTTTGTAGACGCCAGTACCAACTGGAACTCAACCAGATCGCCTTTGGTGGGAGACAGTCCGAATCGAGAACTTGGGCCAGTGGTGCTTTACATTATCCTTGAGCTAGAAGAAGAAGAAGAAGAAGAAGAAGAAGCCCAGATGGCCTCGAACTTGAGGGTCGGTTTCAAGGAGAGGCATTGTAAGCGCCTCTCTGAAGCACTTCCGACTACACCTCCACCTACTAAAAAGACTCGCCAGGTTTCTCACGAGGAACCAATTTTGGATGTTCCTATGGTGTAAGTGCCTCATTCTGATGTCGTGAGATCCGAACAGGAACTGATTGCAAGTCCTTCTATTGAGGACATTTTCTCGATGGAAGACGGGACCTCTGTAGCCACTCCGGATGGCGATGCTAATGAGAAAGACGCTCCGGTCTATCATTCAATCTGGGAGGAGATAACGTCGTTATTGAAGACAGTTCCTTGATTTACTGCGCTCGAGCCTCCAACATCAGGCGTAAATATCTTATTTTCTTTCACCCTTCGTCATTTTGTTGAGCTGCCCGATGACACTCGCCTTGTTGGCATGGTTTGCCCCTCCCATGTTACTCCGGAGTCTGTACTTATCCGATGCAGAAGTACACTGTCGAAGAGACGACGAAAGTGGTAAAGTTTGCTTCCTCTTTGCCTAAGTTTACTTAGCGTCCGACTCTGACACCGGTTCAATGTTGTTTCAGGGAGTGACTGCTATCCATAATTTGATGCGGCAGCGAAGCTCGCTCCTTAAATGGCTGGAGGTCGTGAAGACCATGAGAACATTTCTTACCCAACGGATAGATAACGATGAAGAACTTCGTGCTCAGCTTGTGCAGGTAGAAAACGAATTGGTTGTTGCTCGGAAAGCCACCGCAGATGGGGAGAAGCTGCTAAAAGAGTCAGAAGAGGAGATGCAGGCGACGAAGGTCGAGGCTCGTCGGATGGGAGAGGAAAAAGAGGTTGCAGAGGCCATGTGCAAAGATGTCAAACAGGAGAAAGACCAATTGATGAAGGAGCTGGAGGAGCTTCGGGCAGCATCTAAGGCTCAGAAAAAAGAGTTTGAGGAGCTCCGAGTTGGGTTCATTACTGACAAGAAAGAGTTGAAGAAAGATTATTAGAAGCAAGTTGATGAGATGTTCTTTTTCGGCTACCAATGATGCATGAGGAAAAGCAAAATCACACAAGATATTCCCAACTATCCTTCTGATGAGGAAGAAGAGACGACACTTAGTGGCCCGACCCAATGAAACAAAAATCCAGATGCTGTTGGCCCCTCTGGGTAGTGATTTGTTATTTTGCACTTATTCATTCTTCCGTCTTGCTTTGTCCAGATTATAATGACATTTTACACTTATTAATACATATTCATTTTATTCTACTTGTGTCTTCTTGTTGAAGCTTCTTTCTTTTCGTTCAATTTATTGATAATACTGCTTCAAGTTACATACATTCCATGGGCAGAGCAGGGGTGTTCCTTTTAGTGTTTGTAGGTGGTAATTCCCTAATTTCCAACCTTAGATACAACACAGGGTCTTTCCCAATTTACTTGGAGTTTCCCAACTCTTCTTTTTGCTGTGTTTTCAAATACCCTTCTGAGGACCAAGGTCCCAACTCTAAATGTGTGTGATTGAGTTTTTTTGTTGCAATGGGAAATGACTCTCTATTGGTAGGATGCCATTCGGATGGCTATATTTCCTCTTACCTCGTCTACCCAGTCCAACTGTCTTTCAAGTTCTTGTTTTTCATCTCTCTAGCCCTAAATGGTTGTCCGGGGCTGTGGGCATGCCTATCTCGGTTAGGATAACTGCATCCATCCCATATACAAGAGCAAAAGGAGTTGTCCTTGTTGGTCGTCTGGGTGTCATTCTCTAGGTCCACAAGACTCCAGATAGTTCATCTACCCACCTTCTTTTGGTTTTTTTGAGCCGTTTCTTCAGTGCAGAGATTAGGGTTTTGTTCGTTGCCTCTGCTTGTCCATTGCTTTGAGGGTAACAAGGAGTGGAATACGGATTTTTTATTTTCAGTTCCGATAAAAAAGTTCTAAAGGCAATACTGTCAAATTATGGTTCGTTATCAACTACGATAACTTGTAGGATTCTGAACTGACAGATGATGTTTTTCCAAACAAACTTGGAAACATCTTTGTTTTTGATGTTAGCATAAGCTTCTGCTTCTACCCATTTGCTGAAGTAGTTAATGGCTACAAACAGAAACTTTTTTTGAGCGGTAGCGGCGGACAGGAGGCCAACTATGTTCATTCCCCATTGCATGAAAGACCAAGGGCTCGTGACCAGATTAAGGATCTTAGATGGCATACAAGGAATGGGGGCATGCATTTGGCATCGATCACACTTCTTGACATAGCCTTCAGCGTCTTGTTTCATAGTGGGCTAATAGTACCTTTGCGAATGAGCACGATGTGCTAGGGTTTGTCCCCTTATGTGATTGCCACATACACCTTCATGTAGTTTTGCCTATACATATTATGCCTCCGCGTTGTTTAAGCACTTGAGGTACGGACTCCCAAAGGATCGCTTGTAGAGGTTATCCTCAATCAGAGTGAAGTGGGTAGCTTGTACCCGGATCTTATGTGCTCGTTTGCTTTCTTTAGGTAGATCCCCTGTCTGGAGGTAGGTTTCGATTTCATGCATCCAACCAACGCTTGTTTCACTAGTGTTGCATACAAGTGCAACTGCAATTGATGAAGTAGTTTGGAGGTGGATGAGCAACAATATGACTTCCTTTATAGGGAGTGTAACAACTATTCCAGCCAAGACGTTGTCTTGCACATTTTCTGTGCGAGTGATTCTCTTGATGACCCACTTGCTTAATTTATCCAAGGTATTTCGTACCTTAGAAAGGTACCGAGCCATGCGTTCGTCCTTGGCTTCGTACTCTCCTTGAATTTGCCTAACAACTAGTTGAGAGTCACTGCATATTTCGAGCTTAGATGCTGATAGAGCAAGAGCAAGGCCCAATCTAGATATGATGGCCTCACACTCAGCTTCGTTATTAGAGACTGGGAACCCGATCCGGATAGCTTGTTCCAACTGTTATTCGATTGGTGATTGTAAGAGGAGGCCCACTTCAGACCCTGAGACTTGGGATGCTCTGTCAACGTGGAGAATCCACTATTCCTTTTCAATAGGTCCTGCGAGTTGAGACGGCTTCTAAGGGATCTCAATTATGAAATCAGCCATGACTTGTCCCTTTATGGCCAACTTAGGCTGATATTTGATTCCATACTCACTTAGTTCTTTGGACCACTTTAGCATTCTTCCAGACAGGTCAGGTTTATGCAAAATACTTCTGAGTGGTTGATTTGTGAGCACGGTTACCTGAAGAACTTGAAAGTAAGGGTGGAGCTTCTGTGCAACACTCTTTAAGGCTAAAACGATATGTTCTATCTTGGAGTATCGTATTTCCGCGTCAACCATGGCCTTGCTTACATAGTAGATGGACCTCTGTTTTTTATATTTCTCGTGGCGAAAGAGTACAGCACTGACAGCACAATCAGATACTGCTAAATACATGTACAGTTCTTTGCCAGGCTGAGGACTACTCAGAATGGGTGGCTGTGTAAGATAACGTTTAATCTCTCTAAATGCTTGCTCGCAGTCACTTATCCATCCGGTCGTGCTGACCCCTTTTAACGCAAGGCAAAATGCCTTAGTTTGTCTATGAAACGAGCTATAAAGCGTCTCAACACAGCTAGGTGGTCTATGAGGCACTGTAGTTCTTTTTTGGAACTTGGGGGGAATGTCTTCATGACGGCTTTGATTTGGTTTGGATTGACTTCTATTCCCCTTTGTGTAACCATGAATCCTAGGAACTTGCCTGCGTTAACTCCAAAGGCGCACTTGGCCGAATTCAACTTCATATTGTATGCTTTCATCAAACGAAATGTTTATTTTAAATGTCGAGCATGCTCACTCCTAGTTTTGTTTTTTACCACAATGTCATCGATATACACTTCCATAGGCTGTCCGATTAGTAGCTTAAAAATCTTTGCCATTAGCCTTTGGAAAGTAGCTCCAATGTTTTTAAGTTCGAATGGCATGACCTTGTAGCAGTATAACCTGCGTGGTGTCACAAAGAAGGTATTCTCTTCGTTTGGCTGGAACATTAGAATATGATGGTAACCGGAGAACGCATTTATCAAAGAGAGCATCCCATAACCGGTAGTGGAATCCACTATCTGGTTTATCCGCAGCAGTGGGAAGCTATCCTTTGGGCAAACATAATTCAAGTTGGTGTAATCGACACACTCTCGCCATTTACCCTATTTTTTTTCGCACAACCACCACATTTGCCAGCCACTCCGGGTATTCAAACTTTTTTATGAACCCGATTGTTAGCAATTTTCTAATTCGGCCTGAATGACCCTTTGCCTGTTCGGATGGAAGCGTCGGACCTTCTAACGGATAGGTCGTGATGAAGGTATAATGTTGAGCCAATGCGAGGCTATTGAAGGATGGATCCTGGGCATGTCAGAGTGGGTCCATGTGAAAACGTCTTTGTTCTAACGAAGCACTCCTTCGAGGGGTTGCACCTTTTCCAGTGTTAAGAGAGAGCTGGCATAGGTAAAGTGGTCACTTTCTTTTAAGAGATGTATGGTTTGCAAGGGGTCGGCTTCTGATGGATCTCTCTCCGTCGGGCTTTGTAATTTCTATTGCTCCATCACACCCGTCGGTTCCGTAAGCGGCTCGCCATTACTGGCGGATCTGACCTCTCGTGCTACCTGATAACATTGGCGTATAGCCAACTGACTTCCATAGAGGTTGATCTGTTCGTCCTTAGTTAGGTAACTTACCATTTGGTGATACGTGGAGGGGATGACCTTCATGCCATGCAGCCATGTGGGCCCCATGATGGTGTTGAAAAGGGATAGGTCTTCCACCACTGAGAATTGCACATTCTGGATAATTGGCCCGGCTTGGACGGGTGGCACGACGTCTCTCAAAAAAGTGGTTGAAGCTCCATTGAATCCTGATAGTATTCATCCGAGATTTTCTAGAGTAGATGGCGGGAATCCCATTTGTTTGAATGCGAACATCTGTAACAGGTCGGCTGAACTGCCTGGATCAACTAAGATTCAACTTACGTCAAAGTCGTTGATCACTAAAGTCAGGATTAGGGCATCTTCATGGGGTTGTAGCACCCGATTGGGGTCTATTGGAGGAAAGATGATTACACCATCTATCGGGTGAGTGCCCCCAACAGGCAAACCAGGTTAAATGGAGCTAGCCTGCTCTCGTACGGAGACAACTTGAACATTTGCTTCTTCCGCTTAGAGTTGTATTTTTCATCAACGGGTCCCCCATGAATGTAGTTAATTATGGCTCTAGGAGCCGCTAAAGTTGTGGGGGTCGTGGTGGCTAGATTTCGGGCTACTTTCCCATGTTTTTCTCTGAGCGGATGTACTATTTCAGATGCCTGACTCTTATTAACTTCTCCACCAAGTAGTGGAGGCTTCTACATTGCTCCGTGGTGTGGCCATGGTCTTTGTGATAGACACACTTTCTAACCCAATCTCTCTTAGCCGGAATCGTCTTTATTGGCTCCGACCATCTGAAATTTGATAGTTCGCGGATCATGGGGATGAGCTTCTCATATGAAATGTTGAGGGGGGTGAGACCGGCTTGGTTTGACTGCTGTTGTCCACCTCGCTCTATACCCACTTGCCTCCGTTGGCTCGTGGTTTTGGAGCTCCGGGTTAAGTTGTTTCTGGCAAGTCGATTGGTGACTAGGACCTATTGGGTAGTTGCCTAGACGTTGTCCTCAAGCATGGAATATTTGTTTGCTCGTCTGAACAAATCATCCATAGTTGTTGGAGGCTTCTTGGCGAGAGATTCAAAAAAGGGTGTACCCGGACATATACTCTTTTTAAAGATGTGTAGGACAATGTCAATGCTGTAAGATTCCACTTGGAGTACAGCTTGCTCGAACCGCTTCACAAATTCCCTCAGCAATTCATTTTCCTACATTTTTATGTTTTGCGTGGTACTGATATTTTGATTATGGCATGTTGAGCATAGATATTGTCCCACAAAGGCCTCCGATAACTCCCGAAAGTTATTCATAGAGTTCATTGGGAGGTGGTGGAACCATGAAAGAGCCTGGCCTTGGAGGCTGGCTGGAAAGACCTTGCACAATAGAGCGTCATTCCCTATGTCAAGGGTCATGAGTTGTTTGTAGTGCATGATATGGTCAAATGGATCTTTGGTTCCATCATATGTGGAGAATTTTGGAACCATGAACCCCCCTTGGAGGTTCGTAGTTGATGATGTGAGGGTTGAAAGGCGTGGAGAGCATGTCGTCCAGTCGGCTATTGATAGAGCCGAGGAGACCCTTATTAACATAATCCCCCATTGGTTGTTGTATTGGCAGAAAAGGGAGCCAATAGGTTATGGCCGGTGCAGCTGAAGGACCAGGACATGCCTCTTGGGCCGTCACTAAGTGCGGTTTCCCCCCCCCCACCCCCCATGCCAAGCATTTGAGGCCTTAGCCTTGTGTGCATTGCGTTCGATAGCTAGGACTTCCTATCGTGTCTCCTTTTTGCTGAAAAGCGAGTGGAATCAGAGCTCTCATCCTACTGTGCGTGGTAGGTTGGCGGGGATCTTTCCTCAGGCTACATTTCCTATTCATTATAGGGGATTTCTGCATTCCCAGGGTAAGTAGCCTCCTCGTTTTGCTTGGAGTTCGTGCGTTGACTTCTAGGCTATTGACTACAAGGAGGGCCCGATGAGGACACCTGAATAGGCAACACTTCGTTCTCTTCCCTGAGTGTCCTTGTCTTATGGAGCAAGGCTTGCATCTGTCTCTCGCTCTCACGCTAGCGTCTTTCCATACTCTCATGCCAGTTGAAGTAGTTTTTACCCATGGCCGACTGTTGACTTCTAGAAAGTGTTGACATCTTTATTTCGTTCGTTTCCCACAAACGACGCCAATGTTGATGCTAGGTCAACTGAGGATGGACTCCTCCCTTAGACGTGGCAGTGAAAGCTCCCACTCCGGTACCAGAATCTGAGATTTCTGTTTTCCTGCACAAAGATGTTCGGATAGGTTGTTTGGACACACCCTCCAAAGCCTAAGTCAACCTTCAGGGATGAACTAGAAACCCCAAGAGATAGAAAGAGAGCTCATAGTGTCCTCCTCCTGTTTTCTTTCAGTAGGGTATTTATAGTGTTCAAATGTGGAAAAGGGCTCAATAGTGCTGAGCAGGCCCTTGTGGTGATGATTGCGCATTATCGATAGGGCAATCATCACCTCTGCAGGGCAGCTGGGGGCTGTGTTAGATGGCGTGTCATGACACAGTTTGTTGTTCTTTCAATCTTACTGATGACTTGAGACTTGACGTGCCTGTCTACTGAAGTAGACATGAGGATATGAAGAATCCCATCAGTCAATTTGGTGTTAGCTAACCAGGGCCTCACAAATCAGAGAAGATTTGAGGCCATCAGGGAGATGTGGGCTGCTCAACAATGCAAATGGTCTGAACAGGATGTCTCCGGATGCCTTGAAGGATGTCCAAGCAGTGGTGAAAAAGGTGATATGTGGCCTAGCTGGGATGATGTCACATGGACAGATGCATGACAGTATTCGTGGGTGGACACGTGGGATCTTGCCCCCACACTTTTATTTTTTTTAAACTCTTCATTTAAGTGCATTTAATCAAATTTTGTAAATTTCTTAGTGCACCCTTGAAGTCCATCCCATTCTTCTTGTGTATCGAGTCATAATACCCTTATTTAAAAATTTTTATATTATACCGTTTTTTAAATATTGAAATTATCATAGTACCTATTGTGCTTCATTGGGAAATATTAATGATTCAGATTTAAAGTGGTGAGAATTATTTACTCACATTAAAACATTACTATAAAAATCCTCTTTTACTAAATACAATAAAAAAAAATATAGTATACCTTTCTCTAAGCATAGAAGGAAAAAAATATTAAGATGTATTTATTTGTAAGAGAAAGAAAAAAGCATGGTTTTAAAAACCGGACCGGACCGGCCGGTCCGACCGGTCAAACCGTCGACCGGTGAACTTTCCGGTTCGGTCCGTTTCAATGAACCGTTTGTGGTCGAACCGGGATTGAACCGTTCAAACCGACGGTTGAACCGTCGAACCGGACAAACCGTCCGGTTTTTTGCAAACCGGTTACACCTTAAAAGCAATTTTTTGTTTACCATGAAAGGCCCATTCCAGGCCCAATCTAAGGTTTTCCTTTTTCCAGGCCCCTAGACCTTGTCCAAAGATAAAATTAACACTTTATATGGGCCATGCCCAAAGAAGCCCAAGTTGCTGACCTTTTTAATTTTACTATAAAACTTCAACATGGGCCATGCTTCCGGGCCATGCTTCCGGGCCCAGCTTGTTGGCTTCATGGAATTGTAGGCAAATGGGAAGCTATTTATAGAGCACATGGAGCACATAAAATTCATGTGCTTCCGATGTGGGATTGGGAATAAGACTCATTAGAGGAAAACATTGCCTCTTGAGGCATGGACGCACGGAATTTGATTTTGTTTCAAATTTTTATCATATAAAATCTTTAAAAAAAATGTAAATATTTAAATTCATGTTTATTTTTATAATAATAATATAATAATAATTATAAAAAATAATATAAATTAATTAATACAATAATTTTAAAACAATAAAATACAAAGACAAAATGATAAAATTAAATATTATAAAATTTTTTATCTTAAATATATATTCTTTCTTAAATATTACATATTTCTATTTAATCAAATTTAAAATATTAAACTTTATCATTTAATTTAATTTAATATACCAAATATAAAAATCAAACATTATTAAAATTTGTAATTTTATATATTTTTAATTTTTATAATTATTTTTAATTTTATATAATATATAAATTATATATTTAATTATTTATTACATCACCGGTTCAATAGCGGTTCGACCGCCGGTCCGACCAGTGAACCGTGAACCGGTAACTTTTCCGGTTCGATCACCGGTCCGGTTTTTAAAACATTGGAAAAAAGTGTCTCTAATTTCATATTATGTACTAGCTAATTCCTAAATTAACTTTTGATAACCTATATTTAACTTTTTAAGGGATTTTTTTACTCTCCTAAGTTTAAGTATGATGTTATATGTCATCATCTTTATTTTAGAATGTCTATTTTCATTTATATCCGCATTTTTTTTCTCTTTTTTTTATTTTTTATTTTTTATTTTTTTTATTATCATAATGGTTATGATTAGGACAATGATTTTGTATTTCCTTATTCCATGATAATAAAATGTTTACTCTTGATAAAGAAAAAAATTTTCAATTTGGAAATGAAAAAATTTTCAATTTGGAAATGAAAATAATATTTTTGAAAATGAACTCATAGAATGTAATAAATATAAGATTTTCATTCAAGCATTTGGATTCAAATACTTTATTTTTATAGTAGCATTTAATAAATATTTTGGGAATTAATGAACATTAAATAATGCCTTCAAATCATATTTATAAAAATTAAATTAAAAAATAGGATGATCATCTTCCCTTTTATTTTCATGCTCTAGAAATAATAATTAGAAAACACTCTTTTTTCAAATTTGGGTGAATTTTTAACAAATTAAAACATTCCAAAAATGACGTGCGTTTACATATAAAATATGTTTTTCTTAATTAAGATTATAGCAAATATATTCTAAATTCCCTTTAAAAGAACTGTAAAAGTGTTTCTCATTCATTGAAAGTTGTCTATAAAAGGATGTCATAATTCAAAAAGTGCCTTAATTAAAATGGAAGGATTTTGAAATCCTTTTTAGTTAATTAAAATAAAAGGATAAAAACAACTATGAAATAATAAACAAATAAGAAGTTTATTGTGCATGTTCACTTCTCCATGGTATTAAGTTCTTGAATTTCATTGGAGAACATTAATGGTTCAAATTTGAAGCGTCGGGAATTTTACAGGAAAAAAAAATCTTAATATTCTCTCCAAATTAAATAAAATAATCAATCCTTATCCCAAAAGAACAATTTTTTATTTTTTTTATTTAAAAAAAGAAAAAAAGGAAAAGGGCAAAAGTTACCTCACCATATTAAATCTCTCCTCCGATCAATTCCTCTGCAATAAAGTAAATGATATCACCACTTATTTAAGAGGGAATCACCCCCATTAAACCACTGTGTCCTTATTCACATTAAAACATTTCTAAATCTCCCTCTCCTTTCCCTTCAATGCAATCCAAAAAGTAAATGATAATAATGACCCACAATCACCCCCATTAAGACTATGCCAATTCTCCCCACCTCCATATAATAAAGTCAAATTCACGCTTATCCAAACATGGCATCACCCATATTGAAAAACGGCGTCACGACATTATATTATTTCTAATTAAAGCGTTTTTAGCATCAAACACTTTCATTGATAGAATTTTATATTAAAAAAAAAACAAACAAACAAAAGCTTTGTGTTTGGATATAAAAGTATATCATATAAATAAAAATTATTTATCAAATGATGGTCCACATCAAGTGATTATCTAAAATTTTAAAAAATTTATCAAATACCACATATTTGAAAAGAATACTTTCATGATTAATGAATGTTTTAAGGCCTCTTAAAATCATTTCCCTAGTGAAGACATGAAAGCGCTTTTACTGATAGTGCTAGTGCTTCTACTGAAAATCATGATATGTGTAGTAAAAGAATTGCTTTAATGATGAAACACTCTATTTTTTTTATTATGAGAAAACAAAATTATTATTTTTTTAAATATTATAAACAATCAATTTTTACGAGAAAGCATCCGCTCCCAAACGGGCTATGAACTTGATGAGGGTTAAAGGTGGAGTTTTAAGCCTAATGTGGACGAGTCATATGAAAATGAGTCCCTATCCGTAGATTGTTTCTTTGTGTTGACGGCAGGCAATGATAAGGAAATTTGAAATGTCTATGCATATTATTCATTACATCTGGAAGGCTTGAACAAAGGAAACAGTAAAATGGATGGATCAATCAAACCATTTGCTGCTCAGGCAGTTGTACTGATTGATTGTTGTTTTTCTCTTCTTCTTTCATCTTAACATACATGCCATAGACATAGGAGCAAAAGCCCCAGACGCAGAGCAAGGTGGAGACCACCTTCCCTCCTCCAAGCTTATCTCCATACGCCAAGACACCTCCCAGCACGTTCGCGGCCATCAAGGCAGTCATGCAGATTCCTCCGGTCAGAGAAGTTGTCAAGAACACCAGCCCTGCGGTTCCCATGAAGGCAAACTGCCAAGTCACCATGTTGAATACCAGTGTCAACCAGTATGCCTTTGGACCCAGATCAAACACCATTTCACTCTCCTTCTTCATCTCTGAAAACCCATGGTCGGCTGCCATTCCAATGGTGGCCAAGGCCGTTGCTGCCATCTCCATCACCAGCTGCATTTCAATCACCATCTCGTAGCAGTAAACTTTCTTGTAGATCATCTCCATCACTGGGAGATAGAGAGCAAAGAGCAGGCCTGCTCCTATGGTGGAGAAGAAGCCTATGAAGTACTTGGCATGGGTCAAGTCTTTTGGTCTGTCATGGTTGGAACTCAAGGCCAGGAGGATGGAGCTGAGGGTGAGAAGAATCACGCAGTTGAAGTTAGAAAATGTGATCTTTTGCTTCACGATGATGATAGAGAGTATGAGATTGAAGGCCAGTTGGGATGATAGAAGGAGAGATGCAGTTGATACAGGTAGGTAGGAGGTTCCCCAGGAGAAGAGAAAGTTGTTCAGGCCTAACATGAGTCCTATGAAAACTGATAAGAGGAGGAGCTTCGGAGTGAAACTTGTGAAGGGTCGCCTCCGTGTGCATTTGAAGAGATGGTGGGGCAGGTAAATGAGGAGGAGGAGGAGAGGAAATCCAACAGATTGAACCCATGTTGACACCCATATGCTCGAACCTTTATGGATGAAATAGAACTTTGAAAGCAGGGTTGAAGACACACTGCCCACAAAGAGCGAAAAATAGGTGATCAACAGAAGAACCATGTAATGCTTGCTAGTAGGACTCATCTTGTGTTCTTGCTGCTGCTGCTGCTGCTGCAATTGGGATTGGGATGATGAATGATTCATCATTGTGGGTTGTGAAGGTTGAGAGAGCAGTGGTTTAGGCTTGTGTGAAGGTTGAGAGACAGAGAGATAGAGAAGAGTGGTTTTGGGACTGTTGGTATTAAACCCAAGCCTCCATTAATCCATCTAATTTGAGTTGTAGACTAGGTTTGAGAACAAGTGGCGTCCCGGAACAAGTTGACTCATATGGGTTGGCCTCTATCCAATGATTATCATGCTGATCTGGTGACGGGTCTGCATCTTTGCGTATCACTTGATGCAACAAGTAAAGCAAACATGGCAATATACTGACGGGACCCACATGAAATGAACTCTCAAGTGATGATCAAGAGGAGCAACAGTGAGAATGGGCACGGCATCAAGGGGAGATACATGAGAATGCACCGAGGATGGTGAGCATTGGGAGGATGGTGCAAAGGTTAACTACAATGATATGGACGAAATAAATGACAAGGCATAGAGAGGGGTGATTAGAGGAAAAGCGGAGGGTGTAGTGGAGACAGAGAGAGAGGGGAGTTATGAATTGAAACGGCTGAATTGGACCTTTGCATACCCTACACTTAGCAGGCAACCCAACCCACAGTGGCAGACATAGAGCAAAGGTGGCATTACCATCTTTTTCAGTTTTAGCTTAAATGCCTCTCACACACGTGTCTCTTGCCTTCCTTTCCCAGTTTTTTTCTCTTTAAGTAATTGCAGCTTATAGCCTTTGTGAGTAGACAACAGATTGGTTCAAGTAGACAGCAAACTAAACCAGGTCAAACTGAGTTCAACACTTGAGAGGAAGAGGAGGGAGAGGGGGGAGAGGGGGGACAGGAACTATCAAATAAATAAACAACAATAGCCCCTAGGAGATGGAGCATAGAAAATTATTAAATGTAAACACAAGAAACACATTTAGTTGGAGACACGCTGCTAAGATAATGTCCTCAAGGATCAATCTTTTGCATTTCCTTTTCCAGAACACTTTATCAATAAAGCAACGACTCTCATGAAGTAGGAAGAGAAGCCAACCAAGGAATCAACTTTTCATGGACTAAATCAGGTCTGTCATCATGGGGACAATGTCCTACTCCCTCCAATATAAAGAGGCTTATATTGGGTTGCTGAGAAGGCAGGGAAGCGAAGTATTTACCTACAGGGCCATCAAGAGGGGTGAATGGGTCTTGGTTGCCCCATAAGACTAGAATAGGCAAGGAGAGTCTTGGCATTAACTGCACTGGGTTGGGCCCTGGTGGGCCTGTGACAATGGAAACAAAAGCATCCAGTGCCCCTTCATCATCCGCCGGTTCCTTAATGATCTGCAGTTTTCAGGTAAAAATGAACTGTAACTAGAAGTTCATTAGAAACAAAACCACATTAACAGGAGGGCCCATTCATACCTGTAGCAGATCTTCATCCACTGATTCCTTATTCCCATAAACTGATAATAAGATGTTCCTCAGATTATCTCTGCATTAGCCAGAAACCATGAGATTCTCACATTCTTGCATTCCAGGAAAACTAACCATGACCAAGAGCACTACCTTTGTTTGACACGCTCAAAGATTGATGAAGCAATTCCTCGTTGCTTCAATAAGAAATCAAACAACCAGAGCAGGGGTAACAACAACTTGATTCTCCAATCATCAACAACTGCCTTGTTGTTCATGCCACCAGCACAGTTTAATAGTACAAGCCCTCGAACCAAGGCATTAGTAGATTCTAGTTGGAGGAATGTGATTGACACAAGGAAAACCATGTGTCAAATGATGCAACAGGTATAAATGGTTGTTTCACAAACAAAGACTGATTCTTCCTTCAGCCACAAGACAAATTGAGCATACCTGAGGCAGCAATGACACAAGCAAGACTCCCAACAGAGTTCCCTATCAGCACAGTTGGTTTACGAACAATTTCATCCAAGAAATCCAATATTAACTGTAGAATAACTCAGTGTCTCAGTAGTGAAGATCTGCAATGTCAAGGCATCAATTGCACATGTATAGGACAAAATGCAACTTCAAGTTTGGCCAAAGATATACCTGAGCCCATATTTCCATTGTATATGCAAAGCCTGATGGCTTATCAGATGCACCAAAACCAAGAAGGTCAATGGCATAAACAGTCTGACTTTCAGCCAGTATCATAATATTCCTGAAACAGACACAAGGTGAAAAGGAATCAAGTTCTTGAATAGTTTAATAATAGAGTTGAACAAAGATGATCTTCCCTACACTCACCTTATGAACATTTGAAGACAACAATGCCATTTTTTTTTTGAAAGATAGAAAGACATGAAAGAAGCCCAGTTCCCATATGTGTGGAGATAATTGACGCTCATATTTCATAAGTAAAAGGTTTTTTTCACATTTTTGCAAAGGTTGAATAATAATTAATGTCAATAGAATTGAGTTTAGCTCCAGAAGGGGGTCTAAATCTAGTAAATGTAAACTCAATATTGATTCTGTAAAGCATAATAAACAAATAAGAAAAAGAAATCCTCAAGTGCAATATTCTTGGTTGAAAAGAATGATCATTTCTTTAGGAAAATAGTTCCTTGATTCTTAAATATCTAAATCAAAGTTTGCCCAAGCAATCAGATGCGAGTAATGTTCCAGATATGTATAATTTTATCTGTTTTTTTCTGTCTTATCTATACTTCGAGGGCCAAAGAACATTGGCAAATGTGGTCAGAATTACCTGCAAAGGGTACTCTAGTTATGAGGAAGATGATCATGAATCATTATGTCTGAGACTCTGAAACATCTTGTGTAGAAGGATTGGATAAGAATAATAGATGAGGGCATGAACCATCATTGTGCTAGAAAGTTCATGGACAGCCTTATGTATGGGATGGCACAAGTAAAGGGAAAGAAGAGCATCAACTCATGACTTTAATTAGACTTGACCTCTATGAAGTAGGAATTCTGTGAAGTTTAGCCTAACACGATAACAACATAATTAGACATCAACAGTAATCTGTACTTCCTCTAGAGGAATCTTTATAGGCAAAATAAAATAAGCAAAAGTGGCAACAGGCTGCTTTTAAACCAGATGGACAAGTGAAAAACTTAGTATGTATCATTGATACATGGATTGTTCCAATTGGCAAGGTAGAGAGCTATTTGATGAAGAAAACAAATCATAAGAAAGGTAATTTCAGTATCTAAGTTATAAAACTTAAAAAAACAACAGAATTGAGATCTTGTTTCTCTTGGAAATGAGTCTAAGACCTTAGCAGACCCTTGCCAGCAAATAGCAGATCCATGCTGTAAAATAGCCATAGAACTCATGGTCAGGCTCAGATAAGACTCTTCATGGTCTAGAACACCAAAGAAAGGGGGCAGCTTCCTGTTAGGCAACTTATTAAAATCAAGACTCTTCATAGGCTATAGATATGATTAGAGGTTATGCCAGAAAGGTTTAGGACTTCAATCACAGACTCCAGACGTTTTTCAAATCACTAGAAGCAACTTTACTGGAAGCAATTTTTAATTGCTTGTCAATCATCCATTTCCAATTATTTTAATTTTTTACATACTTCAAATTCCAGCACACTATTCTAGTTTTTTTTTTTTTTTTTACTTTTCTGCATATTTACTTTTCTACTAGTTTAACCTATTATCAAATAGCTTAAATTAGATTTGGCTCTCTAATTTGCACAACCCTTGATAAAGTGGAATTATTCAAGCCCTCTAAGGTAAGTTAGGCAGAGTGTACAGGAGAGGGTTCCCCACCTTTTACTATCACCAGGCATGATCAACCCACATGGTTTAGAGCTCGAATTCCCTAGTCCTAGGCTAATACATTTTCTCAGGATCGCATATGCACTATGTTCACTTGGGAACAAGATTGACT
This sequence comes from Vitis riparia, assembly GCF_004353265.1. Taxonomy (NCBI): domain Eukaryota; kingdom Viridiplantae; phylum Streptophyta; class Magnoliopsida; order Vitales; family Vitaceae; genus Vitis; species Vitis riparia. The sequence continues at coordinate 39,470,298 of NC_048448.1, forward strand.
TGGCTAATTTCAGGACTTGTCATCTTTGAATTGAAAATTGACCAAGAAATTATTTCAGGCCTTATTTTAGCTCCAGTGAACTAGTGGCGCTAGTTTAAGCAAGGTGATGGCAGCAAAGACATGTGGTTGGAGTCAATACAAATAAAACAAGATGAGTTGCAGCCAAAGTTCGCCCATTGTGAAAGAATTAAATTTTCAAAGGAAGATTTTTTTTTTTTCCTTTTCATTTACATGTCTTTCCTCTCTTGTGTAGTCCCTTGGCAGATATGATTCAAGTTAAATGAAGGTACAGAAACATGGAGAAGGCCACTAAGGTCACTAAGTAAAAACAGGAAATAAGCAATCAGGAGTTGTGAATTAAAAAAAAAAAAAAAAAAACCCAATTATTAGACGTACAACAGCAAAATGTAGCAAGCAAATTCAATAGCGGAAATGTGATAAGCAAAAGAAACCTGCGCCAGTGAGCAATGGAGGCGCCGAAGCCGTGAACAAGAAGAACAGGGGGATCACTTGAGCGAGCTTGTGGAGGATGAACAACAAGATAACTAATGGTATGGCCCTTCCACTGCCATTTGCTGCACTTCTCCTGAATCTCCCTGAACCCCACCTCCACCGCTCCCGCCGAAGACGCGGCATTCAGAATTGGCTTACGGTGACGGACTCTTGCTCTGAATCTGAACAACCCCAGGCGCCGGAAACGTGAAACTGAATCAAAATTAATGGCAGTGCTACTGCTGCTAGCGCTGGCTGATGGCGTCGATGGTAACGAGAACAGGGCATGAGGAGCCGTTACTGCCACAGCTCTCATCCTCGCTCGCATTTTCCTTGGGTGCCTCACTCTCTATTTATCTATATCTTTGACGCTCCTAACCTCCTCCCCAAGTCCACTCGTTTCTTTGTGAAGCATACATCAAATATACCATTTTCCGGGTTTCCATACATACAATACATTTTTACTGTTTTCTCATTTCTGTGAAATAGAATTAATAGCATCACAATGACACATCATTTCCCTTAGTATAAGGAGAAATAAAAATTCACATTTGAAGTCAATTTAAGAGAAACCAAAATTATTATAGGTGTGAGAACTTTCAACCTCAACCATTCAAACCATAACCCCTTCTCCTTTTTGTAACTTCATTTTTCTCTCTTTTGTCTTTTTCCTTTCCTTCGTTTTCTTTCTTCTCTTCCTGATTTTGAAGAACCCATGATTTTCACCTTTTGTTTTAATAGTTTTCAAAATATTTAGGATTAGTGAGAGGGGCATCTAGGTAATTTAGGATAAAAAAGAAATTAGATTTTCAAGCTATTGGAATCCTATTCTTTGCTTTTGGAGTAGAATCTCCTTGGTCTTGGAAGGAATGGGCCTATTCCTACATTTTCATTTCGAAAATGCTAAGTGCAAATAAATAAAAGAAAAATGAATGATTTATGATTCCCTTCCCTTTGATTCCTATGGAATAAACTAGATGAACCTTATCTTTGAAGAGGGGATCCCCTCCACATTATAAATTTGACTTTACTCTAGGTAATCACTTCATTTTCAATAATAAGAAAAATAAAATATAACCAAATGTCTGCTTAATTTTATTAAAGAATTGGGTTAAAGGTAATCCAATATTTCTAATAAAATAGCTTAGTAACCGAATAAACAAATAAAATAAATACATTTATAAAAGAAGAAAAAATAATATTATCCATCATGATATAGAAGAAGAAATGATAACTCACAATTAAGACCATTCTTGTTATAAATAGCATCTCATATCCTTGTAGCATGGACTAATATATCTAGTATAAGATTTAGGGTGTAGTTGAAGATTCACGTGTCATTTTTGCAACAAATTATGAAAATGGCCCAATATCAAAAACTACATCTGATTGTCTTTTCCCTTTTTTTTTTGTCTTTATTGTTTTTTGTTTTTAAAAGTCTCCCGTGGTTGCATATTTTTTTAATTTAAGCAATTTGCAAACATAGATAACGATGAGAGGTTTTGACGAAGGTTAAGACATGCTAATTAATTTTTGAGGAGTAATAAGAAAGTAGTTCAAGTTGTACTAAAAATCTAAGCATTTTAAAAGTAAAAATAGAAGGCACATGCATAAACATGTGTCTTATTTGCATTAAATGGATTCCTTATTCACCATATTTGTAAGTTGTCGTTCAATATTTTATTACCATTTTCTACATTGTTATAATCAAGGATAAAAATATCGGTAATCACGAATATATCGGTATTTCGATTTTGTGGATAAATCGGATATATCGGTGGATATTTTGGAAAAAAAAAATGGTAGGTTTAAAACTGTTAAAAATTCATGGAAATGCAAAAAAAACCTCATAATAATGTAATTAGAAGTATAATAAACATTTTAAAGTTGTTTTATTGAAGATTTTGATATATGTATAATATAATATTCGATATTAGATGTAATTATATCATGTTGATCTATAAGAAATGTTAATTTTGTAATTGTACACTCATTATAAAGTTACATAAAATACTTCATTTAATTAAATATCAATAATTTGTACATATTACATTGCAATGTCTCTTTAGTACTAAAATGAGGATTGATGTGGTTCAATGGAATTGGTAGATGAAGGAACCTCATCTTGTTGTTGGAGACAATAGTGGTACTAACTCAATGAGCCTCGATAATATTGGTTAAAAATTCTAACATTTCATGCATATGTCTCTTGAGTCCTGCCCATTGCCTTTACATGGATAAGATATTCAAGGTTCACCCATGTGTTAATGTCAAATCCTCCTTCCATCTGATATGGAACTTGGTATGACATTTGTGCGGAAGGGGAGTAACTTGGCATACCATATTCTTCGTTGGTTGAACTTGAAGGTTGACCATAACTCATCACATGAAGAGGGTAGACGTTAGCCTTATTCGAGAAGTCACTAAATTGAGTCCCTATACTCATCTATTCAAAACTCCCTGAAAGTAACTCCTCATTAAATGGTTTCATTGTTCGTTCTCTTCCTCTATAGGGCTTCCTAATAGCTCATATGTCTGGAGTAGCTCTTCTAGATCCATGGCCTTCATCTCGTGTGTAGTGTGTGAAATCATTTTCATAGGTAAATTGGCTGATTGGATATTGACTTTGTTAATATTCCCAAATATCTCCTCTTGCATTATCACATTCAGCATCAATTCCACCTCTTGAACCATTGTAACCAGAAGTAGAAGTATATGCAGCACTAGGTTTACTACTGTAGCTAGCACTTGTGGAGTCATTTTAAACCAATCAAAATTGTCATTTTCCTTATTCAATCATATGTCTAGCATATCAACAATTCTAAATTTATAAAATAAACGAGTCATTTTAGTCTTGAATAATATATTCAAACATACACTTGATAAATAATACAAATCCTTTTTCCAAATGCAACCATGATGCAAATGCTTGCATGTGATCACACAATGCACTGTCGTTTTCGGGTTTTCACCGAAAGATACTCGTTCGTACCCAAATACACTTCCCATTCGGAGTCTTCTCGGGGTAAAATTTTGGGTCTTTCACTATAGGGATCTCACTCCCTTCTTAATTCACCCTCTCTGGGGTCATTCCATTTTTAATTTTTCTTTTCTTTTCATTTTTGTCATCTTTGGGATATTTTCATTCTCATTTCCATTTCACACAACCATTTCTTTAATTTTTCTTTTTCTTCATACAATCATGATGCATATGAAGTGCAATCAAATCATATTTTAACATTCATAATTTTTCAAGACATAATTCTATTTACTCCCATTATGTTTCATAATTTCCAATAATCCACACAACGATTTTTCTTCACTTTAATCACCACAAACATCAAAGAAAATTCACAATTAATTTGTATGGCATCAAAACATAGTTTTAAACCTTGACCACATAAATTCTATTTATTCCTGACATGCTTAATAATTTTCAACAACCAATATAACCATTTTTTTTAATTAAATAACCACACATATTCAAGAAAATTCTCACTAATACAAATATCAACAAAAATGCAATTTATGTCATCATTTTATTTATTTCTAAAATTTTTAATAATCAATACAACAATTTTACACAATTAACCTACCACAACATTCCGGGAAAAATTTTCAACAATTCAAATATTAACAAAACACAATTATACCTTGATTTTTCTTATCTCCAACAACATCAATAATTCCTAATACTTAATACAATTTTTTTTTCCATATTTAATCTTCTCAAACATTACCAAAATTCCAAGAAAAATCGTAAATCACGAAATAAAATTATTTACAATAATAATCACACTTCAAATACTACAAATAACATCTATTATCTTTCAACAACACAATATGTAATTTTTTTCAAAGAAAATATTAAATCAAAGTTTTAGAGTTAAATCACCCTACCTTAAATATGAAAAATCTAACCGCTGAAACTAAAACCGGACACCATAAAAGTGTTCCTCGCATTGAATAAAATATCATTCTAGAATTTTATGTAAAACGGACATCATTTGATAGGTCCACCGACATCCCAAAGTCGGCGACCCATTTTTCCCACTCTTTGCCGATGACTCTCTTGCAACTTTCATCTACTTCTTTTTTTTCTATTTTTTTTTTCTTCTCCTTTTAAACTCCCTCACCGATTTCACTTTATATAAATTATAATATTATTCCACCTCACGAAAAATACCACCGTATTCGTAATTTAATTTACTACTAGTCAACTCTTCGAAAAGTATAATTTGACTATAATTACCTAAAACATTTTTACTTTGAATTCACTTAAAACATGATATAATTAACTATTAACAAAATTCAATTTCATAAAAATATTAAATACATAAAATAATTTTTCGATAACCAAGAAGTTGAAACTTGTAATAACCCTTAACCCGTAATTTTATCAATATTTATTTACCAACAAAAATTTAAGTAATATTCTAAAACTTAAGTCCATAAATTAATTAGTCATTCAATTTATAAAAAAAATCAAATTCTCAACCATTTGGTATAACTTTTATTTAATTTACTTCATTTGTCCAATTATTTGATCGCATCTAAATTTCAAAAGTTAAATTCATAAAATTCACATTTAATTAATTTTCCCCTTTTGTATATATTTTTTTAAATTAACATATCATAATTTACTCTTAATTTAATTTCAATTCAACTCCATTTAATGTTTTGTAATTCTATAAAGTTTAATTCCAATTATAAAAATAAAATTGATTCGTTATAAAATTAAATTCAATTTCTTTTTAATTATCAATTATAACGATTTGATATAATATAAATTTTTACAAAGTTTTTCTTACTACGATTTTTTTGATAATTACCCGATAATAATTAAATTAATTTCCGTAATGTACTTAATATTCAAATTTTCAAAACCTAATCTCAATTATTTGATGGTTAAATTTTTTCTCCAAATCAAAATTTTATTTCTAAAATCCTCACTCCTTACATTTAACGTGACAAAATTTTCAAACTATTAACTTTGACTAACTTTTCCAAAATCTTTCCCAATTAGATACTAACATATGGATCTTCACGACTCTTTTTGACCATTTGACCCACAATTTTATGAAAGACTTTATGCTCCTAGAATCTTAAGTGTCCTTAAAAACTCAGAACAATTTATAAGGATGTTTTTTTATCCAGTACCTTCCCAAGATTCAGAATATTCCTCCCTTGGGATAAACAACTTCTTTAGTTTTGATGGTTATTAGGTGCTTCTGTTGGCAATGTTCTTGGTATTTAGCTATTGTCTTGGGAGTCTTCCCCAAGACGATGAGGACGATGTTGATGAGGACTAAGGTTTCCCATTCTTCCATTTTCTTTAATTCTGGCATTTTCTTTCATTCATACTTTTCTTGATTTTGATGTTTTCTTCCCCTTTTTATTGAAGGCTGCTCAGGTGGAGAAGGAGAATTTGAATTTTTGTTGTTTTCATGAAGGTTGCTAATCAGAATCAAGGGAAGAGCAGGAGAGGAGCGGTTCATTTTTTTTCTGCTGTAAATAAGGAATATTGGCTTTGGCTTTATTTATTTTTGTTTTTTTCTCTCCATGAGATTTCTTTGTTGTAATAAAGGGCTGAATGGAATTAGAGACTGACATTACTAATCTGATAATGCAGCTATTTTGAATCTTTATACTTATGTCTTTTCTGCTTCCGCATGGTTGCCCATGGATTGTAGGTGTTTTTTTATTTGTGCCAAAC